>NC_138868.1:88043173-88378053 GCF_965194805.1 Balaenoptera borealis | reverse complement strand
TCTAAATATTTTAAGGGAATAATCTATGTCTTGTTGACTCTACTTTTCTTTTTATTTCTCCGTCCAGGACCATTTGCTTACTTCTCCACTAATTCAGTGAACTAACTATGGCAGAGGTCACCAATGGCATCTTATTGCCAAATCCAGAATAAGATTAGACATCTCATACTTGTGTCCTTACTGATACTTTGTGATACTTACCAATGTCGATTTGCCTTCCTTTATGAAACTCTTCTCCTATTGAAGCTGCTTTCTCCTGATTGTCTTCTTCTGCCTGATATATGCCTTTCTAAAAGTCTCATTTGGTCTTCCTTTTAATAACGGATATTCCCTCCCCACTACCTTCCCCCTCTTTATGTGTACACACACACACACACACATTGTTATAGCCTTTTACCTTTGGTGATTTCCTTTAATTTATTAGTTTCAGCTACCACCTGCAAACTAATAATGCCTCTTAAGTCTGTATCTGTCTTGTCAAATTCTGCTTAGTTTTAGAGAGCTTCATACCTTGTAGGTCCTTTTGCAGCCATAGTCTGAGATCTCTCCCCCAGAAAGAAATTGTTTCCCTAGGACCTCTGAATTTGTATCTCACTTTTTAGTGAGTCTAAAGGGTTAGTAAGATCTATGAAATTATCAAAATACCAGCCTTATAACTTCAAAATTTAGAAATAAGAGTAACTACTTATCCCTTAGAGCTAAACTCTAAAATTTGATAATTCAGACTGTTGCCAGCGGGCCAGCCTCCACTGACTGAACTCTGTAAGCTCTGAGGCACATTCATACCTAAGGACCCAGCCACACCTATACACTAAGACCTCTCCCAGCCCATCACCCCTACCCACCCCTAAGGCCAGATGGTTTTAGAGGAAAGCCTGCTTTCTAGTTGTTCTATTTTTAAAAGTTCTTCCCCCCTTGAATACCAATCATAATTACTTCTTACCACTGGACACATTTTTAAAATCAAGCAAAATTAATAACTCATCTGGCTGAGCCAAAAGTCTTAAACCTCACTTGTTATTTTTATCCCCCTAAAGCTATTTCCTGTACCTTTCTCAAGGCTTTTTTGTCCATACAGATGTGATATAGATAAAATATCAGTTTTATGATTCCTGATTCTAAATTGGAGAGGTTAGTATCTATCTATAGCCACAGTTGCTTTGAAAATGTTTCTCTGGCACACCCTTCACCCCCCTTTCTATTCCTTCTCTTCCCTTTACACTTACCTATTTATTTCGTGAAAGTCAGCAAAACACATCAACCCCAGGCCTCCCTCACTGGAGCTCAGGCAAAGATGTAGAAAGTACAGCTCCTGAGGACAGGCATCTTAGCTACATTAAAGCAAGGCTGAATGAGCTGAGTCATACACGCTCAGTTCCTTCTTTCAAACTCACCAATCAGGTAGTACTCCTCCCTTGTAGTGAACTAGGGTGTGAAGGTCACCAATTACTGTTTTCTTCTCAGTCCTTTGGAAAGGTCAAAAGCTCCTCCTTTACTGGTCTTCAGAGGAAACTTGGGTACTTCTGGAAGACCAGCAAAAATTTCTAGGGGGTAGGTACTATGCAGACAATTTTTATATCTGCAGTTTCCATTTGTGTTCTTTCCTAAAATCCATCTGCTTGAGAAAGTATCTGGTGTTCTATAGATTCTCCTTAATTATTTACCTTTTCAGAAGCAAAGGTCATATCTCTTACCCAAGAGAATGTAATTATGGTGCGTTGCCCCAGGGTGTGAAAACTTTCAAGGTGGGCAAAACCTTTTAGGCACCCAACAGGGATTATTTCAAAAGGGAGGAGGAGTGTCTAGCAAAAGCTAGAGACTTAATTAAACGTCAGACTTTTTCTCAAGAAAAGTAAGTCTGATTTGGCTTGTAAGTTTGTCTTTACGGGCTGGTTTCAGCAGTTAGGCTATTGTGACATTTTCCATAAACTGAGTATCATTGTTTTGACACATATTTAAAATACACACAAAATATATAGAAAGCTTGATTATATCAAGGAATATGTACTTTGAAAATGTCATTTAGAGAACACGCAAACAAAAGAGTTTGTAGATGATTTTACCATTTTATGAGCCAAAGAGGAAAATTTAATAGTTAAAATAGCTTATTAAGAGATGTTATTGGACTTTAAAACTTATTCCTAGTTTTTTTGACTGTGAAAGTCATATGTATCCAGTTCAACAAATAGAAACAATGTACAGTCACATAAAGTAACATTGAAAGTCACCATCTTTCTGCTACTTCTTGACCAAGCCCATGCTCTAGAGGTCATCACTAGGAAGCCTTTGATTTGTATCCTCTTAGCCTTTTTTTTTAAATTCCCACGGATAGATTCACATAAAGCACTGGCCCCCCATAAATGAGATCATTGATTTGCAATTTGCCTTTTTTTCCCTAGCAAATGTAAATTGTGAGCATTTTCCCAGCTATACATTTATAACTTTTAATGGCTGCCTAGTATTCTGTGAATGTATACTGTTGTTAATTTATCCCCACCCCCGACCCCACCCCATGGATTTACCTAGTTTCCATTTACTACTATTGTAATCAGCTTTGCAATGGAAAGTATTGAGCCTATATTTTTCCACTAGAGGTAGTCATTTTATAGAATATATTCTTAGGATAAGCACTTTGTAATTTTCATAGGAGGCTTTCAAATTACCTTTCTAAAAATGTTAATGTTTATACTGACAGCAGTGTAGGGAAGAATTAATTTTCCCAAACTTTTGCTACCTGATATCTTTTTGAATTTTCCCAAATTAATGAACAAAACATGGTAGCTTGATAGTTTAATTTATATTTCCGTAGTGATTATGAAGTTATGTATATCTTTACATTCATCCATTTTGAGATTAGGTTGTCTTTTATCATTAATTTGATCTTGACATTTAAAAATATTATTTTCTCTTTACAGTGATTTGAGTATGATCTTGATCAAACAATGAATTGAACTAAGATGACTTTGAATTGTATGGTATCCCAGTACTCTTAATGATAAAATGACATTATGTGACAACTTTTTTCCAAGGTAAATTCCAGTGTTATAATTCTGTTTTATTGATTCTTTAACAGTTAAGGGAAGAAAGCCGGAGGCTGGCTTTGGCTGCAAAAAGAGAAAAGAGAAAGGAGAAGGGAAGAAAGAAAAAAGAAGAACAAAGAAGAAAACTAGAGGAGATCGAAGCCAAAAATAAAGAAAACTTTGAACTCCAAGCTGCTCAAGAAAAAGAAAAGCATAAAGTTGAAGGTATTTTCTCTAAACCATCTAATTTGTTTCATGTAATACATTCTACTCAAAATTATATTTCCTTAAATATCAGTAACTTAAGGTGAAAAAAGATCTCTACGTTACTAAGGCCTAAAGTATTTATATGCTATTTTCATTTATTGACTTCTTCCCAGCTTTTTATTATAAAGAATTTCAAACCTACACACAAGTTGAAAGAATAATGAAACAAACACCTGAAATACCCTTCACCTAATTTAAAAATAAACATTTTACTATATTTGCTTTATCTTTTTCTCTAAATATACATACATAGTTTTTTCCTAAGCCGTCTGAAAGTAAATTACACACATCTGACATTGCCTCTATAAAACATCAGCACACATCCAAGGAATGACATTTGCTTACATAATTGCAATACCATTTATAATACCTTAAAAAATTAACAGTAATTCCATAATTTCATCTACAGTCAAGACCATATTCAGATTTTTCTTAAATGAGGGAATTATTTTTAACAAGGTTCTAACTAAAAAATTATTTGAGATGAGGATATTGTTAGAAAGAACCATTGTCATTAAACCACCAAATATTTATGCTGTGTGTGTGTGTTAATTTCCCCCTCCTCCAGCCTTTTATTTTGAAAAATTTCAAACTACAGAAAAGTTTAAGGATTAGTATAATGAACACCTGTAAGTCACCTAGATTCATATAACATTTTGGCACATTTGTTTATCTTTTTTCCTCTCTCTTTTTTTGAATAGTCTTATATATGTTGTACACATCATACGAAATTACCCCTAAATACTTGAGCAGTGTTTCCCAGTAAAAGAACATTATTTTACATAACCACAATAACATTATTACACTTAAGACATTTAATAATTATGTAATAATATGTAATATACAGTACATATTCATATTTCCCAAAGTGTCCCTGAAATATTTTTTATAACTGCCTACTATGCGTTGTTTAGAACTTAGGGACAGAGAGAATAGATCAGTCATATCCATCTCATTACCAGTGAATGCTGGAATGACTGATAACTTTATATCTAATAGTAGTAGTAAAGTAAATTCAGCGTTTATTTTGTCGAGTGCTTAAAGCTAAATATATGCCAAGAACGCTAGAACTTGCTAATTCAGTATTGCTACTTCTACAGATGAGCCTGCAGTCTCGACAGAGCCTCCAAGTGCCACAACCACTACTACCATAGGTATATCTGCAACCTGGACCACTTTGGCAGGTTCCCATGGTAAAAGAAACAATAGCATAACTACAACCAGTTCAAAGAGGAAAAACAGGAAAAATAAAATTACTCCAGAAAATGTTCAAATTATATTTGATGATCCACTACCAATCTCATACAGTCAGCCAGAGAAGGTGAATGGAGAGTCCAAGAGCAGCAGTACCAGCGAGAGTGGAGACAGTGATAACATGAGAATTTCCAATTGCAGTGATGAAAGTAGCAACAGCAACAGCAGCCGAAAGAGTGACAATCATTCACCTGCTCTGGTCACCACCACTGTGACCAGCAAGAAGCAGCCATCAGTTCTGGTTACGTTTCCAAAGGAAGAGAGAAAATCTGTTTCTGGCAAGGCTTCAGTAAAGTTAGTTCCAATTTTCATTTTCATGATTTATAGTATCATTATGAAACACTTTGTTGCTGAATTTTTTAGTAAAGCAGGCAGATGAACAACTGACAAAATAAGGGTTTGTCTTTGCTCTAAAGAAGGCATGATTTCATTTGAATTAAAGAATTACTGTGTAATTTCTTCATTTTGGTTGTTAAACTGAACCCATGAAGAGTATTGATTATGGTTTCTCAGGGATTATTATTGTATTTCAGTTCTGCTAAATTTGACCTCTAGATAATATCTTCTTAAAATTGGCCCTTCATATTATGCTAAGTATTGAAAAGTGAAAAATAAATTTCTCATTTATTCATCATAGTATTCTTAAAATAAAGAATCAAATCATATAATAGTTTGCCTTTATCATTAAAAAATTCTACATCTCTTCTATATTTAATGTGTTTTTCCTCCCTGTTAAAGATTGTCAGAGACTATCAGTGAAGTGACCAGTAATTCTCTCTCCACTAGCACAAAATCTGGTCCATCTCCCCTTTCCTCTCCAAATGGGAAATTAACAGTAGCAAGTCCTAAGCATGGACAAAAGAGGGAAGAAGGATGGAAAGAAGTTGTAAGAAGGTGACTGATTATTTCTTTGATTGTTTTTCTCATTTTTATATGTGCTCTATTTCACAATGAAGCATAGTTTACCTTACAGTTAAATTCCCCTAACTCTTCCAAAGGTTGCAAACAAACTGGTGGCCTAAGGCTGCATCTGGCCAACAGAGACAACCTATACTATATTTTAGAGGGAAAAAAAAAAGTATATGTTAACACTTTTAAAATTGGGAAATTTTACATAAAAAGTTAGATCATTGTGGTGTCTGCTTGACCCCCATGGGTATTGGTATTTGGTAGTGAACTAATTTATTTAAGATGATAGATTGTCTTGTTCAGCTTTGTAACCTCAGAGCCCAATATGTAGTGTCTACTACAAACTTGTAAATATTTGGAGAATGAATTAAGTATTGGTTTTAAACTACTCTTGTCTTCAAATCATAGGATACCTTTATTTCAAGGGTTTTAGGACTAAAATAGTTTGCTGTATTTTGCTTGGAACTTTTAAATAATATGTGTTAAAAAGTAAAACAACATCCCAGAAACTAAAAGGTGGTAAGATACCAAAGACCTAGAAAGGATGTGATCCATTATAAATCTTCAATAACCTATTTTAAGGAACTCTCCAGAAATTCCATCAAATAATTAAACTTTTGATTGTTTTAAAACAAAATCTGTAGTGAACCAAGCTTATTACTGTTAATCTCAAGACGTACTGTACATTTTTTATCTTATTTTGGGCCAACACTTCCCCTCAACCCCCATCTCTATCTTTATCTCTTTCTCTGTCTCACACACATTCTTTTGAACTAACTGAAATCACAACATCAGAATACTCTCTGTACAAAAGTAAGAGAATTCAGTTTTCCTGCATGTATTTTATATTGTAGTATGCAAGCAAATTCTTAACTAACTTAAAATAATGATCACTGACTGATTATTATGTCCTTTAGGGAAAAAGGAATTATCAAGTAACTTAGTTATGTATACAAAAGGGCAGGGATCATACCTTACCATTTAAAAAAATAATGTATAATTTCATAGTTAATCTATTCTAAATAAATAATTTACTTATTCATTGAAGCACAATTGGCTCCTTCTTTTTATTGAGAGTTATACTGTTTTTCTTTTAGAAGTACTCTTTAATTTAGACTTGTCAGAAATTTATATCTACCTTTCCTGAATCTGAGTGTTTAAAATTGTAATGTAATTTTGTAAGTTTTAGGTGGGTTTTGCTTTTTTTGGAATTCCAGCAGGCTTTTCTCTTTCCTCACACAACTAAACATCCCTTAGCAAGTTTCCATATTGTGGATAATCATTTTAATGCCTCTAGAAGAATACAAGGCAGCAATGAATTTTTAGTATCATCCTTTCAGTTATGTATTAGGGAATAAAAACAATCATGTGAGTCAAATACCCAAAGGTACCCACAAGAAGCCTTTCTTGACTCCTTAGGGTAGATTAGATGCCCCAAGCAATGTGTCTTTATGATACCCTATTAGAGCACTTACAACATCGTGTTGTAGTTTTCTTACTTGGTTTCTACATAGTCAGTATATGTGGGCAAGAGCCCCTGTCTGTCTTATTTGCCATTAGTATTTGCATTAACACAGTGTATATCTACATGTATGTGCTTCACAGATATTAATGAAGGACGAAAGTCAAAAAAGCAAACAGTTTTTGGTAATGAGATGAGAAGCTGTGGTAAAGCTCACTCTCTCTCTGTCTTTCTCTTTTTTCTGTGGCTCTTAGTTGCCTTTTATCACTTAGAGTGAGAGTAGGTAGAAGAGGCTTATTCGACAATATTCTGAATTTACAGACACATATTTTAGTAATAATTCTTATTTTAAGTACAACCACTGATACTTATGATTTATATTAATTTATTTTTGCAGCTGTTAAACAGGTCAGAGAAAGTATCTGTTCCATCAACTGTGATATCCAGAGTGATTGGAAGAGGAGGTTGTCATATTAACGCTATTCGGGAGTTCACTGGTGCACACATAGATATTGATCAGCAGAAAGACAAGACAGGAGACCGGATAATAACTATAAGGCAAAGTTTTGTCTCTTACGGTTTTTTTCTTTTGTATTTTGTTGCACTAGAGCTTAATTATCAATATATATAAGCATTTGAGTTTTCAATGGAACTTTGTATTTAATAGCATACTTTTTTAAATGGGAATTTGATTCGTGTTTAAGATAAGCTTTACAGTTTTTTTTCTTATTCATATGATCTTGTGAAGTATTTCAAAGGGCTTTAAAGGAATTTTTCTTTTGTGTGTGTATGGCAAAGGTTTGAATAATCTTTTCCTTATAAAAAATTTTAATATGACATTCTTAAAAACTTCTTTTTAAGAAGGAATGGGTTTCTAACACATTCTAATCTGTAGTTTTCCATCTTTCTCTTAAATTAGCATTTGAGATTTGTTATTCTGAGATTGTATCCTTAGAATATGAGCTCAGTAATAGATTTAAATCTGAAGTGGATATTTGTTTTAAATTGAATATTTGAACATGTCTATGTCGAATACCCTTAGAGTAAAGATGATATTCTAAGAAATCATAAATTTGGTTGTGAGAGACAGGTGCCCTTCCCGGTGGTAGAGGGGCAGATAGTTTTTTAGGCTGCCTCAAGAGGAAGGAGGCAATTAACCAGCTCTGTTTTGCACTTATCCCCTTCTCCTATCTTGTTTATCCCTCCCCTGGGATAGGTGTAGTCACAACTTGCCTTACCCAGAGAAGAGGGGAAGCATATACCCTTTATAAGTAATTTCCCCCTTAGGGTCTCCATAAGGCTTTCCGCTCAATCCAATATTTTCCTGAACATCCAAGACTGGAGTTTGACCTTATGGCCATGGTTGTCATTATCAGGATTCTTCTCTCATTTTGAGACATCTGTCCAAAAGAGTTACAATAATCACTCTACTAATAGAGAAACCACTAATAAATATAAATGGGGTCATCTAAGCTACCAGGATTTAAAATAAAATACTGTTTTCTTACTCAGTGGTATTATTTTTCTTGCTTATTTGTACTGCTTTTGATATTGATCAGCTGTTTAACTTCATGGTAACAATATGGATTACATAGGATTTTAAAGTGCAATGGTTTTTCTGTCTAGAATGTATTTCACGGTAGGAAGATGATTGCTTAGTCTGAGGAAACAATAGTGAAATTAAATTTCTTGGAAAAGAAGTCATTTACTTTTCCTTTGAAAAATATAGTGGTGTGTCAGGACAGTTTATTGCTTTGTTTGCATAATACCTCAAAAATAGTCAGAAAATTGCTTCTTAACTTTTATCTGTTCTTTGTATGTGTGTACATACACATACACACACGAATTAATTTAGGCTTTACATATTAAAAAGGCGAAATTGGACCTAATTTTTTTTTTTTGTCAACTTATAGGGGTGGCACTGAATCAACAAGACAAGCAACTCAGTTGATCAATGCTCTGATCAAGGATCCAGACAAAGAAATTGATGAACTTATTCCAAAGAATCGTTTGAAAAGCTCCTCAGCAAATTCCAAAATTGGGTCATCAGCACCTACCACCACTGCTGCTAACAGTTCCTTAATGGGAATTAAAATGGCGACTGTAGCTCTGTCATCAACATCTCAGACTGCCGCAGCACTCACTGTGCCTGCAATTTCTTCTGCATCTACTCACAAAACCATTAAGAACCCATGAATAATGCGAGGCCTGGTCTTCCAGTTTCTCTTCCATTAGCATAGCCTCCTCCACAGTGTGCACAGGCTTTGCTTGCTGCTCAGACTTTCCAGCAGATCCATCCACCAAGGTTGCCCATGATGCACTTTGGAGGTACTTTTCCACCAGCTCAATCCACTTGGGGTCCTTTTCCTGTCAGGCCTTTGAGCCCTGCCAGAGCTACTAACTCGCCTAAGCCTCACATGGTGCCTCGCCATAGCATCAGAATAGCAGTAGTTCTCTGGTGAATTCAGCAGGTTCTGTAACTTCAAGTCCAACAACTACAACCAGTTCATCAGCTTCAACGGTGCCTGGTACATCTACAAATGGCAGTCCAAGTTCACCTTCTGTTGGAAGGCAGCTTTTTGTCACAGTTGTGAAGGCATCCAATGCCACCACCACAACAGTCACCACCACAGCAAGTAACAACAGCACTGCACCCACAAATGCCACATATCCTATGCCTACTGCCAAAGAATACTACCCAGTATCATCCCCATCTTCCCCATCACCACCAGCCCAGCCAGGAGGGGTTTCTAGAAACAGCCCTTTGGATTGTGGAACAGCATCTCCAAATAAAGGGGCATCTTCCTCTGAACAGGAAGCAGGTAGTCCACCAATAGTAGAAACAACAAACAGTAGACCTCCAAACAGCAGCAGTTCTTCTGGGAGTTCATCAGTTCATTCTACTCAGCAGCAACCTCCGGGATCTGTTTCTCAGGAGCCAAGACCACCTCTTCAGCAGTCTCAGGTTCCTCCCCCGGAAGTTAGAATGACTGTTCCTCCTTTAGGAACAACAAGTTCTGCTCCAGTGGCGGTGCCTTCTACTGCCCCAGTGACTTACCCTATGCCTCAGACACAAATGGGATGCTCCCAGCCTCCACCTCAAATGGAACCCCCTGCTATGAGACCACCCTCTCATGGCACAACTGCCCCTCACAAGAATCCAGCTCCTGTGCAAAATTCATCTGTTGCAGTCCTCAGTGTCAAACACATTAAAAGACCTCACAGTGTCCCCTCTTCTGTCCAGCTACCTTCGACCTTAAGTACACAAAGTGCTTGTCAAAATTCAGTACATCTAGCAAATAAGCCGATTGCTCCCAATTTCAGTGCCCCCTTACCATTTGGGCCCTTTAGCACATTGTGTGAAAGTAGCCCTACTCCTGCTCATGCCTTCTGGGGAGGATCTGTTGTTTCATCTCAGTCAACACCAGAATTTATGCTATCAGGAAAATCCTCATATTTGCCAAATTCAGATCCTTTACATCAGTCTGATACTTCCAAAGCTCCAGGTTTTAAACCACCATTACAGAGACCTGCTCCAAGTCCCTCAGATAAGTTTGTATTTTCTGACATTCTTCAGCTGCTCGTTTCTACAAATGATGTTGAAACTCTTGGTTATTTTCTAATATTTTTACTCTGTGACTGGGTCAGATAGACAGATTGTAGTACTAATTCAAATGCTATTGTGAGTATTGAGTGTGTCTAGTATGGCATTATTACTTTTTAAATCTTTTTAGAAGCTGTAATGGATTTTTATCTTAAATTTACTGTAAATAAATTTCTTCATCAGGTATATTTTTCTCTCTCAAAATAAAGAAAAGGGGACTTCCCTGGTAGTCCAGTGGTTAAGACTCCGCACTCCCAATGCAGGGGGCCCAGGTTCGATCCCTGGTCAGGGGAATAAATCCCACATGCCACAACTAAGACCGGGAGCAGCCAAATAAATAAATAAATATTTTTTCTAAATAAATAAAAAAAAATTTTTTGAAAAGTCTCATATTTTAATTTAATAAGATAATGACATCAGAAGTTTGTTTTTAGTTCAAATAAAAAATAATTACCAAAGATTTTTAAAATTTGATTTCACTTCCTACTGTTTTTTGTTTTAAAAATAATGAGAAAAATATAGAGCTACATAGTTCAATAGGGTAGGTACTAACTATATGTGCTATTTAAATTTAATGAAATTAAAAATTCAACTCAGTCAAGCTGGCCATTTTTAAAATTTTTCCCAGTTTTGTTGAGATATAATTGATGTACATCACTGTATATGAGTTCCAGGTGTAGAGCATAATGGTTTGACTTACATACATTGTGAGATGATTACGGCAGTAAATTTAGTTAGCATTCATCATCTCCTATAGATACAATTTTTAAAAAAAAAGAAAAAGGAAAAAATATTTTTCCTTGTGATGAGAGCTCTTAGGATTTAGTCTCTCTTAACAGCTTTCCCATGTATCATACAGTAGTGTTAACTGCCGTTACTATGTTGCGCATTACATCCCTAATCCTTACTTATCTCGTAAGTGGAAGTTTGTACCTTTTGACCACCTTCCTCCAATTCCCCCCCACCCCACCTCCACCTCTAGTAACCACAAATCTGATCTCTTTTTCTATGAGTTTGTTTGTTTGAGATTCCACATATAAGTGAGATCATACAGTTTTTGTCTTTCTCTGTCTGACTTATTTTACTTAGCATAATGCCCTCACAGCCCATCCATTTTGTCAGAAATGGCAGGATTTCCTCGTGTTTTTGTGTGTGTGTTTTTTTATGACTAAATAATATACCATTGTGTGTGTGTATGTGTGTGGTATATATACATATATGTATACATACCACAGCTTCTTTATCCATTCATCCATGGATGGATACTTAGGTTGTTTCCATGTCTTAGCTATTGTAAATAATGCTGTTACGAACATGGAAGTGTAGGTATCTTTTCGAGTTAGTGTTTTTGTTTCTTTTGGATATAGTTCCAGAAGTGGAATTGCTGGATCATGTGGTAGTTCTATTTTTAGTTTTCTAAGGATCCCCCATACTGTTTTCCATGATGGTTGTAGGCTGGTCATATTTCAAGTGCTTCCTTAATAAGCACATAATGGCTGGTAGCTGCAATATTGGAGAGCCCAGATATTGAACACATCTATTAACATAAAAAGTTCTGTTAGACAGTGCTGATATCTAAAGAGGATCTAAAGATCTGGTTTTGAGTGACTGCTTTTTCTTTTTTAACTTTTTACTTTGAAATATTTTTAGATTTATAGAAGAGTTCTTCTATAATTACCCCAATTTCCCCTAATTAAACATTCTTACCTAAACACCATATATTTATTAAAACTAAGAAATTAATATCGGTACAGTACAATTAACTGGACTACAGACTTTATTCAGATTCCACAGTTTTTCCAATAATGTTCTTTTTCTGTTGCAGTGTCCAGGATACCAAGTTGCATTTTGAGCTCTGTGTTTTAATATGAATATTTCAAATAATTAAAGATAATTTCATTGAGTTATTCGTAGTGAGGTGGATGGACCTAGAGTCTGTCATACAGAGTGAAGTAATTAGAAAGAGAAAAACAAATACTGTATGCTAACACGTATATATAGAATCGGAAAAAAAATATGATTCTGTAGAACCTAGGATCAGGACAGGAATAAAGACGTAGATGTAGAGAATGGACTTGAGGACACGGGCAGGGGGGAAGGGTACGCTAGGACGAAGTGAGAGAGTGGCATGGACATATATACACTACCAAATGTAAAATAGATGGCTAGTGGGAAGCAGCCGCATAGCACAGGGAGATCAGCTCCGTGCTCTGTGACCACCTAGAGGGGTGGGATAGGGAGGGTGGGAGGGAGACGCAAGAGGAAAGAGATATGGGGATATATGTGTATGTATAGCTGATTCACTTTGCTATAAAGCAGAAACTAACACACCATTGTAAAGCAGTTATACTCCGATAAAGATGTTAAAAAAAAAGTCTACCATTAAAGCAATAACAAAATAAGAATAAATAAAGATAATTTCATGCTAGAGATAGACAAACTATGGTCCATGTGCCAAGTATGGCATACTACCTGATTTTACATTTGTGGGTTTTTTTTAATTGAGTTATAACAATTGTGTAAGATTTAAAAAAAATTTTTTTTTATTTTTAAAAAGAATAATATGTGACACAAAAAAGAGTACATTCAGAACTTCCCTGGTGGTCTAGTGGTTAAGAATCTGCCTTCCAGTGCAGGGAATGTGGGTTCAGTCCCGGGTCGGGGAACTAAGATCCCACATGCCACGGGGCAACTAAGTCCTGGTGTTGCAACTAGAGAGCCCACCTGCTCTGGAGCCCGTGTGCCACAACTACAGAGAAGCCCGCGTGCCGCAACTAAGACTCGATGCAGCCAAAAATAAATAAATAAATAAATATTTAAAAAAAAAATAGTGCATTCAACTTTCAGTGTTCATAAATAAAAGTTTTGTTGAAATACACCTATGCCCATTCATTTACATATTGTGTTATGGCTGCTTCCATGTTCTGCTGACAGCCTAAAACTATTTATTATTTAGCCCTTTACAGAAAGGTTGCCAACTTGTTACGTGTTATTGAAGAGATGACATTCTGGGACTAAAAATTTCTAAATATAATGGGAACTGATTGTTATTTTTACGTCTTTCTATAACACATAAATATAATGTAAAGAACATGGTCAGTAAATATTTCCTTGCTGGGGGTTGATTGAAATATTTTCATATTTCACTTTCAAAAACACTTTCTCTTGAATACTAAATAGAATCAATATAATTTGGTTGTAAAAGCTTCATATGCTAATTAGTACATTGGAAATGCTTTTATTTTTTTCATTTTTTTATTTTTTAAGAATTTTTATTGGAGTATAGTTGATTTACAGTGTTGTGTTAGTTTCAGGTGTACAGCAAAGTGAATCAGTTATACATATACATATATCCACTCTTTTTTAGATTCTTTTCCCATATAGGCCATAACAGAGCATTGAGTAGAGTTCCCTGTGCTATACAGTAGGTTCTTATTAGTTATCTATTTTATGTCTAGTAGTGTGTATATGTCAATCCCAATCTCCCAATTTGTCCCTCCCTGCCCCTTACCCCCTGGTAACTGTAAGTTTGTTCTCTACATCTGTAACTCTATTTCTGTTTCATAGATAAGTTCATTTGTACTCTTTTTTTAGATTCCACATATAAGCAATATATGATATTTGTCTTTCTCTGTCTGACTTCACTCAGTATGACAATCTCTAGGTCCATTGATGTTGCTGCAAATAGCATTATTTCATTCTTTTTTTATGGCTGAGTAATATTCCATTGTATATATGTACCACATCTTCTTCGCCCATTCCTCCGTTGATGGACATTTAGGTTGCTTCCATATCCTGGCTATTGTAAACAGTGCTGCCGTGAACATTGGGGTGCATGTATCTTTTTGAATTACGGTTTTCTCTGGATATGTGCCCAGGAGTGGGATTGCTGGATCATATGGTAGCTCTGCTTTTAGTTTTTTAAGGAACCTCCGTACTGTTCTCCATAGTGGCTGTACCAATTTACATTCCCACCAACAGCGTAGGCCGGTTCCCTTTTCTCCACACCCTCTCCAGCATTTATTGTTTGTAGATTTTTTGATGATGACCATTCTGACCGGTATGAGGTGATACCACATTGTAGTTTTGATTTGCATTTCTCTAATAATTAGTGACGTTGAGCATTTTTTCATGTGATTTTAGCCATCTGTATGTCTTCTTTGAAGAAATGCCTATTTAGATCTTCTGCCCATTTTTTGATTGGGTTGTTTGTTTTTTTTGATATTGAGCTGCATGAGCTGTTTGTATATTTTGGGGAGTAATTGGAAATGCTTTTATATTTCATTTTTGTAAAGTTGGAATTTAGTGAAAATACTTCACTTTTCAAAAAATGTGAAATCTAGGTAATGTGTTAAGACAGACTAAAATTAAGATTTAGAGAAAAAAGAAGTAAATTCTTGTTTTGTGGAAAAGTATAGAAAAAAGACGTGCTCCATCGGGAGGTAAGGTTTTGGGGTGTACAGTTGGTTAGAGCCAAAATTAGCAATGAAGTTTAACTTAAGAGTCTATCAGAGGGAAGTATTAGATTCAGGTCAACATAGGCATGTTTGCCTTTACAGCTATACCACTATTTCTACACCCTAGAAATTAACATTAATTCAGTAATAGCACCCAATATGTAGTACCATCATCCCAAATATACCCTTTATGCCTGTATGTTTCTTTTTTCTCTCCTTTTGATCCAACCAATCAAGATTCACACATTGCTTTTGGCTATTATGTCTCTTTGATCTCCCACAGTCTAAAACATCTCACCATCTTCTTTTGTTCTTCTTGACATTGAATCCTTTGAAGAGTCCAGTTGTACTGAAGAATGTCCTGCCTTTCAGATTCACCCGTTTTCTCAATCTGTGGTTCCATTCTGGTTAAACATTTCTAGCAGGAACATCAGATAGGTAATGTTTGAATCTCACACTGTATTGTATCAGGAGGCACTCAATGACAGATTGTCCTTCTCTTATCTATGGAAAGCATGGCCACTTAGTTAAGATGCTGATTGTCAGATCTCTCTATTATAAAGTATAGCTACAATCTTTTTTTTTTCTCCTATAGTTTTTTTCTGGTTTGTTTTCAGTTTTGTGGGGTTTTTTCGGTTTTGTTTTTGTTTTTTTATTTTAGTAGCACTCTTAAGTTCACAGCAAAATTGAGAGAAAAGTACAGGGGTTTTCCATATACCCCCTGCCTTCACACAGGCATAGCCTCCTTTATTACCAACATCCCACTCCAGAATGGTATTTTTGTTACAGTTGATGAACCTACAGTCACACATCCTTATCAAAGTCTGTAGTTTACATGAGGGTTCATTCTTGGTGCTGTACATTCTGTGGGTTTGAACGAAAGTCTGGTATAGTAACCATTATACTATCATCCAGAGTATTTTCAGTGCCTTAAAAATCCTTTGTGGTTTGCCTACTCATCCCTCCCTTCCCCATACGTTTTTTAAAGGTAAAATTTTATACAACTCCTTGGCCACCAAACCTATTTAAATTCTAGTGTTAATATTAAATCTATATGTATTCTATAATAAGTAATAAAATGTCAAAATTAAAAGTAAATGTAAAATGTTTTCCTTGGTAATTTCTTTTTTATAGCTATCTTTATAAAATAAAGGGGGAAATAATGAGTGGAATGACTGGAAGAAGTAAGCAAGGAGAAATTTTTTTAATAATCTAAAATATTTTTGGATATATTAGGGACCTCTTGGAATTTTAGGTTTTTCTAATTATATCTCCTAGGGGTAACTATTGTAAATTATGATTATCTTCTACATTATAGGTATTGTCAATATGGACTCACCATATGGTTCTGTAACACCTTCTTCTACACATTTGGGAAACTTTGCCTCAAACCTTTCAGGAGGTCAAATGTATGGACCTGGGCCACCCCTTGGAGGAGCACCCACAGCTGCTAACTTTAACAGACAACATATTTCCCCGCTTAGTTTGTTGACTCCTTGTTCATCAGCATCAAATGGTGAGTAATATACACTGTAGTTCCAGAGGAAGAGTTTGTCTGTATGTTCCCTTAAAAAACAAAAGGTTTTAAGTTTTTCAAAGTTTGGAATTTTTAAGTTTTAAATCTCTTAATAATTTAAATTCTATAAAAATGTAATTTGTATTCATGGCAATCTGAAATCAGGAGGACTTTAAATAGAATTTCCAGGTTTTTAAAGTATTAGAATCAACTTCGGCTCTATCAAACCTAGCATATTATATTGAAGTTAATTTCTAAGAGGGATCATTTTTTGAGAAGAAAAAATCTTGTTGTATCATCTATTGATTTACATTTACTTTCAGGTTTGAGAATATAGCTCCCAAGAAGAAAGATTTGTAGCCTTAAAAGTAGTATAAATATCATGTGCTTTTGGTCTACCTTTAAATCTCATCTATTACATAAATAATACAACTGATTTCACATTACCAGATGTGTGTTTTTAACTGTAGTCAGACTTTGAAGCATTGATCAGATTTTTCAAACCAAGGAAGATCATTCATCAATAGGGAATTCAACTCACATTAAGAGAATTCCATAGTGAGGCTATTATTTGTGGTTATTTATTTATTTAGCGAGGAAAAAGGCATCAAATTGCTTTCACCTTGAGGAAATTTTAATAAGAATCCATTTTTTTTTAAACTACTAAATTTCTTTTAACAATGTTAGAGCCCAGTTAATAGAGACTTGTTAACTGAATGAAAGAGTAAAAAAAAATTAGTATTTGAGAGATGCATATGAAAGTACATTGCCAGTGAAAGCATGAAGTAAGGTGTAGCATATAGTGAATTTACATATTTATAGTTTTTCTTGTGTTTGTCAAATAACAAGGACTGTCACTTGGAATATTAATTATCCTTGTACAGGTGTCCCTAAGTGAAAAGAAGTGGTTTAAGAAAGAATTCAAAGTGACTGTGATAAAAACATGCCAGAAACAAAGTGAGAAGTATGAAAATAAAGTACGAATGTAAGAAGAAAAAAAGTTTACAGCAGTTCTCATTGAGGATACTTTACCCATCTTTGAAAAAGCTTTAGAAAATTTCTTACGAATCATAACTGAGATAAAGTGAATATAGTATAACATAGCTACTTAGCCTGGCTTATCTAAACATAAGCTATTAACAGAACACTGAAACTAAATATAACTCTAAGGAATAACTGATTATGACATTTTAGTCTTAACTATCTGGCTTATAAGGAAAGGTTATAGCCTCAGTTATTTAAAGCTGTATTCAATGCAATATAAATTTCTGTGTACTAGAGGAATATGGATATTTGTTTTATTTATTTAGTTTATTATAAGGAAGATTGATAGGTATATATTGAATGGAAGGTAATTCACTCTGTATTAAAAATTGGTCTGGGCTTTCCTGGTGGCCAGTGGTTAAGAATCCGCCTGCCAATGCAGGGGACACGGGTTCGAGCCCTGGTCCGGGAAGATCCCACATGCCGCGGAGCAACTAAGCCTGTGCACCACAACTACTGAGCCTGTGCTCTAGAGCCCGTGAGCCACAACTACTGAAGTCCGCGTGCCTAGAGCCCATGCTCTGCAACAAGAGAAGCCAACGCAATGAGAAGCCTGCACACTGCAACCAAGAGTAGCCCCCGCTTGCTGCAGCTAGAGAAATAGAGAAAGCCTGCGCACAGCAACGAAGACCCAACACAGCCAAAAATAAATAAATACATTTATTTTAAAAGTTGGCCCCCAAAAAGGGGGGGAATTCCCTGGCGGTCCAGTGGTTAGGACTCCGAGCTTCCATTGCCAGGGGCACGGGTTCAATTCCTCGTCAGGGAACTGAGATCCCACAAGCCGCGCCACGTGGTGCAGCAAAAAAAAGAAAAAATTGGTACTTTATCCTAATTCAGGATTCTCTCCCTTTAGGGAGGTGAATTTGAAGAGATTTTAGGGCAAGTTACAACAATTAAGAAAAAAGAAACCCAGAAAAGTAAAATATTGAGGGTTACCAACGAACTCTGTTTGTAGTGTAGCTAATAACCATATGTTAAATGATAATAATAATAACAGTAACAACAGTTAATTTACTGACGTTTAGATACTTTTCAAGGTAATTTTCCCCCCAGATTGCCTTTGTCAGCAAAATCCTATTATAAACAGTTAGGTGAGCTTAGACAAGTCATTTCAGTGAACCTCAATTTTCTGATCTGTTAATATCTACCACACTGGATTAGTTTATGGAGTAAACGAGATAATCTACTATTACTATTAGTCTACTATTACTACTATTATCTACTATTACTGTTGGTCTTTCTTCTGTTTGATGATAATGAACAGTAAGTGTTAGTCCTGTTTTCTAATAGTTTCAGAAATGTACTAATGGAATGGTGACAGAAGAGCGAACGTTTTTATAAATAGCCAGTGATTAAAAAGTCTGAAACATAATTTTTGAATGATTTTACCTGCTTAGTTTTTTCTTTGACTCCTCTTAAAATTAGTTTTTATTCCTAAGTATATAACAGATCTGGATCAGTGTCTTCTGAGTATGTTGAGCTGAAACTAAACCGTTATAGGAATAAAAACATCTTCCTTAAAATATCTACATATGGGTGATTCATATTCACCTATTTATATATAAAAATAAGGATAGTCTTTGATTTTCATGTTCATAAAAAAATAGGAATTGGGAGAAAAGATGTTAAAATTGTAACATCATTGCTATTGAAATGTGTTACCTGAAATTTTTTGGTAGTTAATCTTTAAAATAGAATGGATTCTCAGAAGCAGAGAATGTTTTAAAATAAAATAAAACATACTTACTGATATTAATGTTTATTACTTTAGGAAATACATTAGAGATTTTTTTTCCCCTTTTGAACCGTGAACCAGTCAAGGTAAACATGTTGCATTTGATTATATCTCTAGGGTCTTTAAAGAGTAGCACAAAGAACCGGTGTATATCCCCCCACCCCCACTCACTAATTGTTAACATGTTGCCACATTCCTCCCTTTCCCCACCATGTATCCCTGTGTGTATGAGTGAGTGAGTGTGTGTCTGTGTATGTGTGTGTGTCGAGTATGTGTAGGGGATTGTAGGGTTTTTTATTTTCCTGAATCATTTTAGAGTTAGTTGCACATATCAAGCTGATTTCCCCTAAATACTCCAGATTATAATATTTTGGAAGAACAAGAACATTCTCTTCCACAGCTACAGTGCAGTTGTCAATTTCAGCAAATTTTACATTGATACGTTACTATTATCTAATGTATAGTCCATATTCACATTTCATCACTTGTCCCAATAATGCCTTTATTACTTCCTCTCATTCAAGATTCAAATCAGTATCACAAATTGCATTTAATTCCCATGTCTTTTAGTCTCAGACAATCTGGAACTGTTTCCTTAGCCTTTCTGTATCTTTCAAAGAAAGCTTTTTTTTTTTTTTTTTTTCAGATTATAGGTCAGTTGTTTGGTAAAATGCCTCAGTTTGTTTTTCTGATATTTCTTCATGATTAAGTTTAAGTTATATATTTTTGACACGAATATTAGTATTAGTCAACATTGCACTGTTCTCACTGACATTAGAAGGTATAAAATATCAGTTTGTGCTATTAATGGTGCTGTTAACTTTGATCACTTGGTTTCACAGATTTCTACACTGTCAAGTTGTCATTTTTCCCTTTGTAATTTATAATTAATCTGTGGGGAGTTGCTTTGAGACAATTCTTATTCCTCATCAGACTTTCAGGCAGAATATAAGGGAAGGGGGGGGAAGAAGTAGCACTTACCTCAGTAGAAATAATCGTTTTAGTTTTGTAACCATGTTAATGTTTATAAATTTAAAACAAAACCAACCTTGATGAAGGGAAAAACACTAAAATTGAATGCAAATCGAAACAAGTAAACCTATCTGTATTTTAGATTATTAACATAAACCTACTAAAAGAAAAACAATCCAAAAAACTCTTGAAGACAGTAGTATTTTGTATACCCTTCAGTCTAAAGACAAACTTCAGACAAATCTGCAATTCTACTTAGGACATTTGTTTTTTTATAATGTTATGGATAAACAATTTTAAAGCTATATGGGGTGTATTGTAAGGTTGAGCAAATGAATAAGTAAAAATATTGATGATGATGTGATCCAGGATTCTCACTGTAAGAAGAGAGAAATGTAGAGTAGAGTAAGGCAAGGAAGAACCCTATGGAATTGGATTGGAATTAGAGGATCAATACGAACTCATTATTTTATTTTTTTATTATTATTTTTTAAAATAAATTTATTTATTTATTTTTGGCTGCGATGGGTCTTGCTGCGAGCGGGCTTTCTCTAGTTGCAGCGAGTAGGGGCTACGTTTCGTTGAGGTGCACGGGCTTCTCATTGTGGTGGCTTCTCGTATTGCGGAGCACGGGCTCTAGAGTGCAGGCTCAGTAGTTGTGGCGCACGGGCTTAGTAGCTCTGCGGCATGTGGGATCTTCCCGGACCAGGGCTTGAACCCATGTCCCCTGCTTTGGCAGGCGGATTCTTAACCGCTGTGCCACCAGGGAAGTCCCTGAACTCATAATTTTAAAATGATGTTATGTGTTGCATTGAATCATATAAAATTGCCATTTCCCCACCCCCACCCCCCCAGCACTGCCTACTGAAAGGGCCTAGAAGCAATGAATTTTCAGTAGCGGTAAGCATATTCAGTGCCCAGATCTGTCTGTTAAATATTTTAGTTCACTAAAAGAAACTAGGTCTTCCTGGGGAAATAGCTGAGCTCAGGCAGGGAAAGTATAAGGGGAGCCTGCAAAAGTCTTATAGTGTCAGAAAGTAATTCAGTGCTCAGATGATTGGGACATGTCAGAAGGACACAGGAGGCGGCTTGAAAGGGGCTCCCACTAGCCAAATTGAGGACAGTTTGACCATCAAAATGAATAATGTCAGCTCATTGAATAAAACAAGAACCCATGTGTACATAATGATTGTAAATAAAATTTTAAAATGCAGAAGAGGGAATGTTGCTCCTTACAGTATAATGACAACTCATAAATGTAGAGGAATTATAATTTGAGTCATCATTTTGCAACTGTTAGGATGATTCAGGCAAGACTCTCAGACTTTTACCTTTAATACTGAGTTTTTAACTAGTTTGCATTTTCCTTACCTAATGTAAATCTTAATACTTTTTAATGACCATTTAGTTTGTTTCATCTGACTTCTAACTCTTCTTTAGGTAATCTGTTCACACGAGTGTAATTTCATATTTTTGTTTATTTATGGTAGTCTTTTAAAATTTTGTTTCTAGTATATATATTTTTCTTAAAAATTGCCATTCTGGGTGCTGTTGTAGAACTAACCACAGAAGCATGACTTATTTTTCACAATATATGTATCTGGTTTCTGTACTTGAACAGGTTTTATCAACACTTCTCCATACATTCCACTTCTCTTTTCCCTCCCCCTCTTTAGGACATCAGGACATGGTATTAGGACTCTGGCAAATTAAGTTGGGATGTGGGGGACATGGGTCCCTTCCTTCAAAAAAAAAAAAAAAAAGGAAGAAAGCAAAGAACCTTCCTTGAGGCCCCCAAACAGCAGATTGGTGATGCCCGAGATCCTTCTGCATACAGGCTGGTCAGAGATCACTTCGGCCCTTATCCCACTCAAACTGCTAAGGTCTATCCTCCCAACATTCAACCAGCCCATGCATTGAGCACTGATTACTGGCTCTGGTCTGTGAGTTTCAGGCCTTGGCAAATTTAGTCAGTGGGCCATTTTGACATTCAGTCTTACAAAGCTGTTGTCGGATCAAAAAGCAGTAAAAAAGCATTACAGTTTTTTAGGGAAAAAACTAATTTTACATCGTGACTCAGTACACATGTACCTGTGTGTGATTGAAATATATTTACAAAACAATACTTATCCTTACAATATATGTTGCATGCTGGTATTTTCTATTCTGTTTTCTTTAACCTTTAAAAAAGTTTTTTACGTTAGTCATGACCAACCACATTCATCTCATGATCTACTAGAGTTTAATCAACACTGAACTGAAGCATGAAAGTACAGTGTAATTTTCCTGCAGGAGCACTTTTTCCATTTGTAAGTCACACTGCTCTTTCAATTTGGATTCAGGACCCTGTTGTCATTTCAGAACTGAGGTGGATTTACTGAAGCTTCAGTTTCAGGATAATCTTATTTGCAAGGGGCCCTGCCAAGGTCCTGTACCTGATTTTGTATTTGTAGTTTCACATTCTTTTTCTAAAACAGATTCCCAAGATTATATAGGATCCCACAAAACCTCTAAAACCTGTTTTTTCTCTAATATATGTTAGCATATTTAATAACATGATGCTGATTTAGATTTTGCTTCTTTTTTTCTAATTAAAGAAATTATAATAATTAGAGATTAGAAGAGAAATTATAATTAGGCTCTTTTCGTAGCAAGGAATATAGACCAACCCAAGCAATCTCAAGGAAAATGGTGTTTACTTTAAGGCTATGCAGTGTGATCTTCAGAACTGTCCAGGATTTAATACAGCAACTCTATCTCTTTCTATAGCGGATTTATGATCTCTCACTCATGGTCTGTTTCTTATCTTACTCTCTTTACACCTAGGCTTCTTCGTAATCTCATCTTATATACGGTCCTCAAAGATTCAATTCATAGTTAATGAAACCAGTTTTTCTCTGTTTACCAATTGCACCTTTCTGATTGAGAAATATGGTTGGCTCAGCTCATATGTTCAAGTAAGGTCGTCAGTCATAGATTACCAGCTAGCCTGAAGTAGATCATTCTTCAGTCAGATGCCTGCTGTTAGTCCAGTTAAGCCATCAGGAAGGAAGCAGAAAACAGTCATCTGATAAACTTGAAAAAAATAAAATAAAAAAACAATGAACTATGGCTAGTGAGGTGGCAGAATCTGTGAAAAGGGCAAATTTTTATTTTTTCAGGCTTTCTCTAGTTGTGGTGAGCCGGGGCTATTCTCTGTTGCGGTGCACAGGCTTCTCATTGCGGTGGCTTCTCGCTGTAGACTATGGGCTCTAGGCGCGCGGGCTTCAGTAGGTGTGGCACGCGGGCTCAGTAGTTGTGACTTGTGGGCTCTAGAGCGCAGGCTCAGTAGTTGTGGCGCATGGGCTTAGGTGCTCCACCTCATATGGGATCTTCCCGGACCAGGGATCAAACCGGTGTCCCCTGCATTGTCAGGCGGATTCTTATGCACTGCGCCACCAGGGAAGTCCCAGGGCAAATTTCTTAAATGAGGTGGGTTAGCAGGCAAGCCTAGTTATTCTGCTCATTTAAACAGAATATGGAGGGTTTCTTGGGACCTCCCTAGTGGCGCAGTGATTAAGAATCCACCTGCCAATGCAGGGGACACGGGTTCGAGCCCTGGTCTGGGAAGATCCCACATGCCGCGGAGCGGCTGGGCCCGTGAGCCGCAATTGCTGAGCCTGCGCGTCTGGAGCCTGTGCTCCGCAACAAGAGAGGCCGCGATAGTGAGAGGCCCGCGCACCGCGATGAAGAGTGGCCCCCACTTGCCACAACTAGAGAAAGCCCTCACACAGAAACGAAAACCCAGCACAGCCATAAATAAATAAAAAATTAAAAAAAAAAAAAAAAAGAGTGCTGACTGTGGCTTATAGATTCAGATAATTGCTTGCTCGCAGGGTGTACTACCATCCTTTCCTGTCATCTGGCCTTTTACTAGATTACTCCAGGCCCACTGGGCATGTTTCATCATTAGACCTAAATAATGCTGAAACAGGATTACTTGTGTCAGGAGACAGTTCCTTTTTTCATGAAAATTTACAATAAAATATATGGGTGAAGAGGCTTCACTTAACTCCACCCAAGAGCAGTGAAATAAACATGTGAGGGACGTCTAAATAATTTCAGCATGTCTATACTCCTGTTGGAAGAGGACAGTCATTTAGAGCCCCAGGTGCTCATATCACCCATACTTTCAGACCCTGCAGCAGTAGTGTGAATAAGTTAAGAAATTCCAGCACAGCCAACTGCAGCAAAGCAGCTGCAGTAGGGTGGTGTGTGTGTTTAGTTATGAATGGGAGAAAAAGGAATTTTCATAGCATTCTTTAAATAGGAGTTCTAGTTCTGTCTGAAGGTAGATGGACAGTTGTAGGATTATAGATAAGACAGACCAAGTTCATGGATAGTTTTGGAAAATGAAAAGCTGATGTTTTAATAAAATCCAAAATTGGAGTATTAACAAAGAGGAAATGATTTGTGGGATGAAAGAAGAATTCTAAGAATGCTTTTTCTTTCGTCCATTACCCCCCCTTTCCTGTGAATTCAGTGTGGGCATAGTTGTCTTCTTAAGAACATTAGAAGATGTTCTAGATGCCACCTTTTGAAATAATTTCCTTTTTTCTTATGGCATTTAAATAAGAACATGTTTTGGATATGCTTGAGAACGCAGGAAAGATTTGATTATATGGAAATTTATATCCAGGTGTAAATCCAGTATGTTTACCTCTTGATTTTTGAAGCTGGTGGTGAGAGGGAGCACAGCATGTGGTGAATATTGCTGCGCACGGGCTTTCTCTAGTAACAGCGAGCAGGGGATACTCTTCGTTGTGGTACACGGGCTTCTCATTGTGGTGGCTTCTCTTGTGGCAGAGCACGGGCTCTAGGCACGCAGGCTTCAGTAGTTGTGGCCCGCGGGCTCAGTAGTTGTGGCTTGCGGGCTCTAGAGCACAGGCTCAGTAGTTGTGGCACACGGGATTACTTGCTCCGCAGTATGTGGGATCTTCCCAAACCAGGGCTCGAACCCGTGTCCCCTGCATTGGCAGGTGGATTCTTCACCACTGCCCCACCGGGGAAGTCTCGAAAGGATTCCTTGGTCTGATGTGAGGCCAGTTTCTCCACTCCTCACCTTCCCCCACCATTTCTAGAGTTGTCTCGAATCCATCATAAATATGACTCCAGTGAAGCATGCAAATCTCTCTTCTTCAGAGTATTGTTCACGGTGTCAATATGTGTTCCATCCCTGAGATGCTTTTGTGTAAATAAGAAGTGCTACTTTATCAAAATCAATATATGCAAGGGTGTAAACTAGATATCAAACCTTCAGATTTTCTTCATGACATATTACCAGTGCTAACTCTAGTTTGTTATTTATGGAGCAAAAGCATGTAGGAGTATGTGTGAGTGGCAGTAGACAAGGGTGGGGGAATCTTTCTAACGTCAAATGTGGAAGATGGAGTTTAATTTTAAAAGGAGGCAGGGAAGACTCCTAGGCAGTATTTCAGGTGCCAGATTCCTGGTTGCCGCAGTGACCCTTGGCGCACTAACGCCCCGCACCTTTCTCAGGATTCCTCCCATCAGTCACTCTTCTTGGAATCTGGATCCTGCTCACGTTCCACTAGGACCCAAACTCAATCCTGAAGGCCACACCTTCCCGCGACCCCTAAGGCTTGAGCAAGGCCTGTAACCACCTCCTTCCCCAGCAAAAGGCAAAAATGCCAGCGGGTGGCGGTGCGCCCCAGTCCAACTGGCGTAAGGACACTGCCTCCGTTCCAGCCAGGCCTGACCCCCTCCCCACTCTCGCAATGAATCAGGGGGCCACTGCGGGACCCTCTCCGGCCACTCGCCACCCCCAGTTCCACGAGGCGGACTACAAGCCCCATGATGCCGCGGGGCCGAGTTAAAACAAGCACTGCCCAGGGCACCCACGTACCCCTCCTCCCTCCCCCGCATCCCTGCATCCCTAGCCGACCGCTCGGGCTGAGGGCCGGGCTACGCAGCTGCGGGCGCGCGTCCCGGCGGCGGCGGCGGCGTCCCTGGGGCCCTCGCCCCGTGCGCCCCCGCGCCTGCTGCGGGCGCCTGCCTCCTCGGCCGAGCAGCGTCTTTGTACGCGGGGGTGTGGGCGCCGCCGAGTGCCCGCGCCCTCTCCGGGCGGGTGGGGGCCTCTCCGCGCCGCCCGCCGCCTCGCGAGGATGCCCGCGGCCCGCGCTGCCCGCACCGTTCCGGGCGCGCCGCCCCGGCCCGCCCGCCGGCGCCGCTAGCACATGCCCGAGCCGCAGCCCTGCGAGCAGGCAGCGCTGGCCCCCCCGCCCCGCGGCTCCGGGCCTTGGCTCTGGCGCGGTCCCTCCACCCGGGCCGGGCGCCGCGGCCCCGGCATGAGGAGCGGGCGATGATCCCCGCCAACGCCTCCGCCAGGAAGGGGCCCGAGCGCAAGTGACCGCTGCACTACCTCGTGTGGCACAACCGCCACCGCGAGCTGGAGAAAGAGGTCCGCGCCGGCCAGGTAAGAGCGCCGTCGGGGCGCCGCGAGGACCCCATGGCCGGGCACGCCCGCCCGGCTTGGGGAGGGGGCGCGGCGCGGGCTGTCCCGCCCCCCTGGCCAGTTTGCAGCGCTTCTTTGCTCGCAGCCGCCGCTTTTGTGCTGTTGACCAGGAGAGGGTGATGGGAGCGGTAGATTAATTTTTATATCAAAGTTGCTAAGTTGTTGGCCACTATTTATTCACACTTTTTTTCTGCCACTTTCTCTTTATTCTCTCCTTCTGTGACTTCCACTGTGCATACATTTGATAGCTTGATGGTTTCCCACAGGTATCTGAGGCTCTGTTCATTTTCTTCATTCATTTTTCTTTCTGTTTCTTGCCTAGTTAATCTCAATTGACCTGTTTTCTGATTCTTTCTTCTGCCGGTTCTGTTATGAAGAAGGAGCGGAGAGTAATGTTGGAGCGGAGAGTAATGTTGGAGTGGGCACTACTTTAGCTAGAGTACATATGGAAGGCCTCTGAGGAGATGACACTTGAGTTGAGACTTGGTCATGGTTAAAGAACTGTTTCCTAAAGATGGTGGGCTGTTCTCAGACTGAGTTGTATAGACTTTGCTTGGAGAGCCCAATGAAAGTTTCAGAACTTTATTGTTCTCCACAGAAAACGCTACAGCTGAGACTTTAAAATGTTTTCTTCTCCAGGTTCGTAAGAGCTATGTGTACAAGATAGAAGTTTCTAGTTTGCTTGTGAATTTATCTGTTCTAATTATTTTACCAGCTATTTTACAACATGTATCTCTGCCATAAAGAAAGTTATCATCTTCCATTTTCCCTTTCTTATCTTTATTTTAATAAATATGTGAAGCCATAAGACACAAAGAATATGCTGAGCTTGTAAATTTGGAAGCAGGTAATGATTCCTCCTTTTCATAAATCATGGATAATCTATTCAGTATATCACTTTTTTCACACACCTTAAAAAATATGTACAAATGACCACACTGCCAGATGCACACACAGCTGAATTGCAGTTCTGCCTGTAAAGCTTCTGACTTACAGCAGGGTTCCCTTTCGTAAGTGTAGTCTTTAAACTGATTCCTTGTTTGGTACTTATAACACAAACCCTGTTATCACAACCTTAGCAGAAATTAAAGTACAAGAAAATATTTTCCCGTGAATGTGTCTTCCCAGGAGTACATTTTGTGTTTATTTTAGACATGTTTCTTCAAGTTCCTATTTTATAAAAGCTCTGATGAATAACAGTGCTGCATATGCTTCCTGGCTGATGGATATTGTCAAGATAAAATATCTGAATTTACCACATTTATCTGTGGGCATTTGTATTCTTGATTTCAAGGGCCATTTTAGAGTTGGCTAGATATATTATGATTAGTGACAGTATTCAAATGCATCATATTCACCATGAAGTAGTGAAATGAAGACTAGGTATGTTACACCAAGATTTACAATTAATCTGTACACATGAAATATGGAGAAAGGGAATGGTACAATTTAACCTTTCATGACCTTTACTTCTCAGAGATGTCCAGAACCAAAGTAGTAAAGCTACCTAGACTGTATTTACTGGAGTCTAGTTTTTTCAACATTCCTGTAGGGAGAAGTTGCTTTTTTCCACCTTGCAGAAGCATTCCTTCTCTGCTCCTTCTCTTTGGGACGGTTCCATTTTGTCCCAGCTCCATTTCCAGGCAAGTTCTACATGTTTCCTCTACTTCTCACTCTTGCTTTTATCCCTCATCTGTAGAGAATCAGTTGCCCATTTGCCAGCATCTTCTCTCATTATAACTCTACTTTTTCCTTCCCCTACCACGAAGAAAGGACATTTGACTCAGGATTGTGATATACCTTAATCTGGAATTTTAACGTCTCTCTATGCAAAGCATTATATTTCAATAGTGAGCTATAACTAGGGTTTAAATCAACCTGGCAAACAGTCTGTCATTTAATACACAGAATCATAGGATGAAAAGGCATAGAGATAGTTCCCCTCAGAAGGAGCATAATAGGTCTTTGATCCTGCAACTTTGAAACTGACTCCAAGTTATATCTTTACTTATTTTCTAATAAATGTTTTTTTTTAATTTAAATTTATTTATTTTATTTTTATTTAATTTTGGCTGTGTTGGGTCTTTGTTGCTGTGCGCGGGCTTTCTCTAGTTGTGGCCAGCGGGGGCTACTCTTTGTCGCGGTGCCCAGGCTTCACTGCGGTGGCTTCTCTTGTTGCGGAGCACGGGCCCTAGGCGTGCGGGCTTCAGTAGTTGTGGCACGCGGACTCTAGAGCACAAGCTCAGTGGTTGTGGTGCACGGGCTTAGTTGCTCTGCGGCATGTGGAATTTTCCCGGTCCAGGGCTCGAGCCCATGTCCCTTGCATTGGCAGGCAGATTCTTAACCACTGCGCCAGGGCTCGAACCCATGTCCCTTGCATTGGCAGGCAGATTCTTTTTTTTTTTTTTTTTTTTAATTTGAAGCTTAGCCCCATATAGACTAGTTGGAGACTTTTTTTTAAAATTATTTATTTATTTATTTATGGCTGTGTTGGGTCTTCATTTCTGTGCGAGGGCTTTCTCTAGTTGTGGCAAGCGGGGGCCACTCTTCATCGCGGTGCGCGGGCCTCTCACTATCGCGGCCTCTCTTGTGTGGAGCACAGGCTCCAGACGCGCAGGCTCAGTAGTTGTGGCTCACGGGCCTAGTTGCTCCGCGGCATGTGGGATCTTCCCAGACCAGGGCACGAACCCGTGTCCCCTGCATTGGCAGGCAGATTCTCAACCACTGCGCCACCAGGGAAGCCCAGGCAGATTCTTAACCACTGCGCCACCAGGGAAGCCCTCTAATAAATGTTTTAGATTACTTACCAATGAGTACAGTGGTCCCTGTTTATCCTTCCCCTTTATGTAGCACTTAGTACATGTCCAATATGAAATATGTATACTGGACAATTATATCCTATAGTAAATGAGTGAAGTGACACCATGAAATGTAAGGAGATTTGTTTAAGATCACCATGGTAGAATCAGCAGAGAATTCAGGGCCAGTGACTTCCAGCCCAGTGGGTTTCCCATCAATGTCTGACAGATGTTTCAGCCTGATGTCTTTTCCACATGGGTTCCTGGAAACTAGAGCTTCTGGAAGTTAGGAAAATCTGGAACATGACTGACCCCATTTAACCTGGTTTCTGTGCTATTTAAGTAAACCTAGAAAACTGCTGTAAGAGTAATGTACCTCTACATATGCCTCTGACAGCAGCCTAGCTCAAAAGGGGAGTTGTGGGGACGTGTGTGTGTGTGCGTGTGTGTGTGTGTGTGTGTGTGTGTGTGTATGTGTATGAGACAGTGGGTAAATGAGGGGTGAGTGGTAGTAGTGGGAGCAGTGGTGGGTAGCTTGCAACAGTAGATCGTCGCATTTCCTGAAACCACAGCTCTTTCCTGAAGCCCATTAGTCTGGTTGAGGCTTCAGGCGGCTGGAGGAAAGCATTATTTAGTGAGTGCTGTAGAAGTTGATTCTTGTGGAACCCATGAGAGTTAGATCTTGCTGATGTGAAAATTTTCATAGGATTTTGAATTTTCAGAGACATTTTGTACTTTGCTTGTGAGCTTGATATAAATAGTCTTGTTCTCTGTCTCCCAGATGAAATCCATAGGTAAAAAGAACTTCACCTGTTCCCTATGGAAGATACAAAATATATTTGAGTGACTGAATGGATAAATCTTTGTAAATGACCATTACTCAAATTTACATGGCCATTTTCATGAAAAAGGGGGAAATTTTGCTATTTTAAACTAAATTGAAGAGCAGAGGAAGGTAATACTATGTCCATTGAAAGACTATAATAGAAATAAAATGTACATACTCTAATCCGTCAAGCAGAAATAAGAAAAAACCCTTTGTTGCTTCCTCTCACTGGTGAGATTAGAAAATTCTGACTCCTCTTTGGTCAGGTGAACTGTATTCCTGGTTATTAAGTGAATGCGTTCACCAAACAATCACTTCACAGGACACCTTGGTGCCAGCCACTCAGGTGAAAGTCGGGAATACAAAAATGACGAAGGTCATTTGAGTCCCAAGTTTCTTACAGTCCAGTGGAAAGACAACTGCGTGAATAATTAACCAGAGTATAATTAACAAATTTTATGCTAGTGATAGAAACCAGAAGAGCGATTGTGTTGATATTATCTTGGGATGTTAAGGAGGGTTTCACTGAGAAGATAAGTTGACATGCAAGGATGTATAAACATTTTTTTCCAGGCATAGAAGGGGAAAAGGCATTGTAGAAGGAGGAAAGCAAAGGCCAGGCAATGGGTGGGTGTGGGAAAGTGCCATGCGTGATCTCTTGGGAAAATGAAAGGAGACAAGGTAAGTGCAGGTCAGATTGAGAAGGGCGTTCATGGCATGGCATGCCCATGTGGACATGGGAGCCAACCCAACTCTCAGCCAAGAAATCACTGACTGGATAAGGGCTCTTTGGAATGACATCTCTGATAGGAGCTCACAGAATTGACTGGGTGGTGGGTGGTATGAGAAGATTGGAGAGAAGGGTGCCATCTAACTCTGTAAGTCCTTTCTTCATACAGATTCAAAAGAATGTTGCTAAAAATACAGCCAGGTTTTAGAAAAGCTGATTTCATCTCTGATTGGTGGCCAAGGCCACAGTAAATACAAATAAAAAGAAGTTGCAGGCAATGAGAAAGAGAAGGGTAGTTCCAGGAATTGTGTGAGGAAAGAATAAAAAGCTCTCTAAAAGGAGACATTCAGAAAGTGATTTGTCTGACGTTGTAGGGATGTTGGAAGCAGTTAAAATATTATCTTTAGCCCAGTAGAGAGGAATGAGAGAGCACAGAGAAGGCATATCCATATTATGTACTTATTTATTTATTCCACATGATTTAATGTAAATGAAAAAATATCTAGATAAGAAACTTAAAAAAAATAGACATACCCCCTGCCCCCACACACTCACACTCCTCAACTACCAGCATCCCGCACCAGAATGGTACATTGGTTAAACTGATGAACCTACATTGAAGCATTATTAGCACCCAAAGTCCATATTACAGTTTAGTCTTGGTGTTGTATCTTCTGTGGGTTTGGACAAATGTGTGATGTCATGTTTTCACCATTATAGTGTCTTACAGAATAGTTTCACTGCCCTAAAAATCCTCTGCACTTTGTAAAACTTTTTAATAATGAATTACGTTTTTAAAGAAACATGTGATATACATATGTTACATGTATATAAAAGATTGGAATTAAATTCAGCAGCATCTTTTAAGAGTGCTGACTGTGGGGCTTCCCTGGTGGCGCAGTGGTTGAGAATCCGCCTGCCAATGCAGGGCACACGGGTTCGAGCCCTGGTCTGGGAAGATCCCACATGCCGCGGAGCGGCTGGGCCCGTGAGCCGCAATTGCTGAGCCTGCGCGTCTGGAGCCTGTGCTCCGCAACAAGAGAGGCCACGATAGTGAGAGGCCCGCGCACCGCGATGAAGAGTGGCCCCCACTTGCCACAACTAGAGAAAGCCCTCACACAGAAACGAAGACCCAGCACAGCCATAAATAAATAAAAAATTAAAAAAAAGAAAAAAAAAGAGTGCTGACTGTGGCTTATAGATTCAGATAATTGCTTGCTCGCAGGGTGTACTACCATCCTTTCCTGTCATCTGGCCTTTTACTAGATTACTCCAGGCCCACTGGGCATGTTTCATCATTAGACCTAAATAATGCTGAAACAGGATTACTTGTGTCAGGAGACAGTTCCTTTTTTCATGAAAATTTACAATAAAATATATGGGTGAAGAGGCTTCACTTAACTCCACCCAAGAGCAGTGAAATAAACATGTGAGGGACGTCTAAATAATTTCAGCATGTCTATACTCCTGTTGGAAGAGGACAGTCATTTAGAGCCCCAGGTGCTCATATCACCCATACTTTCAGACCCTGCAGCAGTAGTGTGAATAAGTTAAGAAATTCCAGCACAGCCAACTGCAGCAAAGCAGCTGCAGTAGGGTGGTGTGTGTGTTTAGTTATGAATGGGAGAAAAAGGAATTTTCATAGCATTCTTTAAATAGGAGTTCTAGTTCTGTCTGAAGGTAGATGGACAGTTGTAGGATTATAGATAAGACAGACCAAGTTCATGGATAGTTTTGGAAAATGAAAAGCTGATGTTTTAATAAAATCCAAAATTGGAGTATTAACAAAGAGGAAATGATTTGTGGGATGAAAGAAGAATTCTAAGAATGCTTTTTCTTTCGTCCATTACCCCCCCCCTTTCCTGTGAATTCAACGTGGGCATAGTTGTCTTCTTAAGAACATTAGAATGCCACCTTTTGAAATAATTTCCATTTTTTTTATGGCATTTAAATAAGAACATGTTTTGGATATGCTTGAGAACGCAGGAAAGATTTGATTATATGGAAATTTATATCCAGGTGTAAATCCAGTATGTTTACCTCTTGATTTTTGAAGCTGGTGGTGAGAGGGAGCACAGCATGTGGTGAATATGTGGATAGAGACATGAAAGGATTTCTTTTTTTTTTTTTTAATTATTTATTTATTTTTGACTGCGTTGGGTCTTCGTTGCTGCGCACGGGCTTTCTCTAGTAACAGCGAGCAGGGGATACTCTTCGTTGTGGTACACGGGCTTCTCATTGTGGTGGCTTCTCTTGTGGCGGAGCACGGGCTCTAGGCACGCAGGCTTCAGTAGTTGTGGCCCGTGGGCTCAGTAGTTGTGGCTTGCGGGCTCTAGAGCACAGGCTCAGTAGTTGTGGCACACGGGCTTACTTGCTCCGCAGTATGTGGGATCTTCCCAAACCAGGGCTCGAACCCGTGTCCCCTGCATCGGCAGGTGGATTCTTCACCACTGCCCCACCGGGGAAGTCTCGAAAGGATTCCTTGGTCTGATGTGAGGCCAGTTTCTCCACTCCTCACCTTCCCCCACCATTTCTAGAGTTGTCTCGAATCCATCATAAATATGACTCCAGTGAAGCATGCAAATCTCTCTTCTTCAGAGTATTGTTCACGGTGTCAATATGTGTTCCATCCCTGAGATGCTTTTGTGTAAATAAGAAGTGCTACTTTATCAAAATCAATATATGCAAGGGTGTAAACTAGATATCAAACCTTCAGATTTTCTTCATGACATATTACCAGTGCTAACTCTAGTTTGTTATTTATGGAGCAAAAGCATGTAGGAGTATGTGTGAGTGGCAGTAGACAAGGGTGGGGGAATCTTCCTGCTCACATCAAAGATGTTAGGATATCAGGGACTGTTATCAAAATTCCTTTTTTCAGAGGCTTCTTGAAGACTTCTGGGAAAAGCCAGCTAACTAAGTGGCCTACTGATTAACAGCAGTGAAGAGATCGTTGAATTGGACACTTGTGCTGCGTGTATCTTTCTGAATATACGATATACTTAACAAAATTTACATTAAGAAAGAGTGGGAAGAGTATTTAGGGATTAACAGGTACCCAGGCCACTGGCATTAGGGCATTTAAACAGTAAAGAGAGACAGATAGTTACTGCTGGTTTCTGATGAAAATATCACCTCTAGGTAGGAAATTCACCTGGAGATAGCTGACAAGTGGCCCTAAAGCTTGGAATACTGTTTGATTGTTATGGGGGAGAAATGTTTTTGAGAATGTCAGTTAAAAAACATTCTCCAGTGTAGCTGTGGGGGAATGTGTCCCACGTTCCATCAGGGAGGGGACCATAAAAATTGAACTAGCAATCTGTACTTTAGTTGTCAAACAAATACTTGTACACTTGCAGATAGCTGCTTGTGTGATGGAAAGAGAAATTCATCAAAGGTGAGATACGAGAATTTGTTAAAAAATGGGCCAGCAGTGGTACAAGCAAGGCTGCTGGAAGAAAGAATGGAAGTAACAGTAGCAGTAACAGAATTGGTTGGAGACTATAATCCAAGGAGAAAATGACCCCTGACCCCTCCAGGACTCAGTGAGACAGAGACGTGTTAGGGATTTGAAATCTCAGAGCTTACTATTCAAACACAACTAGGATTCTTACCTATTCACTTGATTGTCCCTATAACTGCCTCCTTCTTACCCTAGCCCTCCTCTTATAAGTGACCTGGGGAAACAGGGGTATATTCTAATTGCCATTTTAATTGTCATCATATCTTGATTGTTTCCTAAACTGGAATGATTTCAGGAAAAAAAGCTTTATATTTTAAATTAAAATAGCTACAGTGTACAGGGTGGATGTTATTTAAAATATGTATGTGTGTAAGTATAAATATATAAGTATATTTAATCCTATCTTGTGGCAGTACTCAATTCACACATTGTTAATAAGCAACTGATTTATTTAGGGCATTGTGCTAAGTGTCGAGTAGGGTACCAAGAAGTTAAGACCCAGTCTCAGCTCTCAAATTTAGTGATAAACTATTAATCTGTTTCCAGGTTTTCAGTTCTAGGACTGAGTGGTGGTTTGTGTGATGAATTATTCAAGATAGGCTAACTGCTGTAAAAACAAAACAACTCCCAAACTGAGCAGTTTACGTGTCATACTTTTTTGCAGGTCATTGGGGGTGAAGGGTCTAGTCCACGCAGTAGTTTAGAGCCCTAGATTCCTTCTTTTCTATGCCTCTATATCATGTAAGGTCTTGGAGTCCTCCCTTGGATTCTCTGCATTGGGGCTTCAGTTAGGGGCCAGGCCTGGAAGATTTTTTTAGGCACTAGGTCTGGAAGTGGTGAATGTCACTTTTTCTACATTCTAATGGCCACATAACCCACTGACTAAAAGGTGGTCTGAGAATTGCAGTCCTTCTGTGTTCACAGAGGGAAACAAAGTGGAGTCTCAATGACGTATAGCATAGTCTGTGCCATTGGAAGGAATCTCTCAGACTGACCTTTTCTAATTTCTGGGAGTTTAAATTGGATTTGCTCATCAGTCATTAAATTTCCCACCTTTTAGTAGGAAATGGAAGCATAGAAGACAATGAACGCTTATCAATTGCCTACTATATTCATATATGATCTCAATTGGCCCTCAAACAATCTACTTCAATGGGTATGATTCTAGATAACATATGTAGTTGCTGAGGCTGGGAGAGGTTAGGCAGCTTGCTTGAGGACACTTAAGAGGTTGATGGAATGAGTATAGGTCCATATGTCTGTTTCCAAGGCATTTGCTCTTTCATTATCTCTGAGGTAGGAAGTTTGGCTCAGGATGAACAAATATTTGTTGGATGAATGAAAAGATAAAAGAATTAAGTTATGCAAAAAGATAAAAGTAAGCAGCTCAGAAAAAAATTCAAGAAACATTTATGGGGTTTAATAATGAAAAAAAAAAAGACAGGAAAAAGTAAAATATGTGTGCTTAGAATGATAAGAAATAGGTGCTCAGCACTTAGCTGTAGTCCCACTCTGAACCTAGGGAACAGTTATTAGTTCTTTTGTTTTTGAACCATTCATTCATTCAACAACCATTTACTGAAAACCAACCATGTATACATAAGATACAGGGATACAGAAGACATAGTTCTTTCCCTCATGAAGCAAGCTTACACACACGGGATATGAATAACCATTCGCTTTTTTTTTAAATTAATTAATTAATTTATTTTTGGCTGTGTTGGGTCTTCCTTGCTGTGTGCGGGCTTTCTCTGGCTGCAGCGAGTGGGGGCTACTCTTCACTGCGGTGCGCAGGCTTCTCGTTGCAATGACTTCTCTTGTTGTGGAGCACGGGCTCTAGGCGCGCAGGCTTCAGTAGTTGTGGCACGTGGGCTCAACAGTTGTGGCTCGCGGGCTCCAGAGCACAGGCTCAGTAGTTGTGGCTCACGGGCTTAGTTGCTCCGCAGCATGTGGGATCTTCCCGGAAGACAATAACAATAAGACAAATAAGACAAATAAGACAAACAATAAGACAAAACAATAAGAAAATTGTTTCTTATTACTGAAGGCTTCCAACCACCAGTCTGCTTTTCTAGAAATTGTTGGATGGCTTTTCCCAGACACAGAGGGGAGCTCAACATTTAACTGTAGTATCCAAAAGCTTCTTTGGAGCAGTGTGGTTAAATAGGTTCTTAAAGGTTGAGGTTACATCTTTTCAGCTCTGCAAAATCAGCCTCCATCATGCTTATGTGCATCCTTCTTAAGTAAATGTGGTGATTTTGCACTTCCTAAATTGATCTGTCATAGAAAGATCCCGACATCTGGGGTTATGAAGAGGAAATGTCAGGTGACGGGCAAGACTTTTTCACTAATTCTGCAGCTGGTGAGTCCCTGAGTGAAAACCCTGCAAGTAAAATACAGCATTATAAAAGAATCATGATTATTTCTTTAAAAATAAGATTCTAATTATAATTTTAACACATATTGAGGTGCTAAAGTAATCTATAATGCAATTATTTTTAAGTCAGATTAAGTTAAATATATTCAAAAGCTAATATAGATAACCTCTCTCGATATATACCATATCTTTCTGAAGTTCTCTGATGTCAGTTTGGAAAAGCACCTTTCTCCTGTTGAAGTGTTAATCAGATGTACTTAATTTTTCTGTCACTTGAAAAAATTATTAAATCACATCAAATTTCTTGAATTTTTCCTTCCAGATTACTCACTTTGGTCTTTTTATATGGTTAAATTAAATTTGCTTTTTCAATTATTCAACAATATATCATCCAGTATTTTCTATATATCAGGCCTTGTACTAGGTGATTAGGAATAATCTATGAACCAGCTGGAAAAAGTCCCCGTCCTTGACCGTGGCTCTAGCAGAGGGAGATAGACAATAAACACTAACTGTAACAAATTATGTGGTTTATGTTTTTAGGGTAGGCCTCCTTGAGAAGGTGACTTTAGAGCAAAGACTTGAAGATGAGGGAGCAACCCTGTGTACACCTTGAGGAAGAGGCTTCCAGACAGCAGGAGCGCTCTTTGCAAAGGCCCTGAGGCAGGAGCATGCTTGGCATATTTGAGGAACAGTGAGGAGGTGAGTGCCTGGAGCAGAGAGGCAGGGGAGATGAGCTCAGAGTGGTAAAGTGGGCCAGATGGCGGGGGCGGTGTAGGCCACTGTAAAGATCTAGGCTTTTATTCTGAAGGAAATACGGAACAGGTTTTTGACCATAGTGGGAACATGATCTTTCCCTCTGTTTTCCTCTGTTCTAATGCTCCTTTGCTGTTGGACATTTTTGTAATATTTATAATGGTGTTATTAGTAGTCTAATCATGAATAAATTCAAATTTTTATCTGGTATCTGTTGCCTACAGAATGCAAAATCAGATACTGCTACAGCTTAGTTATGTAAACAGACAATTTTCTTTGTAGATTCCAAGGGGTCAGGAGATTTCTCCATTCTGTTGGCTGACTGCCTGTGACCCAGTCAGTCCAAATATCAGCCTGGTTGTACATTTACAGAATGCAGATTTTAGTAACCAATCTTGCAGTGAAGTAATATTTACATATTTTATATTTTATAACTTACCTGATTCTACTTCTTCTAGATGGATCTCTGAACATTTACATTTTCATAAGCTTCTCCAGATGAAAGCTTTCTCCATGTATGCAATGACTCCCTTACATGTTTGAAAATACGAGGAAGCTTGTATTTTATAGTTTACACCCACTGCCCTGCTGTGATTGAAGGGTGGTACCCTTCACATGCTATGACAGAGGATTCTGTATTTTGCATTTAGGTTCGGAGGGTGTTTGTAGGCCTCGCCGCAGGCCCGTGGTCTGGAGAGGGTGTTGTCCAGGTTGCCCAGTTCCCCTCAGGGTCATGGCCAGGTAGTGATGTGTGTGAACTCATGGAGTGACGTGCTTCTGACTTCAAGCACTGGGTCCATCTGAGGAGAAAAGTTGTGGTTATTGAAGAGTCTTCACACAGATTTGCCAGCTTCATACTGTTTCACATAGAAACCTTGAGAGTGGAATAAGATGTATCTGAGTTTGATCATCATTGCATATAAAAAGTTTAAGCAATCTATAAAATTCCTAGAAGATAATGTAGGAGAATAAGTTTATGATCCCTTTTTTTTTTTTTTGGTCCCAAATATGTTTTTATTTTCAACACTCAGGGCTTTCTCCTTTGTGTCAGCTTTCTTAGGAAACAACCAACCATTACTTTTCAGAGTCAGTAATTTAAATTGCATACTCTTCTCAAACCAATTTCTGTCAACATTAAATTGCTTCCTTCAGCCCAAGAAAAAGAATGCTTTAGTACACAAATATTTTAGGACTCAAAATAATTTTTTTGAAATGTGAAATATCATTAGCAAATGAAAGGCAGGATAACCATAATCATTAGCACTACTTTAATTAGCTGTTATTTGTATTTGCTGTATTGTACTATATTGAAGAATTAAAGCTATTTCATGGTCATTCTTCATTTTCATTCAAAGCTTGAATATTGAAAGAATCATTAAAATGCCTTCTTAATTTCTTTGCCAATTTATAGACATCATGACTCATATTTAAAAGTTCATTGCTTTGTTTATGAAATTTAGATTTGTTTACGTATCTGAGACTTCCAAACCAGTGAAGTACCATGCTCAGCTGGAACTTAGCACTCCTCATTTTCCGTTTAGTAAGTTTATGATCTTGATGTAGGGAAAGGTTTCTTAAACAACACACACACACATTTTGGAGAATTTAATGAACACCCTGGACGTTCTTCACGAGCTTCCTAAATTTTGTTTACAATATGAGGGAGTTTATGGACGTTAAAAACTATTGTGACAGGGTAAGAGAGTGTCATGGACATATATACACTACCAAATGTAAAATAGATAGCTAGTGGGAAGCAGCCACTTAGAACAGGGAGATCAGCTCGGTGCTTTGTGACCACATAGAGGGGTGGGATGGGGAGGGTGGGAGGGAGGGAGATGCAAGAGGGAAGAGATATGGGAACATATTGTATGTGTATAACTGATTCACTTTGTTATAAGGCAGAAGCTAACACACCATTGTAAGGCAATTATACTTCAATAAAGATGTTTAAAAAAAAAAAAACTATTGAAGTAGGTGTCTCAGAATGAGGGCACTAAACAGGAGCCTCTAATGATAAGATCTTAAAACTAAAATATATCAGTCAGGATAGCTTAAAGTGTGTCTCAGTAACAAGCAAAGCCAAAAATTTCAATGGTCTAAGACTACAAGGGTTATTTTTTACTCACACTACATTTTCATTGTGAGTCAGCTGGAGGTCTCTAATGCAAGTCACCCTCCCTCTGGGATCAAAGTTGAAATAGCAGCTAGAATGTGGAAGGTTGCTAGTTGCTCTTTGGGGTCGCAGCAATAATTCAGCCTTCTTCCTGGAAGTGACATACATCATGTCTGCCCACAACTCTTTGGTTAGAAGTAGTTATTTGGCCCTACCCAAGCAGAATGGGGCTGAGAAGTGCAATTGTACCACATACCTGTAAGGGGGAACCGGAGCATTTCAGGAACAACACTGCTGACTGCTATATGGGACCACTCCTACCTCAGCTAGGAAGTGATTATGTACTTTCTGATATCCTCCTTCTCCTTCCTACATACAGTGCCTTTAACATCCTTCTCCACCTTCTAACACAGTATCTTTCTTCCTATGAAGGGAATATCTAAACTAATTTTTTTTAATTATCGTAACTATGAATTGACATAAAAGGCACGGATGAATTTCACATCAAATTCTTATTCAGTTGTATGTGATGGTGGGCAATTAGGACATTAAGTATACAGTAACTGGTCAGATGAGAAGTCTCTTTGATAGCAGGAAGGAAAGGTATCAAGTTTAGTTATAGACTGGACCAGTTGGTGGCTAGTATGCTCTGGTTCAGTTCCTGTTTACAGCTAGTATACATTCTGATTTGGTGAATACATCCATTCTGATGTATTTTTCATGCCATGTCTGTTTTAAATACTTTGAATATCATCTCTGGTTAGTAGAAATAAATGCGTTAAATTAATGAATTCAGGAGAAGAGACAGGTCAGCAGGATCTTATGAAGATATAGATAAAATATATGTCAGAGGAATTATGAAATATTTTACCTTCTTATGTCTATAAAATTGAGATGAGTCAAGAGCATAGTTGGAATTTGATCAGTTAGAATAGAGGATCCAACTGAGGCTGAACTTACGTACTACTGGTTGCCCTGGCAACAGGGCCCCCTTCCCATGCTAGCAATATCATAGAGTGAGTGAAGTAAGAATTGGAGATAGAGAAATATGTGTTCAAGTCAACTCCTACTTCTGGGAAAGTTAGGGGAGGAGTTTGCTAAAGGCAAAGGATGAGGTCATGAAAGGGAAAGGATTTCAATTAAAAAAAAAAAAAATTTAAATATCCCTGAGCTTGAAAGCTTCTGGGTATAGCACTGCACATAGCAATGTTTCTTTCCTGACTCTGGCTGAAGGCAGGGTAGATAGTAAATCATGTGGTTGCATATCTACATTATCTCTTCCATCATAGCCCAGAAAAAGCACTGGACTGGGAAATTGTGACCTGTGTAAATTGGCTTGGACTGGAGCCATCTGCTGTGTGGATTGCTCTGCCTGCTCAGGAAGTTCTCATTTGCCTAGAAGGGTCAAGAGGGAGTCAAGACAGGCTTGCCCATCGTATACCCAGAGAAAACCATAATTCAAAAAGACACATGCACCCCAATGTTCATTGCAGCACTATTTACAATAGCCAGGTCATGGAAGCAACCTAAATGCCCATTGACAGACGAATGGATAAAGAAGATGTGGTACATATATACAACGGAATATTACTCAGCCATAAAAAGGAATGAAATTGGGTCATTTGTAGAGACATGGATGGATCTAGAGACTGCCATACAGAGTGAAGTAAGTCAGAAAGAGAAAAACACATATCGTATATTAACGCATATATGTGGAACCTAGAAAAACGGTACAGATGAACCAGTTTGCAGGGCAGAAATAGAGACACAGATGTAGAGGACAAATGTATGGACACCAGGGGGGGAAAGTGACAGGGGTGGTGGTGGTGGTGTGATGAATTGGGAGATTGGGATTGACATATATACACTAACATGTATAAAATGGATAACTAATAAGAACCTGCTGTATAAAAAAATAAATTAAATAAAATTCAAAAAAAAATATTAAAAAAAAAAAAGACAGGCTTGCCCATATTTTCTGTAAATTTAGTTTACTTTGTTTTTAATGTTGCCGTTGGGTGCATTTTATTCTTGCTAAATACTTTTCACATTTTGAAAAAAGAATTTTTGTGTTAAAGAGGCAGATTTGGGGGCAACATATTCTAGTTTCCTTTGGTGGATTGCCTATAGTCCCTGTAAAAACCTAAGAAAAAGGGTGAGAGAAACCTCAGCTGGCTCATCATACAGGTCAGAGGCACAGGAACAATCCTTGAATCTTCCATGGGATTCAACCTTCTCACCAAGACTAAGGGCTCCATCAAGGCTCCAAGATAGTGAGATGATTTTGATTCCTTAGCCTTGTCTTCTGTGCACATACAATTTTCCAGGCACTTAGCAGGACTAAAGTTATGATTTTCATGGGCATTTGGCACTGTTGATTTAATTTATCCCCTTCCTCCATAAAAAGTATTGAAAATTATGTTTTATGTTGGTATAAAGATAAATATTATATTTTAAAATATTTTTTTGACCTCTGAGTTTATTTTCCTTCTGCTTCTAAAATAAATTAAAACATTTTCGTGAGCTTCTAAACCTATTGTGGACCCTAGGCATGGGGTTACTACTGGGTCTAATGGGTAAGTTGGTCCTGAACCCCTAGGGATGGCTGTGGTTATGGAAGGAGTTTGAGGATTCAGGAATTCTGGTCCAACCAACTGTAATCTGATATCACTAACAATTTAAGCTTGAGAAGAGTCTAAAGCAAGGATCAAGCCTCCATAACTTGTTAAAAAATTATCTGAGTCTTATAACAACTGTGTAGGGAAGTAAGTGTTTTTGTTGGTGGTGTTCATCTTTTATCCCACGGTTGCTTTTTATGCAGTGAAAGGCAGAAAAGGCAATGAATTTGCCTTTTGCCGAAGTATAACCACAAGGATTAAATAGGAAGACTTGGGAAGCAATGCATGAGCCAAAGACTTTTCTTACCTCCACCACTGCAGCATGGAGTATTTTAATTGACTGACTGATTGAATCACTTATAATGTGCTCTCTGTGTGGTGCTAGGGTCATGGTGAGCAAAACAGACATGCTCCTTGATCTTGGGGTATGTAGTCCTGGGTTGGGGGGCAGGTGGGGAGAACAGGAGAGAGATGAGTGACCAAGCAATTATAATATAGAATGTTATACTCTATCGAAGGAGAAAGTGACAGTTCTGAGGAAGCTTATGGGAAGAGCACTTAACACAGATTTGCAAGGCACAGGGGCAAATAAGTTTTTACAGATGAAGTGAAATCACAATTGAAGACTATACGGTAAGTAGGAGTTAGCAAATGATGAAAATAAGAAGGAAGAGGAGGAGAAAGAAGAGGAGAAGGAGGAAGAGGAGGAGGAGTGGGGAAGGAGAAGAAGGAGGGGAGGATGGGAAGATCCCAAGAGGCCAGAAGAGAACTGAAAGGGTGGGTGGGAGGCAAGGAGGGGCACAGGGGAGAAACAGGGTGCATTAGAGGAACCTCAAGGAGTTTGGTATGGATGGAGCATAGAGCACTTGGAGGAAAAAGAGGAGAAGCTAGAGAGTAGGGCAGAAGCCATGGAGGCAGGGTCTTGAAAGTCATGATGAAAGTTCAAACTTTAATATAAAAGCAGAGAGCCATGAAGAGTTTTAAGCAGTGGAGTGACGTGTTTGTGTTTGCATTTAAGAAAGATCATCCTGATTACAGGATAGATTGGAAAGAGAAGAGTATGTGTGAGGGGAGAGGGAGAGATAAGAATCCATTGCCATTAATCCAGGCAAAGAAGATGGTGATGACTTGAGCTATACTAGTGGCAGTGGCTATGCAGAAAAACAGATGTGTCTGAAAGAGACCTATCTAGGAGCTCTCATTGACAAGACTTGTGATAGACTGTGGAAGCTGAGAGAGAGGCTAATTATACCCTGGTTTGGGGTTAATACAATTATTCATGGTACCATTCAACCAAAGGGAGGGAGTAGGAAGAGAATTGAAATAAAAATCACAGGGAAGATCTTCTTTGCAGATTAATAATGAATTCAGCCTGTTCTCATCTGGGTATGATAATCCTGTAAAACCGATGCCCAATTTGACCTCTGTTATGACCACATTCATGGTAGCACCACGTTGTACAAACAGTTACTTTCTTCTTGTCTCCCTCCTCTTCCTTTTACCCTATCACCATACAATTTTTTGCCCCAACTCCCATCCCTTTCTAGAAGAAACCACCCCAGAATGCCAATCTCATGGTAGGACTGTTTCAGCAGGAGACTCAGGCAAGACCAGCAGCCTCTGGCTGCACCTTGCTTTGGCTACTGGGTAAAAGGCCTAGACGAGAATGTGCTGTAGTTTATTTGGGCATCACTTGATTTTTGAATTGGCTAAGGAACACCGTTGCCTTAGCAATTTGCAGAGAAAAGCAGATTGTTACTAAATTTTCATCATTCAACCCTTGAAGCTGCCAAACTTGCCTCAGTCTGGACTAGAGGTGATTCCATCTCAGGTTAAATTTGGGGAGAAGAATCCTGGAGTGGTGAGTAGGTGGGTGGAAGTTTAAGGTGCAAGTCCTATCAGATGTTTTCTCTGAAGATGGTGTTCTTTGAAAAAGATTTTTGTTTCTTTTTGGTTTTTTGTTTCTTCTTCTCCCCCTCCTTCCCCCTTTCTCAACTCCTTCTCCTCTTCCTCTTCCTCTTCCTCTTCCTCCTCCTCCTCCTTGTTCTTCAACCCCCACCTCCTCTAATTGTTAAGTCTTGCAGTCCACAGAGGTTAGCCTGGCAAGTGTGATTAAGGCAGTCAGAAAAATGAAACAACAGAGTGTTCAGTGTGCCAGGTACTGGGCATGAGCTTTAAAGGAAGAATACCTTCCCAGTCCACTGGTGAATAGTGAAGATGTTTTACTGTCTATTCTCCTTTTTTTGGCGGGGGAGGTGGTATTAGAAAAGGTTGGGTGGGAAAGTTGGGTTGGACTGGGAAAAGGAAAGAAGAACTGCAAAAGTGTTTTTCTGTAGAACAGCTGAGGTCTTTGTACTATATCTTTTGTTTGGTTTAGTTTTCATGGGCCCATCCTTTAAATACATAAAAGCTAGGTGTCAGAAGGATTGAAAAGTCATTTGGAATAATGATAGGAGCTGTACATGACTTCATGGGAAGAATATTGCTCAGGGGAGACAAGTGGGAAACTTACATAGATGTGGGAGGTTGACACATTGTTCACTTTCCAGAGGAGGCTTGGTGGGGGACAGCAGGCCAAATGCTGGTAAAATGTTCTGAAGGGCAAACATTACATGGCCTGAGCATTTGGAATTTTTTGTTGGCTTCTTTCTGTTGCCTCATTTTCCAACTCCTTCTTGGGCTTAGGAAAGCTCTCTTCATTTTCTTGTAGGTTGTTAATTCCTTAATATGTAAGCCTTTGTCTCATTGACTAAATCCAAGCCAAAGGTGAGCAAATGAGAAATTTATGGTCTCACAGTTCTGTGAAAATTGGAGTTATGCTACTCAAAGCCAAAGAACTAGCAGAAGTTGGGAGAGAGGCCTGGAACAGATCCTTCTCTAGCACCTTTGGAAGGAGTGTGGTCCTGCTGACGCCTTGATCTCAAACTTCTAGCCTCCAGAACTGCGGGACAATAAATATATGGTTTTTTAAGCCATTCATTTTGTGGTACTTTGTTATGGCAGCCCTAGGAAACTAATACACACCATCTAAAACCTTTAACAAAGTAAGTGCCAGAATCTATGCTTCAAGTGCCTTCTCTCTCTGTCTCTTTTGCAAACTCTTTTTTTCTATAGCATGAAGATAGCTAGCTCACAGATGGAGTCTGTTTGCAGTATTGTTACGAGTGGTTATGTTTCAATGTCCTTTCTGTATAGGTGGTTGAGGTGAGCTTTGCTGATTTATGTGAATCTAAGTGTTTCAAAATAGACCTCAACATGAGTTCTGGATGAATATGTCCTTTATTTTTGATAGTTCTTAATATTTGAAAAAAATACTTTTACATTTTTAGATGGATTTCAAGGACAATTAAATATTTCCTACATGTAAATAACTGTTAGAATGAGTGAAATTGGACAACCTCAGGTTAGTCATTTATCTCTCTGAGTCATGCTTATATTTTAAACGATGGTGGTAACGTTTCCTGCTTATATCAAAGGGTTGCTTTTAAAAAACAAACTAAAGAGTGTGAAAGGCCTTTATGAACTGTAAAATACCATATAGTCTTGTTGACATTCACCAACTATATGATTTTTGCTTTATTTATAATTTTCACTATGCATTTTTTAAAATGAATTTGAGCTATCTTACAATGAAATACACAAACTCTAAGATGATTAAAATAGAAAATAAAACCATCTAGGGGAAAGGGAACACAAATGTACCCCAAATTCTAAGCTAGAATAGTGTGGTGAAGACTGCCTTTGCAGACAGCTAGACTACAATTCCCAGCCTTCTTTGCAGTTAGAGTGGCCATGTGATTTGGTTCTAGCCAGTGAGTCCTACTGAATGGAAGTGATCTGTGCCAGTTCCAGACCTGACTCATAAAGCCTCCTATAGGGTGCTTCTCATGCCATAACCCATTCACAAAGGATGAAATGGTGATGTGGAGACCAGAGTGAGCTTGGAAGCCATGCATTGAATATGGCAGAGGTTTGTTAGCCTAGAATGACTGTTAGGAGCAGATCCTATCTTTCCTCCACAAGGTAATCAAAGCACCTGCCCTCGGCTGCCATCTGAGCATGTGATGAACCTCTGCTGTCCGTACATTTTGAGTCTGCTTGTTACAGAAGTTTAGTCTCTTCTAATACATACAGTTACTGTATTTGAGTATTAAATTTAGCATTCAAAATTTCTAAATCACTGATTTCTACAACTGGAAGACACTTTAGAGACCTAGCCCAGTCCACTCATTTTTCCAGTTACCATCTCTCTCTGTTTCAAATCCTCCAGTGTCTCCAGATTGCCTTCATAATTAAATTCAAATCCTTAACATGGTTCACAACACATGTTCTCATTTCTCCCTACTTCTGCATCTTGTTTCTTGCCACTGTTTTCTTGCAGATCCTTCTCCAATTAAACAGAAAAACTTGCCTTTCCTCTTTCTCATTTCTATGCTTCTTGCTCTCCTTGGACTGCTCTTTGTCTTTTTCTTGACTATTATGAGATTATCTCAACTGTCACATCCTCTTGAAACCTTTTCCTAACTCCCCATCTCCTGACTGGTTAGATGCCCCTCTTATATTTTCCCACAGCACTCCATGTGAACAATTCTCATAACACGTGCTTTGCTCCATTATAATCATCGGTTTGATTTAGGGACTTGTTGACTAGATTAGAGTTCATTGATGGCAGAAGACCTTCTCTGAGACATTTTGTCTCCCAAATTTCTAGCATAGTACCTGGAATGTTTTCAAATAAGTGAACAACTTATTTCAGCAAATATTTATCAAGTGCTTCCCATGTGCCAGGCACTTTGTTAAGTGCTGGGGATCCAAGGACAACCAAAAATTGACAAGGCTCAGTTGTAATTGGAGAATACAGTCTAGTGAGGGAGACAGATATGAATCAAATAATCACACGAACAAAAATACAACCTTGATAAGTGCTGAGCATATACATATTTTAGCTACTAGTTCCTTTCCAGTCTGACTTCCCAGCACTTGAGCAGAAGAAATTTATGATTTGGCACTCAAAATTATTGCAGTTTCAGAACATGCGAAATTATTGAATCCCATAAATAATAATCATAACTCTTACGTTTGAGCCCTTATTGTGGGTGAGGCACTGTGCTAAACACTTTGAAAGGATTAGCACATTAAGATCTCGTTGAATCCTCATGAAAATCCTATCAGTTATAGACTACTATTGTAGAGAAATGAATTTATATTTAGGGTCTGCAGACCAAATGCAGAATTAGAACCATCCATGTAAAAGTGTAGTCAGGCATAGATTGGGGAATTGGTTTTCAGGTATGTCTGAGACCCAAGTTCTGATTGAACACCCAGGGTTATCTGGGAATTGACCTACAACTCACCTTTCTTCACAGAGGGAATTAAAAAGTGGGATGCTTCTTAGATCTGGTGAAACTTCACTCTAAATCAGTAGTATCATTGGTGTCTGTGTATTCCCGTGATCACCTGGGGAGGCCTGGAAAAGTATCAGTACCTCCACCTGAGGATTTACTGCATACTTCCTTCTTCCCTCCCTCCCCACCTCTCTCTCTCTCTTCCTTCCTTCCTTCTTCCCTCCCTCCTTCTCTCTCTCTCTCTCTCTTTCTTTCCCTTTTCCACCATTTCCTGCTTCCACACAATTATCCCCATTTTTCAGATGGGAAAGTTGGGACTTAGAGGGATTGTGTTATAGGGATAATAAGTGATAAATCTAGAGATGTAATGTTATTTGCCTAAATTCAGTTAGGAAAAATAAAGAAAGCTCTGTTTTCATACATATGAGAATAGATGACTTATAGAGATAAGAAAAAACTATAGGTTTATAATTTCAGCTATCTGAAAAAAGGAAGCACTCAAGTTTTTCAGGTGATACACTTTTGGCCTTTAATTATAGAAGGAATTGTTTGAAATTTTATTATTCATTCATTCATTCACTCACTCATTCACATATGAGAGTGAAAATGTTCCATAGAACATTGTCCTTACTCTGGAGGAAAAAGAAACAGATATACAAACAAATATAGGAAGGAGGTGGCATTTGATCTGGTCCCTTTAGTTTAGGTAAAAATCCATGGAACTGAGAGAGAGAGAGAGAGAGTATAAACTACTTAGAAGTACAGAGTGTAAACAAGCTTGGAGGTATTACTGGGCATGTAGGGAAAGAGCAAAGAGCTGAGTATGCTTGTTATAGAGGGTGCTGGGAGAGTGGTGTGGATGAGAGTGGCTGGGGGACCGGATCGTGGAAGTCTTTATAGGCTACAGCTAGAAGTTCAGATATTATCTTATATAAAATATAAAATGTGAGGTTAGTGAAGACATTTGGGACAGGGAGAAGACATAATCAGGTTGGTGTTTTCAAATGGTAGCGGCGGAGATAGAAAAGAGGGATTGCTTTGAGAAGGATCTCTTCAAGATAAATTTAAGGGATAGAATCTATGTGTCCTGATGGCAAAAGTAATTTAGGTGAGACGAAGGGCTAGAGCTGTGCTTTCCAATAGGGCAGCCACACATGGCTATTTAAATTAATCAACATTAAATACAGTAAAAATTCATTTCCTCAGTCATACTAGCCACATTTCAAGTGCTCTGTAGCTACAAGTAGTTAGTATTACCATATTGGACAGCATAGACACAGAGTATTTCCATCATCACAGAACATTCTGGATAGCACGAGACTAGAGAATTACTCTGTTTTAAATTTGAACAGTGAATGACAGTGGTACTTATCAAAATAGGGAATATAAGAGAAAGAGAAAGTTTGAAAGAAAAAGAAAAGGACTTGGACACAGTGAGTTTGAGGTGCTATCGGGCAGTCAGCTGAAGATGTCAAACATGCTACTGGAAATTAGATCTGTGCTCAAGATGGAGGCAAGGGTTAGAGAGAGATATTTCAGAGTCTTCACTTTATAAGTACTAGCTGAAGACATGGAAATGAGTATGAGAAGAGGACCAGGAATACCCCATAGTTCTCCTCCATTTAAAGGGGAGTAGAGGAATAGTGGTACAGTATGAAAAGTAATCCAAGGAGGAGCAATCTGAAAAGCCAGAGGAGAATTCTGAGAGAGTGATAATCCTAAAGTCAATAATGACAAATCAGGCAAAGATGTCCAAGCCTTATAGCATCCAAATAAGATTGGTTACAAAAACACTCCTTTGGCTTTAGAGGTCAGGAAGTGTTAGTAGTTTTGCCTGGAGAGGTTTCAGTGAGTGGTGCTAGAAGAAGCTTAATTGCGGCAGAACCAGGATGAAATTGGTGTATGTGGGTAAGCGGGAGGGTATAAGAGAGGTTTCCCTCCTTTTTTTTTTTAAATTAAACCTTTCTTACAACACTTCTTAATTTTATTTATTTTTGCTGTGTTGGGTCTTCGTTTCTGTGCGAGGGCTTTCTCTAGTTGCGGCAAGCGGGGGCCTCTCTTCATCGCGGTGCGCGGGCCTCTCACTATCGTGGCCTCTCTTGTTGCGGAGCACAGGCTCCAGACGCGCAGGCTCAGTAATTGTGGCTCACGGGCCCAGTTGCTCCGTGGCATGTGGGATCTTCCCAGACCAGGGCTTGAACCCGTGTCCCCTGCATTAGCAGGCAGATTCTCAACCACTGCGCCACCAGGGAAGCCCCCTGAATTGATGTTTTATAATGTGGAAAAAATACAATACAAAAACATTATATATATGGATAATGTTGAACCTTGATAACATCCAAAAGCATGTAACCAGCATGTAACTTAATTCACATAATTTTGCAGTGTGGAAAGCTAATGAGGTCTAAATAGACAATATTCCAGACAGGAACGACTTGATAGTACATTCATTAGGCTACCTCTTCATATGTCAGTGTTTTAATTGGACTTCTGTAGAGCAGGTTAATAATCAGCTCAACCTTGAATTTTGTGGTTAACTTAGATCCAAGGAAGACTAAGTAAATAAATAACTAAATCTACACTTGGACACATCATAATTAAACTGCATAACACTAAAGACAGAACATAAAAGAAAACCTGAAACACTAACAGGGAGGAAAAAGCATTATCTACAAAGGTAGATAATTAGGTTAGATTTGCAACAGACTTCACAGTGGCAACAATCGAGGACAGAAGAAAAAAGGAAAATATTTTTCAAGAAAACAGTTGACAATCTAGTATACCCAACTCAACTATGATTTAAGGGCAAAGGTAAAATGAAGACATTTAACAATAATCTTGAAAGAATTTACTAGTTATTCATTCTCATTGAAAAAATTACTCAAGGACACACTTTATTTTTTTTCCTGTATTTACGTTTATTGATTCAATCCTTTAATCATTTATTCAACACATACTGACTACATGCCAGGTACTGTTCCAAGCACTAGAAATACAGCAATGAACAAAACAAAACCCCTGCCTAAATGGAGTGTAGTTCACCTACTGCAATTACTAGTGTAGTTCACAGTACTGAGCATTTGGCCAGGTAGCAGTTTCAAAAATAAGGAAAATGGGTAACATGGGGTGTGGTCATCTACAAACAGTGGCATTAACATGCTGTCCTGGGAGAAGCAAAAGAAATGAGAGCTAGGGAAGAGCAGACAATAGAGGGTCTTAGTGCTAAGCCACAGAGTTTGAATTTCATTCTGTAATCGATAAGAGAAGGACACACTTTAAAGGAATTAAAACATTGAAAGTAGAAGGAAGGAATGAGAAGCAAGAAGCGATGTGACAAAAAGAAATTGGTAAATAAAAGAATATCTAATCACTAACTGTAAAATAATAAAAGTAATACTGACTACTTTGAAGGTAAAACACAAGTGGAAATAAAATACCAGACAATAATAATGTGTAAAATAGAAAGAATATGATTGGAATGAAAAACTCTGAAAACCTTTTATTATTCAGGAGGAAGAGATAAATTGTTCTAGATTTTAAGTCAAATTATGCATGTGGAAATTATAAGGGTAACCACTAAAGTTCTAGCAATGAAATAAATAAATTCAAATAGTTCAAAATCTGAAAACAAAAAAAAATAAAAGAAAACTTAAGCTAAGCAACAGAAAAAGAATTGCAGACAATTTTTCACATTGTGGCAACTAGCTCTTTTTTATTTCAATTAAAAAATTTCTCACTATCAATTATGAATGATTTTGAGTGTATGGGCTGAGGGAAAGGGGAGAATATTCCTCTATGCCTACTATGTGCCTATCAACATAGTGCTAAATGTTAGTGTTGTGTAGTGTTAGTTTGGTGGTGAAATGATCATATGCATAGAAATTCCAACAGAGTTAACAGAAGACTATTAGCACTATAAAGAGAATTTAGGAAAGTTTTGGGGACAAGACCAACTTGTAAAAGTCAGTAATATTTTCCTATACCAGCAACTATCAACTAGAAAATATAATTGAAATAAGATGCTATGTATAATATCAATCAAAATGAATAAATTTCTAGGAACAAACCTAAAAAGGAAAGCCAATATCTTTGTGGAGAAATATTTAAAACTCTATTAAAGACATAAGAAAAGTTTTGAATAAACAGGCCAATTTAATGTAGTAAAGATGTCAATTTTCCTCAAATGAATCTATAAATGCAGTACAATTCCAGTCAAAATTCCATCTATATTTCTGAAGAACTTGAAAAACTCTTCTAAAATTTGTTTGGGAAAATGAAAGTCCATGAATAGGTAAGCCACAATTGAAAAAGAAGAGAAAAGACAAAGTTTATTATATCAGATATTAAGACATTTGACAATTATATGGTTTAAAAAACACATTATTGGTTATGGAACAGACAAATAGATCAGTGGAATAGAATAAAGACTCAGAAATTAAGCTGTATATATGGGGGACTTACACAGCTGACAGATAAAGTGACATATTAGAAAATGAAAGAACAGATTATTTTAGTGGCATTGGGAAAATTTTCACTCGAAGAGAAATTTGGATCCCTACTTTACACTGTATACAGAGGCAATTCTGCATGAGTTAAAGACATCATTGTGAAAGTTAAATCTTGTAAATCTAATAGAAAAATATTCATACAAAAAGCTCAACAACATCAACAAAAAAAAGACAAGAAACCCAGGGAAAAAATGGGTTGACAATATGTAAAGGCAATGTAGAGAGTGAAGTCTGAATGGCTAACAAGTTCATAAAGAGAGTCCTCAAATGCTGTAATCAGAGAAATTAAATTAAAGAAACACTGAGGCACCATGTTAAAGCTATCAGAACACAAACATTAGAAATGCACATGCAAAGTGTTGGTCAGGATATGTAGTGATAAATACTATGTTCTCTTGTGGGTCTGTGAAGTGGCATGTTCATTGTTGTTACACCCTGTGGCCTAGCGTATTCTTGGGTATTTGTCCCAGAGAATTTCTTGCACATATCTATGAAGATACATATAATGTTAAAATATGAACTAATATGTGTTAGAGCTCACGAAAGTATGAAATATTTGAAGAGAGGAGAAAGTAGGGCAAGTTGGTCAGATGCAAGTAAACTTGTTATCCTCTCCTTTGGGTTTGACTCTTGAGGGATGCCCATAAAGCCGTCTGGATAGGTATGAGGGAATCACAGAGTGTCTGGTTTATTTGTACAGGTCTTTATGCAAAGCTTTGCTTTTGGCTTGAGCCACATCTAACATGGTGAGAGAAGGAAAGAAACACAAGTGGAGAATGGTGTCTAGAGAAATGAACCAGAGGTATTGTGCCTGGTTCCACAGTGTAGAAGATATGAAGGAAATGAAAGGCCTGGAGACTGGGCTCAGGACAAAGAGGCAGCAACATGTGGGGACTTGCTAAGAACAAACCAATGGCTGTGTCCACTGACTTCACCAGTGGGTGTCTGCTCCGTAGGGCTAGGAGTGACCAGCCACATTTCAGTAGACGTCATCATAAAATGCCCAGGGGCCAAACCATATCCAGCTACATTCCCAAACCCAGGTATCGAGAAAAGGCATAAAGACCTACAGGTGAGGAATGTAAGCCCACTTTCCTCTGGTGGTTAAAATCACATGACTTCCCTTATACTTTCAGACATTGGAGAGGAGAGAGGGGAAGATGAAATATTCTAAAAAGGCAGAAAACTTACCTAAAAGAGAGTTAACCTGGTAGAAATAGTTAAACAGGAAGAGATGCAGATGCCTTTAAGTGGCATGGGAGATTAGATCAGTTTCAAAATAAGACGAAGCTGCATTTCTCCCCTGTATGCCTGAATGTAAAGTCTGTGGCATGTCTTTGCTACATTGCCATATGCGTTTTCATTGCACCAAATTAAGTATGTGATTCAGGCAATTCTTTTTCACACTTGATCTAAACAGATGGAAACCCTGTGGAGCAAATTACAGGATGATTCAGTGCAAGAAACACACTTTCACAAGGAAACAAGAATCATGAGGCCATGGTATTCATGTGTAATGGGTTCACCCACAACCTATTAAACAGATGTCCTTGTGGAATAAAAGCAGCTTCCATAAATCTTAATAGTTTTGACAAGCTGAGAAGCTTGAGTCAGCCTCACTCAGATGACTTCAGGGCTCCAGAAGAGTTCCCCTTGTCCCCACTTAAAAAGAAAAAAAATCTCCTGACAGATGCTATACTTTGCTTTTCAATCCTGAGTTAAAGCCTTTATTTTCCATTAAAATGCATGCAACTTGACTTAATATTGATTTAAAGCAATTTTCTCCAACTGTATTTTGAGTAATAATGTCTACCAACAGAGAGAATTTATTGTAAGATACTTGTTTCTTAATCTTAACTAATCAAAGATATGGAACCGTTCAAATTAGAACTTCCGGTTAACACCTGGAGCTAGCTCTGACCACTTCACTGCCTTGGTATTTTCCAGGCTAAAGTTACCCCCACCACACGCATTTATCACTTTCAAGGCCTCCAAAATGGAGACAGAGTGAACTAAGAAGCTAGTACCATGCAGTTTGGGGGAAAGGACATGATTAGTTATTGAGTAAGGTCACATCCTAGCGTTGTTTTTCACTTAGCCAAAACCTTAAACTGAGTCTCATTCATGTAAAGGAGATAATAGGACTTCCTGCACTGTTGTAGGGAAATTTAGTTGGTTCAATATGTGTAAAAGTTCCTTGTATTTCATACAGTTTGTCATAGTTATTCTAATTTCAGGAACTGTTTATAAGAAAGTTATCTAATATATGGAAACACTTATGTACACAGACCTATTTGGTGCAGCATTATTTATGTATAAGTACAAATAAAATAAGAGAAAGAGAGGGGACTTCCCTGGTGACGCAGTGGTTAAGAATCCACCTGCCAATGCAGGGGACACGGGTTCGAGCCCTGGTCCGGGAAGATCCCACATGCCGAGGAGCAGCTAAGCCCGTGCACCACAACTACTAAGCCTGCGTCCTGCAGCTACTGAAGCCCGCGCGCCTAGAGCCCATGCTCTGCAACAAGAGAAGCCACCGCGATGAGAAGCCCACGCACCTCAACGAAGAGTAGCCCTCGCTCACCGCAACTAGAGAAAGGTGGCTTGCAGCAACGAAGACCCAACGCAGCCATAAATAAATAAATAAATAAATAAATCTAAAAAATACATTTATTTAAAAAAAGAGAAAGAGGAAGAGACATAGTTAGCTCTTTGTCTGGTAACTTTTGACCTTGCTTTCTAAGTATCCAGGTTTGACAATTATCAGTCCATGAAACAGGGTTCACCCACAAATTTGAAAAAGTGTTTTTGGAGTAGCTATATTTTCCCTTAAGATCTTATACTTCTTCCCTGTCTATCCCCACGTGTCTTTATATATCTGTGTCTGTCTGTATCTTCTGTGCTAAATTCTGACTATGTGCCAGGTACTCACATGGGAAGCAACGTAGAATTGCTGTTTGTTGACTGTTAAGCCTGAGAATAGAAAGAAAGATACTGAGTAATTAATTGCCCTCCTCTTTCCTCCGCCTCTCCATTTCTGTCTCTGTCTTCATCACTTCCCTCTCAAATGCACACAATCAAGAAAGCCTCACCCGGCCCTTAACTCTTGTCCTTATGTTCCCTGTCCTCTGTCCGTACCATCCTATACTTACAGTTTTCTCCTGCTTCATGTACAAGCTAAAGGGTCTTTGAACTTCATTTCCAGTGCTCCTTATTTCTGGCACCCATATCCTTGGTGTTCAAGCTTCCAAAGGGCAGAAATTAGGTCATAAATTTGTGGATTTCTTACTCAGAACAGGAATCATTGCCTTTGAACAACACATTGCCTTTTTACAACACTTAGTTCTAGAAAACTGATAGTGATTCCTGTTCAAATGCAAAGAAATTTTGGCCAGTGAAGATATAATTGATTCCACTGTATGCATCTATTAGCAAATCCATTTTAGTGTCTATTTGAATTCTCTTTTGAAGCAGTATTTTTTTTACATATTATTGGTGCCCTCATTAATCAGTTTAATAAAATTTTTGACATGTGTTAACTTTATATTTGTGTGAGTCATGATATTAGTCTTTAAAAAATTATACCTTAACATAGCCAGTGGGGAGGGGAAAACGAAACCATTTGATTTCTAATATTTAGGGTTGGTTTTGCCCTAGTTTTTTGGGGGACGGGGGGTGGGGGAGACAGGCTCTGTTCCTCACTAGTTGTTTAACAGTAGATAAGGGCCTTGCTTCATCTGAGCCTTAGTTTCCTCGTCACCTTCCCATTCTGAAAATGGGGGACTCTCCCTCAGAATGATCAGGAAAACCGTTCTGTGTCTACTCAGCTTTCTCCAGGTAAAATGTTCTTTTCAGTATTTCAGTTTTGCCCTGGTTTTATCTAACTTTAGTGCTGTAAACAAGGAGGCTCTAAGTAAGAGTAAAAGGTAAAGTTAATAGTTATTTGAGAAGTTTTGGTGAGTCTTTGTTGGAATCCCTCCCAGAAATTGAGACAGTGGATGACTCTAAAGTGGGTAACAAATGTTTTTCAAAGTGAGCTACTTTCCAATTCTTTAACTAATCAGTTGATAGATCATTAAACAAATTTTGGTTACAGAACCCTGTATTAGTTTCCTGGGTCTGCTATAACAAAGTACTACAAACTGGGTAGCTTAAAACAACAGAAATTGATTGTCTTACAGTTCTAGAGGCTAGAAGCCTGGTACCAAGGTGTCAGCAGGGCCGTATTCTCTCTTAAATCTATAGTGGAGAATCCTTAGCCTCTTCTAGCTTCTGTTGTTTGCCAGCAAGCCTTGGTATTCCTTGACTTGCAGATGCATCACTCCAATCTGTTATCAGATGGCTATTCCTTGTGTGTGTTTACCTCATCTTCCCTCTGTCAGTCTCTGTGTCTCAGTTTCCCCTTTTTATAAGGGCACCAGTCATGTTGGAATAGAGGCCTGCCCTGTTCCAGCATGACCTCATCTTAACCTAACTAACTGCACCTGCAACAACCCTATTTCCAAATAAGGTCACATACTAACATATTGGGAGTTAGAACTTCAACATATGAGTTTGCGGGGGGGGAGGGGGGTGACAATTCAACCCATAACAAGGAGAAAGTTAGAATTCTAGAGGAAAGAAATTGCTAACTCGTAGCCAGATAATTGACCAAGAACCTTGATAATTCTGTATGTTCTCTGGGTTTTTTTGTTTTGTTTTTTTCAGGCTCTAAGTCAATAAAATTTGGGAGTCCAGCTGAGTCCCTGGGTATTCATCTTTGGTTGGAGAACTGCTTGGAGGCTGGTTAGGTCCATCAGAAGCATAATACTCTTCCAAGGTGGCTTGGCGTATGGAGCTCACCATGGGTAAAGGTAGTGGTAATGTGTGGGTGAGCCAGCAGGAGAGGTAGGTGAGTCCAGACACAAGTTGAAAAGGACATTTCTACTCTGGATTCACTTCCCAGCACATCATAGAAAGCAATTCCTACTGGACCCAGGGAAAGTACCTGTCTTCTCAGTAGAGTAGTGACCCTCTCCTTCCAGAGTCACAGATTTATGAGTTTTCCTGTTGATTTCTTTATTTTCATCTCCCTAGTTGCTTAGAGGAAAATCAGGATAATTTTGAATGTAGAGCTTTCAACCTAAAGTCTTTTATTGCTCCTGAGTTTGTGGTTTTGGGTATTACTCATACCTTTACATGCACAAAGTAAGCTTGAGTTGTTATGTGGTCATTAATTAATCAATTAATCTAAGTAAAACCTTCCCTGTTAGGCATTTCTTGTATTATCTTTCCAGTGAGTTTGAAACCAGGTTTCCAAATAATTTCTGATCATGAAAGATCCTTTGGCTTAGGATTCATGGTAAAGTTCATGGAAAGCCTAGGGGTGTTAACTTCTTTCCCGGCTGTATTCCAGCTGGTTTTAAATCCCTCTGCTTGCTTTGGCTTTCCCACATTACCTCTTTATGTGGGTGTTATAGGAACCTTCCTCTCAGTGTCCAATAAAACTCACCCCTTCCCTCCTAATCTTGCTACAAAAAGTTGGAAAAAACCCGATGGTAATCTTACCTTAAAATTAAGGCCAGAGGATAGACAGAGGCAACTAAGAGGATGAAGTTAGGAGTGGTTGTAATTTTTCACGTTGAACTGTTTGTGAGCAGCAGTCAGGAAAGAGCCCTACAGAGGGGATGGCCCTTTATGTAATGAGTTCTTTGGAGGAAATATGTGTCTCATGAGAATTAGAAGTTCGCCTAGAGATTTAAGAAAGGCTTAGCAATTCATATGTGCTACCAGCCAAAGGCAAAAAGGAAGTTGTTCTTGTGGGTGGTCCGAGGTCCATGGAGCCATGGGATTGTCTGACAGATAAATATCAATGAGGAAAAAGAAAGAAGGGATTTCTTTTAAGCAGACAGCTGGACTATTTTTAAGTCATCCAAGCACCGAGCACTGATGGGGGTGTTCCAATGTGGAGAGCACCACACTCTCCCAGCAACCCCAGAGATTGGGGTTCTTGTCTCTGTTCTGCTATTAGCTAGTTGGAGGATCGAGTACAAGCCCTTCATGTCTTTGAATCTCTCCTTCCAAACTTAACGCTCTTTACCATTGGCTCTGGTTCAAACAACTTTTTCATGGGTCTGTCCTTTTGCTTGAAAGCTCTTTTGACCAAAACTTTCTTTAAATGCATATATATGCATTTGGGAGGAATACTGTTAGTGCTGTTATGAATAGTGTCATTGGTATTGTGTAATGGGGGCAACTCTGTGACAGGCACCACAGTTTGAGTGATTTATATCTGTCACTTTCTTTAATCCGAACAGTGATCCTAAGAAGAGAGATGATCACCCTTTACAGCTGCGGAACTGAATCTCATGTAGGTTATTAAAGTGTGCAAGTGGAAATGGACAGTTAAAAGGCACCCAGCCAGTAAATAGGGCCAGTGGAAATGGGACTCAGACAGGCTGCTGAGCTTTTGAAGGTGGGAAAGGCCTGTGATGAGGGGTGGGCCGGTGGGGGCTCCCTTGTTCAGGGAAGTGGCCGAGGGAGGCATTTGGGAGACAGAGGAGGTTGCTGAGCATCTCAAGGAGGAACCGAAAGACAGGGAAAAGTACAGAAGAGGAAGGTGCTAGGACACCAGATTCTCACTAAAAATTATCTTTACTCCCCTTTTTATAATTGTGAAAATAACACATGCACATTGAAGAATAATCAGATAGTACAGAAAAAATTAAGGAACCGAAGAAAAATATACTATAGGCCCTTTTCCACAATTATTCTCATTACTGCATATTACCTTCTAATTTTTCTCTGTTCCCATTTTCCTCAGGTTTCAGTCTGCTTAATATTAAATCATAAACATTTTCCCATGTTGTTACATACTTTTTTTATTTTTAATTTTACTTTTTAAAATTTTATTTATTTTTGGCTGCGTTGGGTCTTCATTGCTGTGCGTGGGCTTTCTCTAGTTGCGGCGAGGGGGGGCTACTCTTCGTTGCAGTGCGTGGGATTCTCATTGCAGAGGCTTCTCTTGTTGCGGAGCGTGGGCTCTAGGCGTGCGGGCTCAGTAGTTGTGGCTCGCAGGCTCTAGAGCACAGGCTCAGTAGTTGTGGCACACGGGCTTAGTTGCTCCACGGCATGTGGTATCCTCCTGGACCAGGGCTCGAACCCGTGTCCCCTGCATTAGCAGGCAGATTCCTAACCACTGCACCACCAGGGAAGTCCCACATAGTCTTTATTATTATCATTTTACATGGCAACATACTAGTTCATCATATTATGTATAAAAAACCATTTCTCCATGGTTGGATATTGGGAGCTATGCAGTTTTATGGGTAACTTAAAATAGATTTTTCATAGGTGGTATTTCAGTTCATTACATCTGGAGGAATCTGGTTTCTAGGAACCCTCTTGGGTTCAATGGACCTATAGATTTATTAAAAATGAGAGTTACCCAGTATCTATTCCACCAGCCGTTTGTAGAAGATAAATATTAGAAAGTTGGTAACATGGAATTAGTATTCTAAAAAATAGAAGAAGATTAAAAAGGAATAAAGGAATGGAAAGTGCTCTTTGGGTGTCAAGGAGAGTCAATGAGGAATTTAAGACATCAATAGAGAGATTAGTGACTATAATAATGTATTTCCGTGTTCTATATAAGAAGACATTCGGCATAGTCTGTGCGAAATGAAGCCAGAATTCCAAGTAGAAATGGAATAACTTTAAGAAAACTTTTCTTGGCACTGTAAGCTCACACATGTACTTTTATGTGCTACAAAGTTGAAAAAAAAAAAGAAAATTCTGAAGTCCTGAGGCCATAGCTATAAAAAAAATTAAGGTTTTAAAGTAGATTTGTGAGAGTAAGAAAATATGTGTTACAGTATGCTGCTGTTCTATACAGTGCTTTTTCATGCTGGCAAATGTTTTCCTTCTGCTAATGTGAACAATTATTTTTGCTGGCAGAAACAGTTCAAATAAAAGTAGAAGCAAGCCACCATTTCTTAACATAGTAAAGCTGAAAATTTCAAACATTTAATGAAAATTTTTTACACATTTATTTCATTGCTATTCAAGGGAAGTAGTAGGCATTCCATGAAAGTTTGTGTTTATGACAAAAGTAAATTGCTAGTGTAAAGGTATTTGGAGGCTAAAAGTATGATAACTAGGAGATGATGTAGAAAGAAACAAGTGTATCTATTTTAAAACATTATTATTATTAGCTTCAGCCCTCTCTGACTCTGACAAAACTAGGTGAGTCTGGAAAAGACAGGGCAAGTAGACTAACAAATATTCATTCATTTCTTCTTTGTGTTTAACAGAAACCGAATTTCGCTCAGTGCGTCCATGGGTCCAGATAAAATACTTTGCCAGGCTTGCTTGCAGTTAGGGGTGACTACGTGACATTTTCAGCTGATGAAATAATTAACAAAACCTGCTAGGTTCTGCCCCTTTGCTCTTTCTTCCTTCTCATTCTTGCCTGGAAAGCAGGTAGTGAGGGTGAAGGTAATGGCCAACCTGAGACCATCTCACAGCAAGGATGAGGAATTAAGCTACATAATGAGAATGGGGGAGTGAAAAATAAGTAGGATCCTGGGGCACCGATGACACCATGGAACCCCTGGACCACTTTTCTCTGTACTTCGTTTTATGTGAGGCAAATTATGTGAGGCTGTTTGGTTAAGCCACTGTCATCAGATTTCTGTTACATCCGGTGCACACAAATCCTAAATGATGCAAAGCCCTTGATATAGTCTCTTTTTGTAACCTATATTTTTATTTATAAAGTATCCATTACGATAATGATGTGTTTAAGGATTTTTGTTCTCAAACCCTCTGAGCTATTAATTACATTAATGAGTTAACATTTGTAAAGTATTTCCTCTTGCTCATCACTGTATTTAATGCCAAAGTGTCTGACCCATTGTGTGCACTTAATAAATATATATTTACAGGCAATTTGGAAAGTTGTTTTGGCAAATTGTGTGTATATATACACACACACATTCGCACACATATCTTTACATAAATGTATATGTGAGCAAACATTGTATATAGTTATAATTATAAATTATGTGTTTAAAAATACTTGTAGGGCTTTAAAATACTCAGATATTAAAGAATTACTCTATGAGAATAATTGCCACTATTTATTTACTTTCCAGTTAGGATTTGTATATGGCTGTGATAGTGGACATTTTTGTGTTGCAGTGAACTCTAAGGTTTTAGACAAACATAAGAGAACTGATTGGCTGAAAGGGAGATAAGGAAACAGTGACTTTGGATTCCCTCCAGCAACATTTGTCAGACCACCTGAATAAACATTCTGCACAAACCAGCCAAAACAAAACACACAGGATTTTAAACTCAAGTACTTTTGGAAATACAGAGTGTTATACCATTCTTTTCCTGGTGGTTCAAGGTCCATTAAAGTTGCCTACAGTAGAGAAATCTGTTCAACTTTGTTTAATCCAGCATTTCCCAATCTTTTGTGTGATTATGAAACCCTTCTTCCAAGTTACGTCAATTAATACCCATTGGAAATATGTGACGGATACTCTGGGAAACCCTATAATACAGGGACTAGAAACACGTAAAATTACCACTATTATTTAGTGTTGACCTAGAAAGTCTAATGCAGTTAAATAATAATCAGAAATAAGACATATGATTTTTGGAAAAGGGGAAAAAAATTAAGACTTTTTACAGAAGACAGAAATTCCTATTTTACCGTGAGAGTGGGATATTTACTTTGTTCTCTACTTTATCTCTGATGGCCAGAGTACCTGTGTAACACATAGATGCTCAATAAATACTTGTTGATGGAAGGAAGGCTTAATGAAGAGAGGAAATCTCCTGAGAAACCAGTACGCCAGAGAAACACCCTGGGAAAGCTGTCCAAGAGCCATGGCTTTATTAGCTTTCTGGAGATTTGAACATGCCTCACATACTGCTTTTTCTCCAAATTTTCATTGTTTGGAATTTTGAGATTTATAAAAATCCAGTGACAGAAAATATGTGGACTTGATAGCTATCAATCAGATTCCTTCTCAACATAGTACTCCAGGAAAAACAAAACAAAACAAAACATAGTACTCCAGGTAACTACGACCAATTGATTGGAGTAGACAAGAGACCTTATTGCCATCTATAATGTAAGACTTAATATTCTTTTTTCCTGGTCAACTAACTTCAATTATTTTATAATCAGCAGACTCACCTCCCTAGCATTAGCTGAAGACAGGTGATTTTTTTCCCCCTCAAATACTATTGTGGTAGTTTTAAAATAATCACAAATTCTTTGACATTTCTCTCTTTGATGGAGGGAAACTAATTCCCCTTCCATTGAGTATAGACTGGAGTGGACTTAGTGAATCTCTTCTAATAAAAAGAATATAATGGGAGTGACTGTGAAACTTTGAAGACTGGCTATAAAAGGCACTGTGACTTAACTGCTAATTCTCTTTCTCTCTCTCTCTGTTTCTGTCTCTCTCTCAGATGATTCACTGTGGGAAAGTTAGCTGCCACATGGCAAGAAACCAAGGCCTCCTGCAGATAGACATGTGCGTGAGCCATCCAGCAGGGGTCCTCCAGCCCCAGTCAGGCCTTCAGGTGAGACTGCAGCATCTGCCAACGTCATAACTACAACCTAACGAGGGGCTCTGAGCCAGAGCCACCCAGATAAGCCACTTCTGAATTCCTGACCCTGAATAGAAACTGAATAATACATGTTTACTGTTTAAACCACTAAGTTTCAGAGTAATGTTTAATGTATAAAAGGATAACAAAACAATTAAAGTTTTTGAAAGAAATAAAACTCATTTACAGCCTCTTTTAAAACGCACCCTCCTGTATTCCCAATTTCACCACGTTGGTGTTGCCGACTTAGCTACTTATCCAGCAATACCTGCTTTTTTCTTTCTTCCAAAGCAGGGTCAGAAAACCCTTTTTATAGAGGGCCAGATAGTAAATAGTTTAGGCCTTGTAGGCCATGGGGTCTCTGTGACAATTACTCAGCTCTGCCCTTGTAGCATGAAAGCAGCTGTAGACAATATTTAAATGAATGAGTGTGGCTATGTTCTAATAAAAGTTTATTTATGGACACTGAAATTTGAATTTCACATAATTTTCACATCACGAAATGTTATTTTTCTTTTGGCTTTTTTCACCCATTCAAAAATGTAAAAGCCATTCTTAACTTGTAGGTCACTTAAAACCAGGCAGTGGGCCAGATTTGGCCCACGGTATAGTTTGCCAATTCCTGTACTAAAGTAATAGAATTCTTGATATTTAGCTGGCACATGGATGCCCAAAATAAAGACAACACTTTTTTCAGACAGTAGCCATGTAACCACGCTATGGTTACTGGGAATTAGGTGTAAATGATATGTAAAAATTTTGAGTCATGCTCTTAAAGGGAAGTGGTGGATTCTCCCCTTTTATTCCCCCCCTTTTCACTTCCCACTGGCTAGAATGAAGATCACCTTGGACCGTGTGGATGTCAGAAATGTCCTTGGTATGGTATAACAAATAGAAAGAGCCAGAATTCCTGCCTCTGGGCCATGTGCAGTCATACTGTTATGAGAATGACAGGTAAAACTACAATTGTTTTGTGCAGGGACCTCTGTTTTTAGGTCTTTTTCACACTTTGCCAAATCTATATTCTAACTAATTCAGCTGGTTAGACTTTGGCTAACATCTCTAAATGTAATGACAGGTTAATGTGTAGTACTTTCAAGAAGCACTGCAGACAGTGATTAACAGCTATGTGTGGAGTTAAAAAATTCACTCTTGGTTCCTTATCAAGTCAGGATAGTCTGGATATAGGACAGCTTTGACGTTTTTAAAACCAGAATTTCTAAATAATTGCAGGTTTTTGCCTTTTCTTCTGATTGTTGATTTCCTGCAGTTTGGAAGTGAACAAATGTGTCTTTATATCCCTTTTCTCCTCCGTCTATCACACTTATGGCCAAGGCAGGAACATTGTTAATTGGGAGAAACATAAACAATTTACTCCTTATAATCTCTGAGGAATAATTAATTCACATTGTCTTTTGTGGAGCTTATTTATATAAATGAATGGGTTTAAAAATTCACCCTCCTGCCACCCCCGTGGTCCTATGGATTTTCTCAGTTATATGATAGCTGAAAGAAATTGTAGTTATAAGAGACATACTTATCTTGTGAGCATATTTTATTTTCCCCAGCAGAACTTGGGGGGGTCCCAGGCTGTGAACAACAGTGGAAAAAGATCCCACAGCCTCAAAGTCTGGAAACCACTCTGAGACTCATCAGCCACCACTTGGCAGCACCAACGGATCAGGCATCGTCCAAACACAATTGTTGTGAGCTCTCGTGCTGACGTACAGTATTTCCCATTCATCTCTTTGCCCCTTTTCTCTCCTTTTTTTTCTCTCCCCGCCAGAAACCAAACTAGCTTGGACTCGTCTTCCAAGTCCTAGCTGCTGGAGTCACCGAGAGATTTCAGGGAGAAGCAGTCTTGGCCGAGGGTTAGAGCCAGAGGCCGGCTGGAGAAGGGAACACTGTCTGGATGTTGAGAGCAGCTGGAGCTTCGGAGGGAGAAAAGCAGCTTGGCGAATGAGGAAAGAATGTGCTTGTCACTTCAAGAGGCAAGAAACTTCGATTTTCCTCCTGCCTCTGCCAACAAGTGTTTATTGGAAAGGACAGAGTGGTGGTGATGGCAGGTGACTTCGGTTTGGATTTTATGGAATTTTTCGTGTTTATTTTACCTTCTCAAAGAAAAGATAAATGTACAAATCCCACAGTTAACTATTCTGAATTCTGCTTGTGTTTTTATTGGAGAAGTGAGTGTTGTTCCTCAGAGTTATTTTTAAGAATGCCACCCCTGGCCCATTTTGAAACTCTGCTTGCTTTCCTTGCATGTAAGCTAATATATGTGATAGGGATTTTGGAGAAAAGTAGCAGAGTGTATTTAAATGGAAAGTGAAGGCCCAAGGGAGACAAGATCCTGTTCTGAGAACATGAGAGAATTTACAGTTGGAGGAATCAGATGGGCCCATTTAGACAAAATAGGAAAGTTTTAGCTGAAACCAAAGGTGAGCTTATGAAAAGTTTGACATAGTTGGGGGGGAAAGTTTTTAAGATGTCATACTCTTTGGTCATGTTTTGATTTCTCTCTGATTTTCTTGGATTCTTATGGAAATGGATAGAACAACAGAGACTGTTTTCCCATTCTGAATTCCATTCGTTAGACTTGGAAAGTGTGACCTGATTTTAAGTATCCCTTTTAAAATGAACAGAAAGACAATCCAATATTAATATTTGAAAAATAATGTTACCATTTTAAAATCGCTTTCCTCCCTTTCTGAACTCTCAACATTTTTGCCTACTTTCAGAATTCTCCCTTTAATTGTACTTAACTGCTATTTTTTAAATTTGGCAGTGGGAATGTTAGTTAGTTGGATCTTGGAACATAAATACATCTAAAAGTTAAAATGGGGAATAAGTGGGAGTATTGGGAAGGGAAAAAATATTTCTTGAGTTCTACCTGTGTGACAGACCCCTTTTACTAGGTCCTTTCCTTGTTAGAATCTGTGAAGTAAGAATTATTATGACCATTTTAAAGAAGGGAGACTGAGGCTCAGTGAGGGTCTTTATAACTTGTCTAATATTACCTGATATTCTATTAATGGTAAAGTCAAGTTATCTGGATTTAAACTTCGTTTTGATTCCAAAGTCCGTATTCTTTCCACTGCCCCGATATTGTTCACATAATAACATCTGGGTTGATTATGTTTAAATTGATTAATCATTAAAAAGTTATTGATCAGAAGTAACCTGTATATATTATTTAGGACTCCTCTTTTGCTAGTGTGTTGTGATTCTAGGTAATGAGACTTTATTACAAGGATTCAAGGGACTACAGAGTCTTCAACTATATAGTTACTTTGCATCTCCAAATTTCCAAGACTGGAATTAGTACTGTCAAGAAAAAAATAATCTGATGTGGTCTCTTGTCATTACCCACGATGAAGTTCCTGGCCTGGCAAGGTTCACCAAACCACTTCAGACGTGGTGGCTTCCTCCACATCCAAACTGTGCGATAACTTACCTTTAACTTGGGCACTCTTTCCTGAGGCCAGAGTAGAAGTTTCACAAGGCATATCTGGTGTAAATCATTGCAAATTTTTTGTAGGAAGTGTCTCTTAGGGCTGCTGTTCTTAGAAGGAGATTGTAAGCAAAGCAGGAACTTGGAATTTTGTACTCTTTCCCAGCACGTGAAGAAACAAACTGGATGTAAAGAAGTCAATGAAAAGAAGCCAGTGAGGGCTCCCCTGGTGGCGCAGTGGTTAAGAATCTGCCTGCCAATGCAGAAGACACGGATTCAAGCTCTGGTCCGGGAAGATCCCACATGCCGCAGAGCAACTAAGCCCGTGCGCCCCAACTACTGAGCCTGCCCTCTAGGGCCTGCGAGCCACAACTACTGAGCCCTCATGCCACAACTACTGAAGCCCACGGGCCTAGAGCCCGTGCTCCGCAACAAGAGAAGCCACCGCAATGAGAAGCCGGCACACCGCAACAAAGAGTAGCCCCTGCTCACTGCAACTAGAGAAAACCCATGCACAGCAACGAAGACCCAACGCAGCCAAAAAATTTTTTAAAAAATAAAAAAATAAAAAACACAGAGCCTCTCCGATGGGTTGACAGAATTTTTTTTTTTTTGAGTATCTGCTTTGCGCGAATCATGGTGAGAATATTAAGAATCATTTTAGAAACTGGAAAAATTCTTAACCCAGAGAGATCATTACTTTGCTTTGCTGTGTTTCCACATACAGTAAATTCAACACAAACATGGCTTAGGGAGTATCTTAACCACTCTGGAAATGTAGAAGTATTTCTTATAATCCAGAATATTTAATCAGAACTTCGATTCCCCAAGCATTCTGAGTAATCAGTATTTTCCTTTGTGAGTTTCAGATGAAGAATCATTTGCATGATGACATATCTGGGTTGTTCAGTACACTTTCTTCTGAATCTTTCTTTAGCATGATGTGAGGTATACTTGGGAAATGTGCATTTAAATAGTAATAGCAGTGATTGTAGTGAATTCCAAGTGGGGATTTCATGCTCTAATTTCTGTGAATTGAGGGGTAATATTTTTATGTTATTGCTTTCTATAATAAAACCTAAACCCAGCTGCACATGTCTGGCAATTTAAAAGTTTCAATAAACTAATGCTTGGTAATAATACTGACCTATTTCTCCTAAGGATTAAATAAGTGGAGGTTTTATTTTACAACTACTTTTTAAAATAGTGTGTTATCATGTAGAACCAATGCTATGGGTATAATAGAACTTTGCTGTTAAGTCAATTGAATAAAACATGTACAGAGTTTTTTCTCTTGGCCAACACTCTCCTTTATAGGGCAAAGCAGATCAGAACAGTTGACCAGGGTGTTATATCTTCATAGGCCCCACATTGCTCTTGTCTTTTTTGTAAAATTGAATATATCTTAATAGACATACTTTTATGTGTCTAAAATTGAAGAACCTATTTATAGATGTTGCAGTCTAATATTTTAGTGATTCACTAAGTAAATTATTAAATAAAAATGTTTATTAAGGGGTAATTTTTAATTTCCTAGTTTTTTTTTTTAAATTAATTTATTTTATTTTTGGCTGTGTTGGGTCTTCGTTGCTGTGCATGGGCTTTCTCTAGTTGTGGCTAGCGGGGGCTACTCTTATTGCAGTGCATGGGCTTCTCATTGCGGTGGCTTCTCTTGTTGCGGAGCACGGGTTCTAGAGCACAGGCTCAGTAGTTGTGGTGCACAGGCTTAGTTGCTCTGCGGCATGTGGGATCTTCCTGGACCAGGGCTCGAAGCGGTGTCCCCTGCATTGGCAGGCGGATTCTTAACCACTGTGCCACCAGGGAAGCGGCACAGGGTATATCATTCTCAATATTTTGAAAGCTCATGTATTTACGATTAAAGAACAACTGGATAGAAAACATTATCTGGGTATATCAACTATCAACATGCCAAGTCTGGGCTTTTTTAGGACTTACTCTGGGCTACCACTGAACATGGTCTGGCCTCACCTTTTGGCCTGGGTGCTCAGTTTTTTTAGTGCTTGAATTACAAGGCATCAGGGAGACTAAACAGAACTTAGCACACCTACCTTTATATATAGTAATTTAGCTTTATGTAAAGCTTTAGCAATTTAGTAGAGAGGTTAATCACCTAGGTTGCTGGAGACAGACTGCTTGATGAAACCCTGGCTTTGGTTTTTACTAGGCTTTAACATTGGTCAAGTTTTGTGACCTCTGTCGGTCTCAGTGTCATCATCTGAAAAATTAGGAAAATAACAGTACCTCATCTGTATGAAGTGTGAATGAAATGATGCTTGTCAAGCACTGAGCACAACTCCTGGCAATACTAAAGACTTAATAAATGTTAGATGTTATGATTGTTGTTGATGATGTTGTGACTGTTGTAGTTCTTCATCTTTTTATTACTACCATGAGTATTTATATCATATCAACCAGAAAGTTAATATAATGTAAATTTATAATGAAACATGGGATAGTGCCTGGAATGCTTGTGTAACCTCTCTTCATTTCCTGGTTTAAAGATAATTTAGATATAGAACCAATAGTTAGAAAGCTGCCTGGTTAATGACAAAATTTCAGTTTATAGACAAATTAAAGCATCAATTATTTATTTATTTATCTATTTATTTATCTATTTATTTATTTTGCTTTTAGCTGGTATGAACCCATCTTACTATAGTAATCTCTGCTTACCTCTGCTGATAGAATGCTGAGTAAATTTATCTTTGATTAATTCTTTTTACTGAGGTGAAATTCACATAACATACAAGTAACCATTTTAAAGTGTACAGTTCATTGGCATTTACTACATTCACAGTGTTGTGCAAACACTCCCTGTATGTAGTTACAAAACATTTCATCACTCCAAACAAAACCTCATGCCCATAAATCAGTCACTCCTCATTTCCTGCTCCCCCTAGCCCCTGGCAGCCACCAATTTGCTTTCTGTCTTTATGGATTTACCTATTTTGGGTACTTCCTATAAATGGAATCATACAGTATGTGACCTTTTATGTCTGGCTTCTTCCACTTAGCTTAATATTTTCAAGGTCCATCCACATTGTAGGATGGATCAGTACTTCATTCCTTTTTTATGGCTGAGTAATATTCCATTGTATGTATATGCCATATTCTGTTTATCCACTCATCTGCTGATGGTCTTTGATTAATTTTTAAAATGGAAAATTACTTAATAAATACAGCCCAATAAAAAATACTTTCAACATGGGATTCAAAAGGGAAAATATTAAGATTATGAGATATAAACTCTATATAGCAACCACTGGATCTCCAATGACTAGTATATTTTATAGCACATAGTAGATACTCAGCAGATATTTATTGCATGAGTGAATGAATAAACCACTGTAATATGTTAAAAACTGACTTAAATATAGAATAAATGCTCTCTATTGCACAAACCCAAGTAAAAGGCAGAGGGCAAGGGAGCTCAATAGCGTCCACCCAGGTCAATCATAAGGGCACAAAGCAGAACGGAGAAGGGTGGATCTGGAGGGGCGAACTGAGAAAGCCAACATATGCACCAAGAGTCACTCAAGTCGTAAGTGGGCAAGTGGCTGCATCTCTTATTCAGGGCTGTGTAAGCATGAGTGTGCTTCCCCTCATTAAACCTCTTATATTCTGGCTATTAATGTAAGGAGTTAAAAATAGCATATAAAAACTAATGATTTTGATTAATATACAGTTACATTTTTGGAAACTGGGGCAATTTAAGACCCACAGAGTGACAGTAATGTGAAACTTTAGAAAAATTGAAACTTACCACACAATGTACATCGTATGCCCTAGATCTGATTGCAAAGAAGCAAAATGAAATTAATAGAAATTTTGCCAGTTTAAGGACTCTTGGAAAAGATCTTGTACCGAAAGAACTCGCTACACTTTTGCAAACATAAATCAACTTTAAGACATAATTTTCCTTGAATGGTTAAAGAATGAATGTCCTTGTTAACCTATTTTATGGGCATGATCAGAATACTTTCACCACCCAAAGCACTGTTTGGTTATTCTGCAGATTGTAATGAATTTGCTCTGCTTTAGAATTGCCTTATGTCCCATATGCTCTGATTTTTTAAGCTGGGAGTAATTTCATGATGCTTTTATTTAGCTAGCTTAAGATTTAAACATAAATGCTTATAAATAATTTTTTAACAATAGTTTTGTGATTTATGAACTTGCCAGGAAATAGATGTAGTCTATATACAGAGCAGTTTGACATATTTTATTGAGAGAGAGAAAATTCAGAGGTTGGGAGAAAGAAACATACATGAGTAAAAAACATGTAAATCATATATGGGAAATGGCTAAAGAAACGGATGTAATTTAACCTAAGTAAGGGGTGTTTGAAGACCAATTAATATGGAATTAGTATGCTGACTAGATCTTTCTCTTTATTAAGGGTACAGGATAATGAACTTAAAGAATATAAGTTAAGGATATGATTACTGGATTCAAATAGACTTGGGTAAGAGTCCCATCTCCAAACGCTAGCAGATTATAACTTTGGCAGATTCCTTAATTATCTGACCTTCAGTTTTCCCATATGAAAAATACAGATAATAACAATAATTACCTTATCACGTTGTGGGGAGGATTAAATGGGCTCAAATCTGCACCCTGATGCACAGCAAACATCCAATAAATGTAAGCTACTTTTATTGTTCAAAGTCAAGGACAATTTAAATATTGGAGAGGATCATCAAAGGAGTAAATCCTTCCCTTGAGAGCAGCTGAGGATATGAGAGGGTCATCTCTGTCTGCAAGCAACATTCTTCTCCAGGTAATCCATTTACGTACTTTTCTAGTCCACGATCCTAGAAGTAAACTATAAATAAGGAGCAACTGTTGTAAAAATACTTTTTATACTCTTTCAGTGTTGGCTGGCTATCTCTGGGAAGGAAAATTTTGCTACTGAAATTTCATGTTTGTCACTCTGAGAGTGGGTTGGAATCAGCCTGGCTGCTGATGGGACTATACTGAAGTTTCCAGTTGGGAGTCAGTGTCTGAGGCATATGCTGCTCTATGTGCCTTGCTCTTATCTCTCGGGCAAGCCTCACTATTTCAGTGAGACCAGCCATATCTGCCCAGTATTTTCTCCAAAGCCAAGGATGTCTACTTTGCCTGGGCATGTGGCAGGTGGAAGGACCAGGGGATTGACACTCCAGGAGCAGCCCTCACCAATGACTGTTGGAGTTGGTGGATGAGTTCTTGAACTTCTTTACTCCTTGGGTGAGAAAATATTCATTTACACTCTTTTCGCATGGGAACCATCCCAGTCACTCACATGGGACTGGCCTGATAATTCACCTATATTGGCTGCCTCATCTTCCTTGGCTCCTTTCCCCTACTCTCCCTCCAGTGTTTGGGGTCACCTCTCAAGTAAATTGCTTGCATTAAAAATCCTTGTTTCAGAGTCTGCTTTGGGGAGAGCCAAACTGAGGCAGGGTGTCAGTGACTTTCTTTTGTAATTTATATATTTTCCAGCTTAACTGACATATAATTGACATATAATTGTGTAAGTTTAAGGTGGAAAAATGTATTGATTTGATACACATATATATTGCATCTTTCATGTTTTCATCACAATACAGATTATAAGAGATTTGATGCAGATGAGAAAGGATGGGATTTATGGGGGGACTGGAAAGAAGAATGTCCATTCATTTTAATTACAAACATGTTACTTAATACAGGCATACCTTGGAGATATGGCAGGTTTGGTCCCAGACCACCGCAATAAAGCGAATACAGCAGTAAAGCAAGTCACACCAATTTTTTGTATTCCCAGTACATATAAAAGTTATGTTACATTGTACTGTAGTGTATTAAGTGTGCAACAGCATTATGTCTAAAAAAATTATATATTTACCTTAATTAAAAAATACTTTATTGCTAAAAAATGCCAACCATCATCTGAGCCCTCAGTGAGTCCTAATCTTTTGCTGGTGGAGGGTCCTGCCTCGATGCTGATGGCTGCTCACTGATGAGGGTGGTGGCTGCTGAAGCTTGGGGTGGCCGTGACAGCTTCATAAAATAAGACACCAGTGAAGTTTGCTGCACTGATTGACACTTCCTTCCACAGACAATTTCTCTGCAGCATGTAATTCTGTTTGACAGCATTTTACCCATAGTAGAACTTCTTTCAAAATTGGAGTCAATCCTTTCAAACCCTGCTGCTGCTTTATCAACTAAGTTTAGGTAATACTGTAAATCCTTTGTTGGCATGTCAGTAATTTTCACAGCATCTTCACCAGGAGTAGATTTTATCTCAAGAAACCACTTTCTTTGCTCATCCTCATTCATTAAAATTTTATCATGAGATTGCAGCAATTCAGTCCCATCTTCAGGCTCCACTTCTAATTCTAGTTCTCTTGCTATTTCTACCACGTCTGCAGTTACTTCCGCCACTGAAGACTTGAACCCTTTAAAGTCATCAATGAGGGTTGGAATCAACTTCTAAACTCTTGTTAATGTTGGTATATTGACCTCTTCCCAGGAATCACAAATGTTCTTAATGGCATCCAGAATGATGAATCCTTATCAGAAGGTTTTCAGTTGACTTTGTCCAGATCCATCAGAGGAATCACTATCTATGGCAGCTATAGCCTTATGAAATTTATTACTTAAATAATAAGACTTGAAGTTGAAATTACTTCTTGATCCATGGGATGCAGAGTGGATTTTTATTTGTTAAGAGACATGGAAACAACATTAATCTGTTGTAACACCTCCATCAGAGCTGTTGGGTGATCAGGTGCATTGTCATTGAGCAGTAGTATTTTGAAAGGAATTTTTTCTGAGCAGTAGATCTCAATAGTGGGCTTAAAATATTCAGTAAATCATGTTGTCAACAGATGTGCTGTCATCCAGGCTTTGTTATTCCATTTATAGAGCACAGGCAGAGTAGATTTAGCATAAATCTTTTTTTTTTTAGCATAATTCTTAAGGGCAGTAAAGTTTACAGAATGGTAAATGAACATGGGCTTCTACTTAAAGTCACCAGCTGCATTAGCCCCTAATAAGAGAGTCAGCCTGTCCTTTGAAGCCAGGCATTGACTTCTCCTCTTTAGCTATGAAAGATGGCATCTTATTCCGATAGAAGGCTGTTTTATCTACATTGAAAATCTGTTGTTTAGTGTAGCCACCTTCATTAATGATCTTAGCTAGATCTCCTTGATAATTTGCTGCAGCTTCTACATCAGCACCTGCTGTTTCACTTTGCACTTTTATCTTACGGAGACAGCTTCTTCCCTTAAACCTCATGAACCAACCTCTGCTAGCTTCAAACCTTTCCTCTGCAGCTTCCTCACCTCTCTCAGCCTTCACAGAATTGAAGAGAGTTAGGGCTTTGCTCTGGATCAGGCTTTGGCTTAAAGAAATGTTCATGGCACCCCAAAACAATTACAATAGTAACATCAAAGTCACTGATCACAGATGATCATAACAAATATAATAATAATGAAAAAGTTTGAAATATTTCGAGAATTACCAAAATGTGACACAGAGACACAAAGTGAGCAAATGCTGTTAAAAAAAAAAAATGGCACTGATAGGCTTGCTTGATGCATAGTTGCCACAAACATTCAATTGGTTAAAACACGGCATCTATGAAACAATAAAGCGAAGGGCAATAAAATGAGGCATACCTTCACTAGGTGCCAGACACTGGGCTAAACACTGGTGGCATAAGACATGGGTCCTACCCTGGAGAGACTCACATTCTTTTAGGAAACACAGACAGCAATTCTTCATTAAAATCCAAGGTGACCCATGACTTATTTAAGCAAACTGAGTGCAAAGTGCTTATGGGAGTACAGATGGGAAAGAAGCCCAGAAGGCTGATGGAGGTGTACTTCAAGTTCTGTGATATTGCTACTAAAGGATGAGTAGGACTTTGGTGGAATAGGGTTGAGAAGAGCCTTCTAAGCAGGGAAAACATCTTGCATAGAGCTTGAAGATGCATGGAGTGTTTGGCTGGACAGTTAGAGAAAAGTTTATTGTGGGGTAGAAAAGTGGCAGGAGATAAGGCTGAGAGAGTGGAAGAGCCTGAACATGTAAGTTGTAGAACAGATGATAGCATGGGGAAGGACTTGATGCATCAGAAAAAGCAAGTGCCATCATGCCTTGTTCTAACACTTCCTTTTCTGTATGTCTCCAGGGCAAGGAGAAAGGGAGAGGAGAAGAAACTCACAAGAGAGGCTGTGTATTTTCAGCTACCATTCATGAATGATGATCATTTGCCAGGCCCTTCCCAAACCTTATCCCATTTTATCCTCTTGATAAGCCTTTGAGATAGGACTATTAAGACCTTTCACTGGTGAGGACATTGAGGATCAGAGGAGGTCTAGAAAATTTTAAAGTTCAGAGTTCATGATTGCCTGGTTCCAAAGCCATTAACCACTGCATTATACTACTTCTCTTTTCGAAGAAGCAAATGTGGGGTGGACAGAAGTTGCTGTGACTGTTATTGTCCGGATTGGTGCAACAGCTAGGTGGAGGCCACTGAAAGGAGAGGCCCAGTTGCTGACTTCTGCTTATCTGGGGCAACGAAGAAACCAGAAGGAGCAGCCATCATGTTGAAAGTCATTTGTTTTATTATTTACTTTGGTGAAGTCTCCAAGAAGTATTTTGGATTTGGAGTATTTGTTTGTTCAATAAATTCATTCTTAGCAATTGCTAACATCATCCAACGGAGGAAGAAAGAATAAAAAATTAACTTAAGTCACAACAATGGCAATGCCAGTGCTATAGAGCAAGTGAGTTTTGGCCTGTGGTTAATCATTTCCTCTAAGAGCCCTCATACAGTACCACCGTTAATTCTACAGCACTTCAAAGTTTATCTTTTCTTTTGTAAAAGCCTTAAATAAACAAAATCATAGCTTTTCTGCTATGTTCCCAGCACTTTTGAACTCTTTGATTTCTTTTGAAGTTTAATGGTTGTCTTCAGAATCTAGTTACTTGAATGAAAATGTTTGCCATTAAATTGTCAGTTAACAACAGCTCAGGAGAAAGTTGACCTAATTGGCATGACTTTTAAGTTTTTTTCTATTAACGCCATTCTTAAATCCAGATAGACAAAAAGATAAAATGGACCATATCTTTTCATAAATAATGAAAAAACAGACATTTAAATGCTTTTGAAAATGCTAAGCACCATGCATTCTCATGCTACACTATAGTAGAACAGGGAAGGAGTACAGAGACAGTCTGGGAAATGGGATGCTCCCTTTTAAGCACGTGATCAAAGCATTAATGAAAAAGCTCTGCAAATTCCGCAATAATTGATTCTTAATCTTCTTCTAGGCTAGTAAATAGTCTTATAATAAAAATCTACTATAGTCAGTGCAACTTAAAAATTTTTTTAAACATTTTTTAAAAAATCTTAAAAACATTCCATTTCTGTAATGGATTTTAAAATACCCACATCATCTGGGGCCCTAAAATCTACACCCCAGAGTTCTAAGAACATCATGGAATGTGGGGACTGGACGTTTTGAGCAGTAATTGTTTCAGGCAGCAATCTTATAGTCAGCTTTAAGTCATCTTCCCATCAGCCACTTGAAACCCTTTAGAGCTGGGACAGTGTTCACTCTATATCACAGACTCCCAGTGGTCTTTGAGAAACAACCTGGAAGTTAAGTTGCTGCTTGTGATGATGGCTGGTTCCTCTTTAGACTGCAGAGGAAAAAATCTGATGCATTCATCTAAAAACTTGATTTGCTATGGGAATTGCTTTGGCTAATGCAACTTTTAAGATCTGTTGGTTCACTCAAAGGTCGAGGAACATTTATATAAGGAATCTTCAATAACATTCTTTCAGCTTGGCAAGCCGTGAATGCCCTGATGCCAGTTTTTCCCTCTTTTGAGTATTAAATTTGCGTACGCCTTCATTTGAATTCCCACCAAATAGTGAAATTGTTTTCAAAATATGCAGATAACTTCGTGTAAAGCTAGAGACTTTTGTTCTACTTTTATGTCCTTATGTCCTGACCCTCCTGAGTAAGTCCACAATAAGGGTCCCTCTGCCCAGTGTCGTTTGAGGCAATAGAATGAGACTGAGTTCGGTCAGAAGCAAAGGAAAGCTTCATTCCTTGGTAAGAGAATGGAGAGGTGTGAGCTCGCGCTGCACATACCCTCCCGCTGCTCTACCCGACAGGCCGTGGGCGGGGCTGCCTTATGTGGATCTCATCAGCGGGGAGGGGAGAGAGTGGAGTTCTCGCGCGAGCGAGGCAGGCGCAGCTGTGCTGCTCAGGTTCCAGATTGCAGTGCCGGGTGCAGTGTCTCTGCGCACGGCCCGCCGCAGCCATCTTGTATTGCTGTGTCATGCACAGCGCTTTTGCCCATGGCCCGCTGAGCTGCAGTGTCGGGCACAATGGTTTTGCACTAGGAACTCTGGTTTGAGGGGTCGGGGCAAGGCCTCTGCCCACGGCCCCCTACAAGCAAATGAAACTAGACGAAACACAAGGGAAAAGAAAGGTAAGATTTTATTACTCAGATTCTATTTTTATTTCCCGGGAATTGTTAATGGGCTTTGCCGGTGACAAACCTCCCCTCTGTCTTTTGTCCTGCTCCTCATTCTTGAGGGGTGCAGGCCCGTCTGTAACTATTTGCTGCAGGTTTGGGACATCGTCATAACCGCGGGGAGAGGAACAGAGCTTCTCCGCAGCTGCCTTTAGACGTTTGTCCCCAGGCCTCAGCCCTGTCTGCATCCCTGAGCGACCACCATTTGTTTAACCTTTTGGAGACAAAGAACACCAGGCTATTTAAAATACATGGCCCAGGGCTTCCCTGGTGGCACAGTGGCTAAGAATCCGCCTGCCAATGCAGGAGACACGGGTTCGAGCCCCGTTCCGGGAAGATCTCACATGCTGCGGAGCAACTAAGCCCCTGAGCCACAACTACTGAGCCTGCTCTCTAGAGCCCGCATGCCGCAGCTACTGAGCCCGCACGCCACAACTACTGAAACCCACACACCTAGAGTCTGTGCTCCGCAGCAAGAGAAGCCACTGCAATGAGAAGCCCGTGCACTGCAACAAATAGTAGCCCCCTCTCGCCGCAACTAGAGAAAGCCTGTGTGCAGCAACAAAGACCCAACACAGCCAAAAAGAAATAAAATTAAATTAAAAAAATACATGGCCCAAATATTAGCCAGAAAATAATGGTCAAGTGACAAATTATTCTAAAAATAAAGGTATCTAGGTCTTTCGCCTGTAGGCACAAGACCTGTGTGGCCTGATGTGAAGGCTCACTGCGATGGCCTGAATATCCTTAGTCACACTTTTGTTGTATTTCGGAAGCAGAGAAAGGTTCACAGGGAGTAGTCCAGGGGGTCTGTTGCTGTTTTTTAACCTCTTCTGAAAGTTTGGTGATCCGAATGGTCAGGTGTGGGTATTAAAGATACTACATTGATCTAAGAAGGAACTAGCTTTGTGGAGTTATAGACGCTTGTAATTATACACACAAAAACATACTTGGGGGACATCTTGGGGCATGATTTGAGTAATTTTTCCCCTTGTGTAAGTTACTCTGGTTTGCAGTACAACATCATTCTATAGAATGTTAAGTGGAAAATAGATGCTCCCTACTTTTCATATGGAAGTGGACCAATGTCCATAAAGAGTGGCAAATAAAATTAATAATGATTCCACAGAAAAAAAAAAGGAGTAGTCCAGGGGATCTGTTGCCCCAGGTTGTCTCTCCGCTGTTCGGGGCTTAGGTTCTCTCTTTACTGGAGTGTGATGTACCCACAAAGTGATCCCCTGCAACTTCAGGGCAGAATGGGTGGTTGGGGTCACCAAGTGGGGTCATTTCCCCTTAGGAGTGAGCTGATCTTGCAGGCTGCCGGTTTTCCAGGTTTTTAGGTTCACCCAGTCTCCTGACCAGAAAGAGTGGAAAGCCAGGTCAGTGGGTGTGGGCAGCACGTGGTTACCATATTCCGTGAGGGCTTTCATGGTTTCTCCTACCTGGAGGGCACACTTGAGTTGTTCCATTTTGAGGGGGTTAAGGTGTCCCTTCTCTTGGGCTTGGGGAATGGGTCTACCATACCTGAATTCAAACACACTTTAATTTTTCCCTTGGGGCAGTCAAAAGCAACTTAATCCAATTTTCTTGAGTCTCCTGGTATAGTTTGTCTAAGGCCAGTTTCAAGGTCTGATTGAATCTCCCTACTTTCCCCGATGATTGGGGTCACCAGGCTGAGTGCAAGGTTCATTTTATGCCTAGGGCACTTGTTATCCCCTTCATCACTTGAGACACAAATGCTGGACCATTATCACTTTGTAGGGATCCTAAGAGCCCAGACCTGGGGATTATTTCTTTTAGCCACTTCAGCTGCCTTTTCAGTTCTAGCAGGGAATGCTTCTATCCACCCAGAAAATGTGTCTACTAGCACCAAGAGATATCTGAAATTGCCCCATACTCTCAGCATCACAGTGAAATCAGTCTGCAAACCTTCCCAGGATATGTCCCCCTGGTCTGAATGGACCTTATCTGGGGGCTTCTAGGGGGTTTGGTGTTGGAGTGGTTTATTTTGCATATGGGGACTGTCTCAACTATGTGACCAATTATACTTTTCATGCCAGGAGTTACCATGACCACAACTAACAACTCTCTCACTTCATTCTAGCTTACCCTTCCCCCTATTGGTGCCCTCAAGTCCATTCTCTATGTCTGTGTCTTTTCCTGTCCTGCCCGTAGGTTCATCAGAACCTTTCTTTTTTTTTTAGATTTTGAGATTGTTCTAGAAAAAACATTCACTTATTGCCAGAGGCTAAAAGAGAAAGGGCAGATTTTAAAAACTTGAATATATAGTGTTCTATAGTTGAGTTAGTATTTCTCTCTCCACAGGAACATTTTCTTCCCTCCTGCTTCCCCAGATTTATTAAGGCAAGGACTGTGTTTTATTTATTGTTGTATATCTGGAACCTCACATCTGTCTTGTAATAAGATTGGATGCTAAAGAAATATTTGTTAAATTGGGTAAACTAAACTGATTTCTTACTTTTTATATGCTATTGATTCTAGATTTGCTTATTCTGCTGTACTGAGGGATCATAGAGTTACTATGATTGTTATTCTTCTAAGACTTAGAAAGAAGCAACTAAGCAGCAGTGGCATAAATAGTAACATCATCTGTTTTTATGAATCAACATGCAGAAGAAGACTTAGAGGCAAATTTCAGGCTTAAATATAGAATGTCCATTTCTATATTCAGTCTACAGAAAACTTGACATTTTTCCAGTGTCTACCCAAAGAAGATAAAATGTTAACTTCCAGTGAGTTCAGTCCAATTATTCCTCAGAATTTCTTTCCTAAACTTTCTCTTAAAGCCAAACAATGAATAGCTATGCCCCTCTGTACCTACTCATACATTAGTGTCTTCCTTTATCACCTGCATTTGGTTATTTCTTACACTGGCCTTGTGAGGGGTTAGAACTAGAATCGGAAGTTGCAAACTGGTGGTCTGCACCCAAATATGGCTCACATAGTTGGTTTCTTTTGGTATTTTAAAAATTAGTATCTGTATTTGCGGGTCCCTAAAGCCACCCTCAGGTTCAATGTGTGATTTACTAGAAGGACTTATAGAACAAAGAAAAACTGTTTTACTCATGGTTACAGTTTTATTACATCAAAAGGATAAAGATTAAAATCAGCAATGAAAAAAGGTGCATAGGGCAAAGTTCAGGAGACATCAGGCAGAAGCTTCTAGTTGTTCTATCCCAGGAGTCATGGGGACAGTGCTCATTCTTCCAGCAACAGTGTATGACAGCCTGCTTGGAATATTGCCAACCAGCAAAGCTACCTGAACCTTGGTGTCTAGTGTTTTCCTTGGTTGGTCACATAGGTGTGACTGACTGCCTATGTGGCTGGCCTTATTCTCCATTCTCTCCAGAGGTCAAGCTGATATCACATGACACTACGTCCGTATCATAAATCACATTGTTAGCATAGACTATCTGATGTGGTCCAAGGCCCTTAGGTAAACAAAGCAGTCTTACCAGGCGGGATATTCCAAGGGCTTAGAGGTTACCTTCTTGGAACCAAGCAAAGGCCAATCTTTCTTTGGAATGTAAAGAGCCAATGCAGCCAATCCAGAGTATCCAGCCAATACTCTACTGCACAGTATTAATCGTAAAACCTATGAGGTTTAAGAGATTTCACATTAAATATGGATTTTTGGATTCTCTTGAAAAACTGGATGATCTGCCCCACATGTTAACCTGGCTGCCACTGATGGGAGCTGAGCAGCTTTTTTACTTTGAATAAGGCATGTGCTTTCTAGCTCACCAAAGTCCTTCAATATTACACCCAGTTTGTTTCACACAATTACATGACTTACTTGATTCTTGTAAGTGTTAGATTATAGATGATTTGGAAACTAAGAGATATGTTGAAGATTGAGAATAAAATGAAAACAATATCAGCCTTTTACCTACTGGATTTGTCATGTGACTCCTCAGGTTGTTTTTCTATGTTACTCTGTTCACCATTTCTTTGCTTAACTCATGGGATAAATTGTTATTCTGAGAATATCATCATTATCCAAATAAAAGAATCAGAAGATTACTCTAGAGTAATAGTTTAAATTTTTTAAAAATCTGGGGTCTAAAAAGAATTTCTTTGCAGTAAAGTAACTATATATTGTCTACTTTTTCGAAACTCATTAATCCCTTTTTCTTCCTAAACTACTTTCACCAGAAATAAAGGAATCAATATTGTTCCTTATTTTAGTCAGTATCACATAGAAGGTTTAGTTTGGGAACCAGGACATAAACTTTTCGATCGCATATGACCACTTGTAACACTTTTTACTGGGACCTGTTCTAAGTTGCTCCCCTACAACCTGGCTACTAGGTTATAATGAAAGCAATTTGCAGGAAAAAAAATTGCCACACATTCAAGTATTTGTTAAATAGACATTCTTTAGAAAATAGGCACAAAACAATTGATATTCTTTGTTTGGTAAGCTTGACGAGTCCCAGCTCTGTGTCTTCTCAGATGCTTTGGCCACCTTATCACAAGAATGTTTTGCTCAAAGCACACATCCATCAGTACAGAGACAGGAATGAGGCAACTGAATTCCTTCTGATCCAAGGGATCAAAGCAGGTCCTTTAGGAACCAAGCCTGAGTATTACCCATAAAGGTGCAGGCCAGAAGCTTCCAAGATTCTCAGTCTCTGTTCAAGTATGTTTGAAGGGTCATGAAAATATTTTAGCTAATCCACGTCTTGAATACCTTGAGCATATTTCTAACATTTGTCTCACTAATTAACAAGCCAGTCATTTCTCCAATAAATTATGCTTACTTCATAATTTATTGGAGAAATGACTGGTTTGTTAATTAGTGAGACAAATAAGTAAGTAAGCACTGATGCTTACTTCACTAGTTAACAAAATCTCAGCTGTTGACTGAGATGTGGCTAACCGAATTGCCTGCAGTGGCCACCTTGGAGTGTGGCCTTTCTGAAATAACACCAGCTAACTCTCTTGTAGTCTGAATTTTATAGAGTGATTGCTTACCTTAGAGTTGAAGCTTAAACTAGCTGGCACATTCATAATACCACACTGTCTCTGCTGAATTATTTTAAAATAAATTACAAATATCTTAACACCTTTCCAGATTTCTAGTGGTAATGATTTCCAGATTACTCCTTGAGAGAGTAGATATCATATGACCTGTTCCCTACTCCAAAGCAGGAGATGCACTTAAAAATATCCACATATATAGATATCTGTCATATTCTTAAATTCTGTGGTCATTGTGGAGAAAGGAGAGACTTTGTTTGTGAGTTGATGGTTTTTATACTTTAACTCTTTTGCTGATACTTATTTTGAGAAAAAAATGCCAGTTTTTTTAAACTTAAAAAGTAATGATGAATAAAGGAATAAGGCTTATATAGGGCATAAGTTTATAAAGCAATAAATCATAATGAAAAACTAGCACCCAGAATGTATGGGTAAAAAAAACTCTCGGTTCGCAGCAGCTTATTTGACTGGCTTTGAGATTTGTTCTTTATAACAATGGGCAATCAGTTGTAAAAATCTAAGAAATATTGTGTTAATCTTAGTACAATAATGTTAAAGCAAGTTGGTAATTACCAAGAATCGAAAGTTCCATTTGTAGCTATGTCCTGAGAGCCATTAAAAAGTCAGCTTTATTACTGAAAGTCCTGCAGGAAAGCTAAATTTGTTATTAAGACTCTGGAATTTTCTAGCTCCCAATCTCTTTTTTCCTCCACTAAAACAGTTGTTTTTACAGCATGGATTTGGATAACTAAAGTGTCTTAGGAACATAAGGATCATATTATAACAGAGTAGATGGTATTTAATGCAACACTAATAGTATGCATGGGACTAGAGAGAGACAGGTAAGAAGGTTTGTGAATATTTGAGTCCTTTCCTTTAAACCTTGTGATTTTGTCTTACAAGCAGACTTTCAGCTTATTAATGGTTCATTCTTTTGATGTTTAGGAGCAGAATAATGATTTTTCTTTCTTTAAAATTTATATCAAACAATGGGTACTTGAGCTTACTCTTTGCTATCAACACAAAATTAAATATTACATTTTGTATATTTGTACACTCAGTTGTGTATAATACACATATACCCTTGCATATACCAGTTATGAATCTAATTTTCTTCTCCAGAGAGTTCTTCCTTCACATGTTCAAATTATATCCATCTTAGGGTTTCTTCCCTTTGCCTGCTCACACAGCAGCACTCACACTGAAAGACAAAAGTGATTGGGAACATGCAAAAGATACAGTTGGTAAAGGAGCAGGGAGAAAAAGATGGAAAGAAATTCTGTGTCAGGAAAAGGGATGTTTTATGTGTAGGAACTATAGAAGGCATTAAGATGTTGCGTAGTATTTCTCCAACATTTGAAGGAATATAAAATGTGTTAATCATTAAGGGAACCAAACCTTTTCATATACCTCATTCATGTGTTATCTTGAAGTAAATCTGAAGCTGGTGCTTGTTCTGCTAGCGATTTCCTGTCTACAATGGGGGAAAGAGTTACTATTTTTAATTATATTATAGTGAAACCCTTGTTGGTTGGGCACATTACCTTCATTTGAGAACCACTTTACTGTTTTTATTTCAGGGATGTTAACAGCATATTTTATCAGTTTTGAAAGGTTTCCAGTTAAAGGTTTAATGAGGGTGAGGCTGAGGGGTGAAAGGGACAAAATAGAATAGGTCCCCAAATTCTCTTTCTAGTGCGAGCTAGAAAGTTCTTTGAGTTCTCCCTTTAGACAAAAAAATCAGAGGATCTGTGATACGTATTTTTAAAAAATATTCGTTAGCTGAATAGGAAAAAAAATCACAGAATGCCAGTTTTTTTTTTTTAATGTAAAGCTGTAAAGTCCCAGCATTTAAATTTATTTTTTTTTAATTTATTTTTTTATTTTTGGCTGCACTGGATCTTCTTTGCAGTGCGCAGGCTTCTCATTGTGATGGCTTCTCTTGTTGCAGAGCACAGGCTGTAGGCACACAGGCTTCAGTGTGGCTCGCGGGCTCCAGAGCACAGCCTCGGTAGTTGTGGTGCACGGGCCTAGGTGCTCCGCAGCGTGTGGGATCTTCCCGGACCAGGAATCGAACCCGTGTCCCCTGCATTGGCAGGAGGATTCTTAACCACTGCACCACCAGGGAAGCCCAGTCCCAGCATTTAGAAAAAGACTCTCAGTTCATATTTAGATTAAGCCCAATCAGTGTGTATCCACTGTTTTTATATTAAACTTTATTACTCTCTCAAGTACGTTCCTTTACGTAACCAAATACATTTCCTGAAAACTTCTGGCACATACATATAACTGGCAGTCATGTGTAGGATGATGATGATGATGATCTGAAATTTATTTTTATAGGTGATCCACTAGAGAGTCTGGTGGTTATTAACCTGCCTATCAGTATCATAAAGGTTGTGGAGAAGAGAACAAAGCTGTGAGCTCAGAGATCTGCATCTTCATCTCTGTATGATAAAGGTACCCTGGTATGGTGCCGGGGATTTATATAATAGGAATTCAATAAATGTTTTAGCTTGAGTCACTGGAAAAGAGGCGTGCATAAACTGTGATTGACACAACGCATTGTCCCATTTAATTCTCAAACCCCTCAAGTATAATAGATACCATTTTAATCTCTGTTTTATTAATGAGGAAATGTTGACTGGTGAGTTTTTGTAGCTTGCCCAGGGTCATATAACATAATAAATGGTGGAACTGAAATTTGAAGGCAAGTTCTTTAACCTCCTGTTACACTAACTTGCTTTTGCCACAGCGTTCTGAATGTTTAAACTTTTTTAGAAGGAAAGGAGAAGTTCAAAGTTTGCAGTGAGAGTGCTTTTGAGACCTAGTGGTTTTGCACAGTGACTGGTGCATAAAGATTTTAAATGGATGTTATGAGTGCTCTGAGTTTCTGCTTTGGGCAGGAGATTTTTTTATTTTTAAATGCAAACATTTCCAAATGGGAACGGCAGAAAAAAAAATCTTAGAAATCTTTATTCTTTCGAATACATGGGGAAAAAAATCCCAGCAATGTGAGGCGGTGGCTTGGATGCCGATGCCAGTGACTGTTGCTAGATCCAGTTACAGCATTTATTCTGATAAGGACACCAACTTATTGTCTTTTAATTTTCTACTCAATTTTCAGGCTAAGTTTAGATTCTTGTAACATTAAACTGTTTCTAAAGCAGTTTTTAAGGAAACCTCCCATGTGAGGCACTTTAGTTAATAATTAGAAAGTCATGATGTATAAATTAAGTGAAACAGGCTGTGTGCCTAGAGGAACAGGTGGGAAGGGGCAGTTTCAGAGACATCAGCTAGAGTGGCCCCCATGTTTTATTCCTTTTCCAACAGCACCCCCCGCCGCACCCCAGGAAACAAGTTTTCCAAGGTCCCCATGGATGTTTAATGTCAAAACGTAAGAACAATTTTTCAGCTATCAAAATTTGAGTATGTCTGACTCCCAGTGATCTTCGAGGCTCGCCCCATCCCTGATCCCTCTCTCTTTCTGCACCCTACTGCACATGTGTGATTTCAGCAGTGAGGGTGGGGAAGCAGTGAGAGTGTCCGTGCTTGAATAGTCTCCAAGTACTCCAGCTCTCCGGCATTATTTTATCTGTTAGATTTCACTGAAGTTGACACAACCCCCTTCCTCTAACCTCACATCGTATTTGATGGGAACGCAAAACAATTCCTAATATTTTGGGCAAATAAATTTTTTTTGGTGCTGGGCAGGGGGGTAGAGATTATGATTTCCCTGAACGTCTCTGGCTGTGAATTCCTGCCTCTGCCTCTCTGAACTCTCTCTCTGCTCTGCATTTTACTTCTCTCCACTCTATTCTTTGCTGACTTTCCCCAGATCAAAAAAATTCATCCTATTCTGTCATTCACAGCAATTCAGTTTTCTGCAGCCGTGACTGCAAACTTATCTCCAGATCTACTTTTGCATATTCAAAACAAATCAACAAAAAGCTTGCTAAACATAACTTCTGTACTGTTAGCAGCATGAAGCACCATCAGAAGCTTTGAAATGACAGTTTTTCTTTTATCTTGGGCCAGCTCAGTTTCTTGGGTAGGACTTTCTCCTCCTTAAGAAAGCAAAGGGCTACAGTCAGTATTGTCTGTTTTGTTAATAGAGAATACTTATTTCCCAGGTTTCTTGTTTCCAGGCAGAGAAACATTCATTACTGCAGGGGAGGAAAATCTTTTCCTCTACCCTTCTTTGCCTGATCTAATAATCAAATTAACATAGGACAGATTAACAGGACAAAAACAAACTTAATTACATACGTACAGAAGCCTCATAAGAATATGAGACCCACAGGCAGTCACACAACTGAGGCTTATATGCCATCCTGAGCTAAGGAGAAGGGGGTAGGGGTCTGGGACTTCAAAGGGGAAGAAGACAATTCACAGGAAGATGGGAAGAGCAAATGTTTGGTAAACAAATATTTGCCATGCCATGCAGAGCCAGTGGAACACAGAGAGGAATTTGATTTCCAGACCCAGCTGAGCTCCCCTCCAGCTAACCACACCTAGCCCATATTCTTTGTAGTTATCTCTGGTGATAGTGCTTTTCCTGGACCAGGCCTTCTATCTAAATCTTCTAGGCAGTTAAGGGAGAGATTAAAGATTTTCTTGAATCTGCTGGGTCTTGATTGCCTTCAGCTCAACATAGTCTACATGCTAAAGTGGCACATTTTGGGGAGACTTGTTCTGATCCCCTTCATTGCGGTAACACATGTGACCTCTCCTTGTCCCTTTGTTCTGTTCTTTGGTGACTCTGGGGCAAGAGACTGGGCATGTATGGCTCACATCTTCCTCCGCCTGAGTCTTGGTGTTTGCCTGCCTAGAAGGCGTGCACAGTCTGCATTGCTCTTCTGCGATGTCAATTTTAAGGGGCAGGTCCTTCTCCTTGGGAAGACTTGAGGTTGTCCAGGCTGCCTGTGACTGGATGGGTAGACCTAATTCTGAGATTCTAGGTATTCTGAAGCTTTTTTTTTCATTTCTACTGATCTAAGGCATATTCTCACATAGCTCCCAAAGTAATAAAGCAAACGTTTTGATCTCCATTTATTTGACTTACATGTCAATTTCTCAGTTATTTTCAAACCTATGTGGAGGTAGGAGGGGCTCTTTGCTGGTTTCCTCAAACCCCAACTACTTTATTTTTATTTTTATTTTATTTTATTTTGCAATGAAGGAGAATGCATCTTTATTGTAAAGGCACTAATACAAGGAGGACAGGTGGCTCATGCTCTAAATCCCCGAGCTCCAAACCCCATCTAATTTAAATAGCACACCCCCGCTCACCACCAATGTCATGTTCCATTATTACCAATATCCTAAATCCCTAATGCCTGCTCCTCTCACCTTTCAGTCTCAGAAGACAATCTAATCTCCTATTTCAAAGGGAAAATCAAGCCAGCTGTCCCTTCCTTTGCCTTAAATCATGAAGGTCCTTCCCCTCTTTCCTCTAGCCTTCAAAAAAGGAGGTGTTCCACTCTTGGGGTAACCACTCTACATTGCTTTTAATCTCATGCCCTCAAGCCACATATAGGACATTACTCCATCTATTAGCACCTTCTCTGTTGAACTGCCAGTTTCTCTCCTGCTGTCTCCTTTTTCTGCCTGTAAACATACTTAGGTGTCTTTCATCTTAGAATTCTTTCACATTTCCCTGTCTCCTCGTGACGTTATCCCACTTCTTCCCTTCACAAACAAGTACCTTTAAAGAGTAGTCTATCCTCACTTATTTCTTCATTATGTCCATTTTTTTTCTTAACTCATTAAAGTCAGGCTTCAACACCACCAGTCTAATGAATTTATTCTGATAAAGGTCTCCATTGAATTCTTTTTTTTTTTTAATTTATTATTTATTTTGTGGCTGCGTTGGGTCATTGTTGCTGCACACGCGCTTTTTCTAGTTGTGGCGAGTGGGGGCTATTCTTTCTCTAGTTGCGGTGCACGGGCTTCTCATTGCAGTGGCTTCTCTTGTTGCAGAGCACGGGCTTTAGGCACACGGACTTCAGTAGTTGCGGTGTGTGGACTCAGTAGTTGTGGCGCACAGGCTTAAGTAGTTGTGGTGCACGGGCTTAGTTGGTCCACGGCATGTGGGATCTTCCCGGACCAGGGATCGAACCCGTGTCCCCTGCATTGGCATGTGGATTCTGAACCACTGTGCCACCAGGGAAGTTCTCTATTGAATTCTTAATTACTAAGTCCAGTGACTCTTTTTCATTTATCATTCAGCTTTCCTCACTGCATAACTTAACTCATTTACCAACTCTTCCTTGAAATCCCTTCTTGGGTTTCATGGCATTACTCCATCGTGCAGTCTCTGGAATCTACTAGACTGGGGTTTGCATTCTACTTCTACCACTTACTGTGAGGCTTAACCTTTCAAAACCTCAGTTTTGCCATTTGTGAAATAGTGGTAATAATAGTATCCTCCTAATAGGGTAGATGTGAGAATAAAATAGAAAACAGTACCTGCTAAGCTCTCACTCTAGTCCATGGCATTAAAAATCTTCAGTCCTACTGCCCCACTGAAGTGGCTCTCCTAGTACAATGTGAAGCTCTGTGTCATTAAATCCCGCACATTTTTCATTCTCATCTTTTTGAACTCACAGTATTCAATACTCTTGCCGATCTTTAAAACATTCTCTTCTCTTGGTTTCCTGGGTACCATACCCTCTTGGTTTTTCTCCTCTCTGCCACCCACCCCCACCCCCACCCCCCATTTCAATCACCTTTTCTTTTTTTTAATAAATTTATTTATTTATTTATTTTTGGATGTGTTGGGTCTTAGTTTCTGTGCAAGGGCTTTCTCCAGTTGCGGAGAGCGGGGGCCACTCTTCATTGCGGTGCGCGGGCCTCTCACTGTCGCGGCCTCTCTTGTTGCGGAGCACAGGCTCCAGACGCACAGGCTCAGTAGTTGTGGCTCACGGGCCCAGCCGCTCCGCGGCACCTGGGATCCTCCCGGACCGGGGCACGAACCCGTGTCCCCTGCATTGGCAGGCAGACTCTCAACCACTGCGCCACCAGGGAAGCCCCTCAATCACCTTTTCTGACTCATCCTTATTTATTTAATATTGAAGTGGTTAGAGTGTCTTGAAACCCTCTTGTCTTCTCATTCTCTATTCTTTACCAGGTGATTTCATCCATAGTCATGAATTCAGTTCTCATCTATCTACTGATGATTTTTAAATTTATTTTTGTAGCTGGAACTGTCCTCTGGGCTGCACAGTTATATATCCATCCATCTACTCCTGTATATCACAGGGAATCCACAAACTCTCTGTGCCTTAAAAACTGAAGTTGTTCTCTTCCTTCACCAATCCCTGATTTATCCGGAGTTTTCTAATATCACTTCTTTCCAGAAATCTTTCCCATACTTATTAGATTAGGTCAAGCTCCCTATTTCAGTGTTTGTATCATCCTCTATTTCTCTGTCATAATGTTATCACAGTTATAATTGTATAAATAGTTATTTGATACCTTCTTTCCCAGATAGTACAAGCTCCATGACAGCTAATGTGTCTGCTTGATAACAAGTAAGTAAACAGCATGTAGCACTTTACCTTACATAAATAAACATTTAATAAAGCGATAAAATAATATGTGAAAAGAAATTTATTGTTTCCTGGCATATAGCTATTACTCAAAAACGTTAGCTATTACAGTTTTGGCCCCCAGTCTTTAACTTCTGTTTTCCTCTCTACCCCTTTAAATATTGGTGTTTTCCAGGGTTTTTCTCTCTCTCTTATGTCATACTTTACATATCCTTTCTAAGCAATATAATCTACTCTGTGGTTTTATCTGTCCCCACTGTGCTGACATTATGATGAGGCACTCAATTTATATTGAAAGACCAGAGAAAAGATCCCTGAGGAGTGACATTAAGCGCTGAGACCTACAGGATGAGTATGGGCCTGACCTCTACAGGCCAGAGGACTGTACAACCACTATAGGGAATGAGTAGCCCTGGAAAAGGCTGCTTTGGCTTTAAGTCAGCCACCAAGCATGAGGTATCTGAAACAGGGCATTCCAAATAAATCCCCCACTTACTGCTGCTGTTTCTTCTTGCATTAAATTCTCATCCTCTCCACTTTGATGAAACAATGTCGCTGGGCTTGACTCTGGCTACATCTTCTATTGCCATTCATGCAGGTCATTCACTAAATTGCAGTAATTCTTCAAGATGTTGAGAGGAAAACTGCATCTCACCCATGCTTAGTGCTATAAACTGTTAAGGTGGGACACATCCATTTGGTTCTGGGCTTCCACTCTTAAATCTCTTTGACAGTCATTCACACAACCACTTTTAACAAAGCAAAAATTGTTAATAGTATTCCCTTTCACTCTAAAAATGTCTGGATTTGAATGATAAATTATATGACCACCCTCCTTAAAGTCCACCCAACCTAGAGTGGTTGGGTGATTGGAGAGAGAGAAGGGTTTCTAATTTCAGCCACTTAATATGCCCAAACCTAGCCTCTCTCATGACGACTGAGGTCCCGTCATTGAGCCAAGTTCATCAATCTTTGACTATCTCTTTTGTCAACTTGAATGACTTCTTCAGAACCCTTAGTATACATTACAGATAGATGGCCTCAGCTGGGACCTTAACAGTGCTGCTGAGATACTCTATTTGCACTGAATCCTAAAAGATGGGGAATAAATTTCAATCTCTTTCATATATGGAAGCTCTCAATCTCCTAATGTGAATTCAAGCACCTTTTCTCTGATATCCTTGAATTCTGCATACCTGGAGTATTATTTAGTCAAGCCTAGAAACTCTAGTTTTACCTTCTACTTATAAAACATGATTAAAATAGTCCACTGATAAGATTCAGCTAAGAATGAAGATCTGTCTAAAGTTACAGATCATCATCACTGAGAGACTTAGAAGCAGCTCACAACTTTTAAATGGCAGCTGCTTGAGCTTTTATTTATGCACATATATGCACATATCATACGTGCACACATTCATGTATATAAACATAGAAAGAAGTCTAAAGGTTATTCATGAACTGATAAACTGTAAAAGCTGTTTTCAGATCAAACTAAAGAGTATAGGCACACATAGAAATCAACCTGGTTACATTTTCATCAGCAAACATTTTTTGAATACCAGCTATATGCTAGGCATTGTGTAAAGAGCTGTCTTTTTAAATAACATAAGCAATAAAATGATGTGATTTGGGGAAAAGTTGATCTTTTTTGTAGTTTGTAGTTCTCTGACCAAATTAATTGCACATTTATCCTTCTCCCATAGAACATCATACTTACGTCCTGTATAGCGTACTTCACACTATATTACAGCTATTTGCTTCCATTTTTATTGTCTTATATTGTCTATGATCTCCTTGAGCAGAAACTCTGTCTCTTCATCTTTATAATGCCAACTACTGGCCCAGTTCCTGGACTATAATAGGTGCTATTTTTTTCTCTTGATGCTAGAGTCTTAACTTTTCTTTATATAAGTCAATTTAGAGCTAAAACAACTGAGTGGAGTTGAAGTCTGTGTGGAATAACTTCAGCAGCAGACTGAGAAAAAAGACAGTTACAGAAATAATTTACTAAGTTAACTGAATTGAAAATAAACTTCCAGACCTTGATGTAAAATTAGTTTAGAGGACAATGTGTAAGTTTCAGAATGATGATAGGTTCCAGCAAATTTATTAGAGTTAGCATATGATGAACTTTAAGTTTATTTTGAGTAAGAACCATGTTTTATCATATCTGTCTAGCCCACCTAGATAATACCTTAAGGCCAGTGCTAAATAAATGCTCATGAAATAAATGAGTCTGCACTTATCAAAGATTTGCATTACATGTTCTACTAGAAGTAACATTTGTTTTAATGTTTAATACTTATCTAATAATAAGGAAAGCTAATGCTGATTATAAGTGAAGCATATGCTTAGGAGTTAATATTTCCTTATGAGCAGAGCAGTTATTAAGTACTAAACAAATATTTGGCAAAATAACAAAATCAAGTGGCCACACTGCTCTTCTCTGTGACTGGTCTAGCAAAATTGGGCATTTTCCCTCCTGTCATTCCTTAGTCTGTATCTGTTGTAGTTCTTATTTTTATGGCTGATATTGCTTATACAGTAGTCCCACCCCCCTTATCCATGGGGGATATATTCCAAGACCTCCACTGGATGCCTGAAACCTTGGGTAATACCAAACCCTATATATATACTCATGTTTTTTCCTATACATACGTACTTAAAGTTTAATTTATAAATTAAGCACAGTAACAGATTAACAGCTAATAATAAAATAGAAATTAGAACAATATACTATAATAAAAGTTTTGTGAATGTGGTCTTCCTCAAAATATCTTATTATACTGTACTCACCCTTCTTCTTGTGATAATGAGGTGATAAAATACCTATGGGATAAAATGAAGTGAGGTGAATGGCATAGGCATGGTGACTAGTGTTAGGCTACTACTGACCTTCTGAAAATGTGTCAGAAAGAGGATCATGTTTTGAGTAATCCTGGATCATTGAACCATGACAATGTAGTTGGCTGGATGTCAGGAGCAGACAATGTCAGTGGTGGGGGACCCTGGGAAAACAAAGTGGGAGAGCAAGAGACTTCATCACTTGCACTTTGCTGGTGGTGCAGTGGTTAAGAATCCACCTGCCAGTGCAGGGGACACGGGTTCGAGCTCTGGTCGGGGAAGATGCCACATGCTGCAGAACAACTAAGCCTGCGAGCCACAACTACTGAGCCTGCACTCTAGAGCCTGCGAGCCACAACTACTGAGCCCACATGCCACAACTACTAAAGCCCGTGTGCCTAGAGCCCGTGCTCCAAAGCAAAGAGAAACCACAGCAATGAGAAGCCCGCGAACCACAACAAAGAGTGCCCCTGCTAGCCACAACTAGAGAAAGCCTGCGTGCAGCAGCAAAGACCCTACACAGCCAAAAGTAAATAAATAAATAAATAAATAAATTTATTTTAAAAAAAGAGACTTAATCACTCTACTCAGAATGGCATGCAGTTTAAAATTTATAAATTGATTATTTCTGGAATTTTCCATTTAATATTTTTGGACTGCAGTAGTTGACTACAAGTAACTGAAACCTCGGAAAGTGAAACCAGTGGATAAGGGGGGACTGCTATAGTTATTTATTTACCTGTTGACTTCACTCACTGTGGACCCTTCAAGGGGCCAGTGTGCGGCAGCCTGAGATTGTGGCAGAGCTACATCCTGGCTCTAAGTCCTTTGATTCATTACTCAGCCTCTGAGAATGTCAGTTTCCTTGTCTATAAAGTAGAGAAAATAATACCTTGCCTCACAGGACGATTGTGAAGATTTAATGAGATTGTGCGAATAAGCTACTTCATGTCACCTAGTATTCCAGATATGTGAAGTCATGCCTTCTATCAAAAGAAGTCCTTAGACTCCTGTCAGATAAAGTAGGAAACCCAATGCCTTCCTAACATTTTTGTGGATTCTCAAGGAAGGTTTGGGGGGCGCTTCCATTCTCCTCCTGACACTTGAACTCTCTGCTCCAAGCTTTTTCTCCATCTTAACTTCAGTTACTGTTCCCTGTCTATCCTTTTACTCAATGTTGCTGCCCTCTCTCCACCCCTGTGTGAACATCTCCCTTTTTCTCCAAAGCACCATTCATATGTCAGTATTGTGAATAACAGATTTTCAATGGTTTTGTTGGTGATTCTGGGGTAAGGGGGCTGGGGTGTTAATTTCCATGCAGAACAGGAAACAGCAAATTCAATATCAGTCCTCACTCCCTAGACTTTCATCACTTTTGTCCACCCTAGGGAATATCTGATAGACTCTTCATGCCTCTCCTTAGGCCCTGATCTTTCACCAAGTTGCAGAATCCACAATTAGGTTGTGTGTGTGTGTGTGTGTGTGTGTGTGTGTCTGTGTATGTGTGTGTCTTTTGGTGTTGTGGGGTGGTGGAAGGAAAGGATGACTTGTAATCTTTTAAGGACCTCAGCCTTGGAATTTACCTGTGCCTTTGCATGACCTTTCAAATGCAAATTATTGGTCTTCAATGTGTAGTCTCACATACTGTTTCTTCAGTCTTCCTAGGTATTCTGTGAGCTCTAGATGTCTGTTTACAAAAATACTTTATTGAGGTAATTTACATTCAGTACAATTTACACGTCTTAAGCTCATAGTTGATGAGTTTTGACAGCTATGTACCTGTGTGTAATCACCATCACAATTAAACTATAGAATAGTTCTGCACTCCTAAAGATTCCCTTGTGCCCCTTTGCAGACAGCCCTCCTCCACCAACCCCCAACTCCAGGCAACCACTAATCTGCTTTCTGTCATTATAGATTAGATTTCCCTTTGCTAGACATTTATGTGGATGGATTTTTCTGGCTTCTTTCTCTCATCATATTATTTTTGAAATGAATCCACAGTGTTGTATGTATCAGGAGAACATTCCTTTTTATTACTGCATGGCGTTACACCGTATGGATTTACTAAATTGGGTCTATTCATTCACTTGCTGATGGACATTTGAGTTGCCAGTTTTGGACTATTATGAACAAAGCTGCTATGAACATAAACAAGGACAAGTCTTTACATAGTGGTATGTTTTTATTTCTCTTTGTTAAATATCTAGGAGTAGAATGACTGAGCTATATGGTAAGTCTATGAGAAACTGGCAGACTGTTTTCCACAACGGTGATACCATTTTAAATCCTCACTAGCAATTTATGAGAGTACTGGTTGCTCTACCTCTACCTCTACCACCAATCCTTGATATTGTTAGGTTTTAAAATTTTAAATATTCCAGTGGGCGTGTAGTGGTATCTCATTTAGTGGTTTTAATTTGCATTATCCTGACAACCAAAGATGCTGAGCAGTTTTTCGTATAGTTACTGGTGACTCATGCATATTCTGTTGTGAAGTGGCTACAAAATCTCTGTAAATACCAATTGGGTCCTTTTTATATCTACTGTTTCTCTCCTCCTAATGTTTATGTTTTTCCTCTATATTCCTGAGCATATGGAACAAATTTAAAATAACTGTTATATAACTGTTATAATGTCTCTGTCTGCTAATTCCATTAACTCTGTTATTTTTGGATTTGTTTCTACTGATTGGTGTTTTTCCTGCTTATGGGCTGTATTTTTCTGCTTCTTTTCATGCCTGGTAATTTTTGTTCTGATGTCAGACATTGTGCATTTTTTGTTGTTGGCTGCTGGATTTTGTTGTATTCTTTTAAATAATTTTGGGCTTTGTTCTGGAAGGCAGGTAAGTACTTGGAATCTGTTTGACCCAGTTAAGTCTTGCTTTTAAGCTTTGTTTGGACATGTCTAAGAGTAGTCTTTAAACAAATAGAGTAGTCTATAGACTAAAGCTATAAAGATATACTTCTGAGGACTCTACCAATGGCCCCCTTTATTATGAAATCTTTTCAGTCTGTCTTGTGGGACAAAAATCATTCCTAGTGCTGGGTGAGATCTGGGAATTGTTTGATTGTTTGGCACACTGCTTTTTGGTGGTTCTTTTTTTTTTAATCTTTTTTTAAAATTAATTAATTTTTGGCTGCGTTGGGTCTTCATTGCTGTGCGTGGGCTTTCTCTAGTTGTGGCAAGCAGGGTCTACTTTTCTTTGCGGTGTGTGGGCTTCTCATTGCGGTGGCTTCTCTTGTTGCAGAGCACAGGCTCTAGGCATGTGGGCTTCAGTAGTTGTGGCATGAGGGCTCAGTAGTTGTGGCTTGCAGGCTCTAGAGTGCAGGCTCAGTAGTTGTGGTGCATGGGCTTAGTTGCTCCGCGGCATGTGGGATCCTCCCAGACCAGGGCTCGAACACGTGTCCATTGCACTGACAGGCAGACTCCACCACTGCACCACCAGGGAAGTCCCCTTTTTGGTGGTTCTTTACCCCACATTGTGGAGTGTGACTCCTTGTGGGCACAGACCAATACTCAACAAAAGATTCAAAAGGAGCTCCCTCCTCTTATGTGCTGTGCCCCACAAATTCTAAATACTTTTACCTTCTCATATTCTGATCTCTATTTCCTCAACTTAGTGAGATGGTGGGGCTCTGTTTGTGCTTTCCTCTCCCTATGCAGAGGCAGGAAACTAGGACTTATTTAATTCATTTCTATTCTATCAGAGGTCACAGTCGTGCACTCTCTGTTGTCCAGTGTCTGAAAGCATTGGTTGATATATTTTGTCTAGTTTTCTAGTTGTTTAATGTTGGAGGGTAAATTCAGTCACTGCTATTTCTTCAGCTAGAAGCAGAGGTTCATGTATGAATATCATTTATAAAATTGAGGACTGTAATAGGATTAAGAACTTTTAATTTTATAATTAAGGAAACAAAAGGAAAATTTATACTTATTATAGCCATCATTTCCTAAAAGAAAAGATATTTCATGGTAAAAAACTAAGAAATATATATTATCACTATGTAGGATAATCCTTTCTATTAAATAAGTTTTGTCCATGAGAAATTACATTATTAATTTTTCCCTCATTTTGTCACATGAGTAGAGTTTACTTATCAACCACTTGTAATCTGTTGGTGAGTGTTCAGAAAAGACTGATCCAGGCCATGCTATCCTTTTCTTATGCCCATACTATAGAAAAAAGTACTGAGATTCAGGTAAATTAATGCTTAAGTGATAAATGTTTAGCAATATAGCCAAGTCTAAGACTCAGATTTCCTGACTCCTAGTTTCCTTCTTTTCCTCCATCACAATGAAGTTTTCCGTGTGTGTGAAGATAGTAAAATTGAGCTACTGAACACTTTAGACATTATCTTCCCACTGAGGTATAACATTTCATAAACACTTATCTTGGCCCTTTTTTACTATTCTTTAATCTGAGTTAAGTACAATTATTATTATGATAAAAATGTTATCTACTATTTGTGTGGCACTTTATACTGTTTATACTGAGAGCATGTTATTTTTTTTTTTAAACATCTTTATTGAAGTATAATTGCCTTACAATGGTGTGTTAGCTTCTGCTTTATAACAAAGTGAATCAGTTATACATATACAGTATGTTCCCATATCTCTTCCCTCTTGCATCTCCCTCCCTCCCACCCTCCCCGTCCCACCCCTCTAGGTGGTCACAAGAGAGCGTGTTATTTTTTAGCTTCTAGAAAGTAAGTAGAAAATATGCTCAATGAAGCAATTAAAATAAGAGCCCCAAGATTTCATAAAATACTTAAACATATTCAGATATTTATTGAATTGATTGCATTTGAAAAATACCAAATTCAAGACCATTAATCTTAAAGAAAATAACTTACTAAACATATATTCTATTTAATAAATTAATGAGAAGGTACCTAAAGAGATGACTTTATCGGGGCTTCCCTGGTGGCACAGTGGTTGAGAATCTGCCTGCCAATGCAGGGGACACGGGTTCGAGCCCTGGTCTGGGAAGATCCCACATGCCGCAGAGCAACTAGGCCTGTGAGCCACAACCACTGAGCCTGCGTGTCTGGAGCCTGTGCTCCGCAGCAAGAGAGGCCGTGATAGTGAGAGGCCCGCGCACCGCAATGAAGAGTGGCCCCCACTTGCCGCAACTAGAGAAAGCCCTCGCACAGAAACCAAGACCCAACACAGCCAAAAATAAAATAATAAATAAATAAATAAAAATTAAAAAAAAATAATAATAATATAAAAAAAAAAAAAGAGAGATGACTTTATCTTATAAAGAACTTGACACTTTTACTTGGATGTCTCCAGGCAATTAAGATTTACATTTTCTGAAGCTAATTCATTTTGCCCCTCAAAAATTTCTTTTCTACCACTTATCTCATTCAATTGCTCATTTCAGGAACTCACAATTTATACTTGATTCTTCCCTGTCCCTCAGCTTCTACAATCAAGTTGCCAAGTTTTATCAACTTTACATCCAAAATGTATATCAAATCTTTGTATTTTTCTTCACCTTCAATACAAACCACTAACATTTCTCACTCTTTTTGGACCTCAACGATTGTCTGGTTTCCTCACATCTATGTTGGTTCCTAGTCTTTACTCAGCAGACAAGGGGATCTTTAAAAAATTCAGATCTGTTCATGTGACTTGTGGGAGAGACAAGGATGCTCACCAAACCCTCCATCTGCTCCCTGACATTTCTCAGCCTCCTAGAGTTAGGAAGGCTATGGGACTAGTTCTGGCCAATTGACTGTGGGCAGAAGTGACTTGTCAGTTTTAGGCAGAAGAAGAGAGAAACTAGAGTCTAACTCAACAAATGCCTTTCCTCTGCTGTGAAGTCTGTGCTGTGAGCACATTCCCGATGGTGAAGTTACAAGTCAGTCAAGTGGCTTTGGGGAGTGGCTTTGGGGAGAAGAGTCCCTATCAACCCGCAATAGACATATAGCATGAATGAAAAATAAACTTTTTTTCCTTAAGCCACTGGGATTTGGGGGTTACTACAGTATAATTCAGCCTATACTGCGTTCTCATTGGTTGTAGGATACAGTCCTGAATTACTAATGAAGCTTTGAATGATTCTTAACGCACCTGCCACTCTCCATCTTCATCACAGTTTGGTCATATTGGTTTTTCTCTTTTTGTTAAATGTTCTTTCCTCCTTAAGCTACTGCGTATCCTGGCAACTTTGAGGGTAACTGAGTGTCATCTTTTGTATACTGCCAGTCACTGATCATGCTAATGGATTGGGTTAATTATAGCATGTCAGTATATATTGGGTGGAATTTCTACTAAAGTGCATTTTTTGTAGCTGGTATAGAAGTGGCCTTGTTAGGCCATGAATTGACATAAATAGTCTTTAGGGGTAAATTGGAAACACAGTATTACATTCATTTTTAATGAAAAAAGAAACTAATTTGAGGTAATTTAAAAAGTCAACAACATCAAGAAAAAGTATTTGTTGGAAAGATATTTAGGTATCTCATGGAACCCCAAAATATCTGAATCTGTAGCCTGCTGGGATAGGAATTAAAAAATAAATCTTTATCCCAGGCAACAATTTTTTCTCTTCAGTCTCTAGTCTCTGATTTGCTCACCATACTGCTTTATTCTTTTCTATCAACTGGAATTATCTGCTTCTTTGTGTGCATGGGGGTAGATGGCTACCCCCAGTTCTCAAGCTGGATTTATCTTGGTTCTGGTCATATGGTAGAAGCTAATTAGCTGTCTCTGAACCTTTATTCCAAATTGCTAAGAAGAATATGTGTAGCCTAGTCAAGGTCAGTTGTGTGTGCATGGGGAGGGGTGGGGTGTGTGTATGGTGTGGTGAGCAGTTCTTAAGGAAATGGGATCATTGTGAAGTGAGCAGAGACCCTGAAGTTAGTTCCATTTATTTGAAATCTGGGAAGCAGTGTCAAGAGCAAATCAAGGAGTTGGTAGGTGAAATTCACCAAGTTTTATCTAGAAAAAATTTAAAAAATCTTAAAACCAGGAAGTTTATGTAAGAATCAAGAGAATTATTGATTAAAGATACGAACAGAGGATGAGAAAAATGACAGATTTTGCTTAATTTATAAAGGCTTGTTTTGACTGGCCAAATGCTTATGAAATTAATGAGTTATAATACACAAAATGGACAGCATTCAGGAAGCATTGGTTAGTTCCACCTCCCCTCTCACACTTCTCCAAGTTGAGTTTTTTTTAAAGGAAATGCATAAATGCTGGAAGGGTTTTTGGTTATATGAATAGTAAAAATGAAGGAGAGAATTAAAAGACTAAAATGTTTCAGAGTTTCCAAAACAGGAATTCAAGGAATTTCACAGGTAGCAAGAGTGTTGTGGAGATGAAGATGGGCCAGATGTCTTAGCCAGAGGGCTCCAAAAGGGGTGCACGCTCCCAAGGATAAAATGATGGAGTGCAGAAAGAAAATATTTAATTTCTGCTTATACTTATTCTTTATCTAAAAATTAAGAAGGAAATGAAACTTTGCTGATATTTCATATACAGATCAAAGCTGGTAGCCTAACTTGGATTGCATGTTAGACTAGAGCTACAATGTGTGGTACATGATAGAAAGGGAATATGCAGTATGGCTAATATCGTATACTTTGCAACCATACTCCCTGGGTTGAGTCTCATCTCTTATACAAACTATCTGTGTGACTTACATGAATTACTTAACCTCTCTGTGCCTCTTTTGCCTCACATGTGAAATAGGAATGAAAATAATATTTATCTCATAGAATTGTTCTGAAGATAAATGAGCTGATAGATGTAAAGTGTTTGGAAGAGTTGTTGATATACAGAAGCATGATATGAGTGTTAGGAACAACTATGAATCTGAGAGAAGAATGGGGTTCTAAACCATGGAGGAGCTGACAGTGGTGCCTTCCCTCTTCTGTTCAATTTCAGCCTTATGTAATGTATTACCATTCAGGTGAATTTTATCCAGTGGAATCATACAGATTGCATCATTTACTTTTAGTGAGAGTAGAAAGGCTTCTTGGTATCATTAATATATAGAAATAAGCAACAAACTATTCTTTTTTCATATAAACGTAGAATAAGAACTCTTGATTTTGGCTCTTAGTGACTCTAAGTTCTTTTCTTTCTCAAAATGGTAATTTCTAGGCTATTGTTTGTTATTCATATCCTATTTATTTGAGACATTTAAAGGCATTTCACTTAATGCAAGAAAATTGATCAGAAAAGCACTATTAGATTAATTGTATCAGGCATCAGCACTATGGTGGAATCTTTAATTTGGGGTCAAATTAAAGAATAGACATATCTTTGACTTGAAAAATAAAAACAGACCCCAAAGGTAGAATGTGTGCACATAATTGCTGTAATTATTAGGAGGCCCTGAATGGGTTGGATTGTTCAGATTGTTATGCTTGGTTGGGAACAAGAGGAGATAACTGAGAGAATCTTCATAGAGGCTGGTAAGATCAGCTCAAGGAGCCAATCATGTAATGAAACTTATGCATGTCAAACCCTCTGGGTGCCTATTGCCATTGGTGGCATAAATGGGTAGGTGAGGAAGCATTTTATGTTCTGTAGAAAAGGCAAAAACTCAGCAGAACTGATATTGAGAATGTTTAAAAATGGTGGAAACTGTTTTCACATGGTTTCCTAAGATTAAGGACCAGGAAGACCATCCTGAGTTGTGGTCCCTGTGTGGCCCCCTTCCATTTTCCTTCACTATGCCCGGAGAGTCAGAATTTGGAGAAGAAAAATAGCCAAACTGAAGGATATGCTCAAATTATGTTATGGTTAATTTTGTGTGTCAACTTGACTGGGCCACAGGGTACCCAGATATTTGGTCAAACATATTCTGTTTGTGTCTGTGAGGGTGTTTTTTTTTATGAGATTAACAATTGAAGTCAGTAGACTGAATAAAGCAGGTTGCCCTCCCTAATGTGGGTGGCCCTCATTCAGTCTAAAGACCTGAATAGAATAAAAAGACTGACCTTCCCAAGAATAACAGGGAACTCTTCCTGCCTGAGTGCTGAGCTGGGACATTGGTCTTTTTTCCTTTCTTAGTCTTTGTACTTGAATTGAAAGATCAGCTCCTCTTGGTCTCAAGTCTACCAGATTTCAGACTGGAACTAAATCCATCAGCTCTTTTGAGTTTCCAGCTGACTGCAGATCCTGGGACTTCTTAACCTTTGTAATCATGTGAATCAGTTCCTTATAATAAATCTCTTTATACAATAAAAATACAAATATAAATTTAAAAAATATCTCCTATTGGTTTTGTTTCTCTGGAAAACACTGACTAGTACAAGTTTCAATAGTATTAGGAATGATTTTTCTCATTCTAATACATTCTAATAGTATTAGAATGAAGAAAAATGACCCACATGGTGGCTCAGGCAATACACACTTAAGAAATTGAATTCAGTGTGGAGATCTGAAAAAAAAAAACTAAACAAAAATAGATCTGAATTAAAGCACTCAAAAATACTACATTTTATGCTAATAGTACATCTTCTTTGGGATTAAAAGCAGTATATGGCTGCTTAAATCATTATGTAGTAAAGTATATTGACAAGTAAAGGAAAGAAATGTAAGTCAAGCTTAAAAGGAATTCACATGTTTATAAAAACTGAACAACTGCATCTTAATTAAGACAGCCTACTCTTCAGAATCATCCCTTACATTTCTTTTTTTTTGTTTTTTGGGTTTTTTTTAATTTATTTATTTATTTTTTATTTTTTTTAATCAGTCATCAATTTTATACACATCACTTTATACATGTCAATCCCAATAGCCAAATTCAGCACACCACCATCCCCACACCACTGCAGTTTTCCCCCCTTGGTGTCCATACGTTTCTTCTCTACATCTGTGTCTCAACTTCTGCCCTGCAACCCGGTTCATCTGTACCATTTTTCTAGGTTCCACATACATGAGTTAATATACGATATTTGTTTTTCTCTTTCTGGCTTACTTCACTCTGTATGACAGTCTCTAGATCCATCCATGTCTCAACAAATGACTCAATTTCGTTCCTTTTTATGGCTGAGTAATATTCCATTGTATATATGTACCACAACTTCTTTATCCATTCGTCTGTTGATGGGCATTTAGGTTGCTTCCATGACCTGGCTATTGTAAATAGTGCTGCAATGAACATTCGGGTGCATGTGTCTTTTTTTTTTTTTAAAGGGAATGCTATTTATTTATTTATTTTTATTTTTTTTGGCTGTGTTGGGTCTTGGTTTCTGTGCGAGGGCTTTCTCTAGTTGTGGCGAGCGGGGGCCACTCTTCATCGCGGTGCGCGGGCCTCTCTTGTTGCGGAGCACAAGCTCCAGACGCGCAGGCTCAGTAGTTGTGGCTCACGGGCCTAGCTGCTCCGCGGCATGTGGGATCTTCCCAGACCAGGGCTTGAACCCGTGTCCCCTGCATTAGCAGGCAGATTCTCAACCACTGCGCCACCAGGGAAGCCCTGCATGTGTCTTTTTGAATTACGGTTTTCTCTGGGTATGTGCCCAGTAGTGGGATTGCTGGGTCATATGGTAATTCTATTTTTAGTTTTTTAAGGAACCTCCATACTGTTCTCCATAGTGGCTGTATCAATTTACATTCCCACCAACAGTGCAAGAGGGTTCCCTTTTCTCCACACCCTCTCCAGCATTTGTTGTTTGTAGATTTTCTGATGATGCCCATTCTAACTGGTATGAGGTGATAGCTCATTGTAGTTTTGATTTGCATTTCTCTAATAATTAGTGATGTTGAGCATCTTTTCATGTGCTTCGTGGCCGTCTGTATGTCTTCTTTGGAGAAATGTCTATTTAGGTCTTCTGCCCATTTTTGGATTGGGGTGTTTGTTTCTTTAATATTGAGCTGAATGAGCTGTTTATATATTTTGGAGATTAATCCTTTGTCCGTTGATTTGTTTGCAAATATTTTCTCCCATTGTGAGGGTTGTCTTTTCGTCTTGTTTATGGTTTCCTTTGCTGTGCAAAAGCTTTGAAGTTTCATTAGGTCCCATTTGTTTATTTTTGTTTTTATTTCCATTACTCTAGGAGGTGGATCAAAAAAGATCTTGCTGTGATTTATGTCAAAGAGTGTTCTTCCTATGTTTTCCTCTTAACAGTTTTATACTGTCCGGTCTTACATTTAGGTCTCTAATCCATTTTGAGTTTATTTTTGTGTATGGTGTTAGGAAGTATTCTAATCTCATTCTTTTACATGTAGCTGTCCAGTTTTCCCAGCACCACTTATTGAAGAGACTGTCTTCTCCATTGTATATCTTTGCCTCCTTTGTCATAGATTAGTTGACCATAGGTGCGTGGATTTATCTCTGGGCTTTCTATCTTGTTCCATTGATCTGTGTTTCTGTTTTTGTGCCAGTACCATATTGTCTTGATTACTGTAGCTTTGTAGTATAGTCTGAAGTCAGGGCGTCTGATTCCTCCAGCTCCGTTTTTTTCCCTCAAGACTGCTTTGGCTATTCGGGGTCTTTTGTGTCTCCATACACATTTTAAGATGATTTGTTCTAGCTCCGTAAAAAATGTCATTGGTAATTTGATAGGGATTGCATTGAATCTGTAGATTGCTTTGGGTAGTAGAGTCATTTTCACAATGTTGATTCTTCCAATCCAAGAACATGGTATATCTCTCCATCTGTTGGTATCATCTTTAATTTCTTTCATCAGTGTCTTATAGTTTTCTGCATACAGGTCTTTTGTCTCCCTAGGTAGGTTTATTCCTAGGTATTTTGTTCTTTTTGTTGCAATGGTAAATGGGAGTGTTTCCATAATTTCTCTTTCAGATTTTTCATCATTAGTGTATAGGAATGCAAGAGATCTCTGTGCATTAATTTTGTATCCTGCAACTTTACCAAATTCATTAATTAGCTCTAGCAGTTTTCTGGTAGCAGTTTTAGGATTCTCTATGTATAGTATCATATCATCTGCAAACAGTGACAGTTTTACTTCTTCTTTTCCAATTTGTATTCCTTTTATTTCTTTTTCTTCTCTGATTGCCGTGGCTAGGACTTCCAGAACTATGTTGAATAATAGTGGTGAGAGTGGACATCCTTGTCTCGTTCCTGATCTTAGAGGAAATGCTTTCAGTTTTTCACTGTTGAGAATGATGTTTGCTGTGGGTTTGTCATATATGGCCTTTATTATGTTGAGGTAGGTTCCCTCTATGCCCACTTTCTGGAGAGTTTTTATCATAAATGGGTGTTGAATTATGTCAAAAGCTTTTTCTGCATCTATTGAGATGATCATATGGTTTTTATTCTTCAATTTGTTAATATGGTGTATCCCATTGATTGATTTGCGTATATTGAAGAATCTTTGCATCCCTGGGATAAATCCCACTTGATCGTGGTGTATGGTCCTTTTAATGTGTTGTTGGATTCTGTTTGCTAGTATTTTGTTGAGGATTTTTGCATCTATATTCATCAGTGATATTGGTCTGTAATTTTCTTTTTTTGTAGTGTCTTTGTCTGGCTTTGGTATCAGGGTGATGGTGGCCTCATAGAATGAGTTTGAGAGTGTTCCTTCCTCTGCAATTTTTTGGAAGAGTTTGAGAAGGATAGATGTTAGCTCTTCTCTAAATGTTTGATAGAATTCACCTGTGAAGCCATCTGGTCCTGGACTTTTGTTTGTTGGAAGATTTTTAATCACAGTTTCAATTTCGTTACTTGTGATTGGTCTGTTCATATTTTCTGTTTCTTCCTGGTTCAGTCTTGGAAAGTTATACCTTTCTAAAAATTTGTCCATTTCTTCCAGGTTGTCCATTTTATTGCCATAGAGTTGCTTGTAATAGTCTCTTAGGATGCTTTGTATTTCTGTGGTGTCTGTTGTAACTTCTTCTTTTTCACTTCTGATTTTATTGATTTGAGTCCTCTCCCTCTTTTTCTTGATGAGTCTGGCTAATGGCTTATCAATTTTGTTTATCTTCTCAAAGAACCAGCTTTTAGTCTTACTGGTCTTTGCTATTGTTTTCTTTGTTTTTATTTCATTTATTTCTGCTCTGATCTTTATGATTTCTTTCCTTCTGCTAACTTTGGGTTTTGTTTGTTCTTCTTTCTCTACTTTCTTTAGGTGTAAGGTTAGATTGTTTACTTGAGATGTTTCTTGTTTCTTGAGGTAGGCTTGTATAGCTATAAACTTCCCTCTTAGAACTGCTTTTGCTGCATCCCATAGGTTTTGGGTCGTTGTGTTTTCATTGTCATTTGTCTCTAGGTATTTTTTGATTTCCTCTTTGATTTCTTCAGTGATCTCTTGGTTATTTAGTAATGTATTGTTTAGCCTCCATGTGTTTGTGTTTTTTACGTTTTTTTCCCTGTAATTCATTTCTAATCTCATAGCGTTGTCGTCAGAAAAGATGCTTGATATGATTTCAATTTTCTTAAATTTACTGAGGTTTGATTTGTGACCCAAGATGTGATCTATCCTGGAGAATGTTTCATGCGCACTTGAGAAGAACGTGTAATCTGCTGTTTTTGGATGGAATGTCCCATAAATATCAATTAAATCTATCTGGTCTATTGTGTCATTTAAAGCTTCTGTTTCCTTATTTATTTTCATTTTGGATGATCTGTCCATTGGTGTAAGTGAGGTGTTAAAGTCCCCCACTATGATTGTGTTACTGTCAATTTCCTCTTTTATAGCTGTTAGCAGTTGCCTTATGTATTGAGGTGCTCCTATGTTGGGTGCATATATATTTATAATTGTTGTATCTTCTTCTTGGATTGATCCCTTGATCATTATGTAGTGTCCTTCCTTGTCTCTTGTAACATTCTGTATTTTAAAGTCTATTTTATCTGATATGAGTATAGCTACTCCAGCTTTCTTTTGATTTCCATTTGCATGGAATATCTTTTTCCATCCCCTCACTTTCAGTCTGTATGTGTCCCTACGTCTAAAGTGGGTCTCTTATCGCTTCTCGGCCTTTTGGCTAAGATCAAGTGTAAAGTGGGTCTCTTGTAGACAGCATATATATGGGTCTTGTTTTTGTATCCATTCAGCAAGCCTGTGTCTTTTGGTTGGAGCGTTTTATCCATTCACGTTTAAGGTAACTATCGCTATGTATGTTCCTATGACCATTTTCTTAATTGTTTTGTGCTTGTTTTGTAGGTCGTTTTCTTCTCTTGTGTTTCCTACTTAGAGAAGTTCCTTTAGCATTTGTTGTAGAGCTGGTTTGGTGGTGCTGAATTCCCTAGCTTTTGCTTGTCTGTAAAGCTTTTGATTTCTGCATGGAATCTGAATGAGATCCTTGCTGGGTAGAGTAATCTTGGTTGTAGGTCTTCCCTTTCATCACTTTAAGTATATCATGCCACTCCCTTCTGGCTTGTAGAGTTTCTGCTGAGAAATCAGCTGTTAACCTTATGGGAGTTCCCTTGTATATTATTTGTCATTTTTCCCTTATTGCTTTCAATAATTTTTCTTTGTCTTTAATTGTTTCCAATTTGATTACTTATCAGAACTTGTAATCAGAACGATTACAAGAGACAGAAGAGGCCGGGTGTGTGGCACCAATAAAACCGCACACACCCTGTTCTTCTCTCTGCCTGTTGCTGGTTTGTGCATTTCCCCACCACACCTTCCGAGAGCAGTTTGTTTCCCGGAAGCAGCAGAAGAGAGGTCGGGAGAAGGAGATGCCTTATTGTTGTGAATGTGATGGACCTGGTGGCACCACAGGGGACTGGAAACCAAGGCAAAGACTCCAGTGTCTGATGAACTTACTGGTTGAACTTACTGCTTACTGGTCTTTGGCAGATTATCAGCTTCTAAGAGTCTCTGTTTCTTCATCTGTAAAATTGGATCACGGTACCCGCACTCATTGATTTAACAAATAATATAAAGATATAAATATGTACTCTGGTGTATTCTAGGTGCTGGAAATCAAGCAGTAAACAGAACAGTCTCTCCTCTTCGGATGTTACTAGTCTAACATGGGAAGACGAAAAACTCGGCAATGACATCTGTGTCAGGTGGTTATGATACTTAGAAGAAAAATAAAGCCGGGGTGAGGGGTAGGGGAGACAGTGTATGCATGTGGGGACGACTTTTCTTAAAAGTCAAGGAAGGCATCTTTGATAAGATGATACTTAAACAGAACCTGGAAGAAAATGAGGTGCCATATAGATGTCCAGGTACGGCAAAGACCAAGTCAAAGGTGCTGGAGTGGGAGAGTGCTTGGCAAGTTCAAGGAGCATGAAGAAGCTCTGTGTGGCTGGAGGGGTGGGAAAGTGGGGCTCAAGGAGAAGAGAGCAGAGAGGGTGTGTGTGTGTGCGCGTGCGCAGGGGCTGGTTGGATCGTGCAGCCTTGCAGGGTTACTCTAAGTGAGATGGGAAACAACTGGTGGCCTGGAGCAGAGAAATGACCTGATGTACGTTTTAGAAGGACCACTCTGGTTGTTCAGTGGAAAGTAGATTTTAAGACTGTAAACTCGGTGCTCTGTGACGACCTAGATGGGTGGGATGGGGGGGAGGAGGGAGGTCCAAGAGGGAGGGGATATATGTATACCTATAGCTGATTCACTTCATTGTACAGCAGAAACTAACACAACATTGTAAAGCAATTATACTCCAATAAAAAAAACAACAACACTGTAAGTGGAGAAGCCAAAAGACCAGGTCGGAAGTGATTGCATCTCCAGGTGAGAGAGGAAGAGAGCTTGGATTTCAGCAGTGGTCATGGTGATAAGTGACCGTCAGAATCTGGAAATATTCTGTAGGTAGAACCTGTAGGATGAGCTAATATGCGGAGTGGGTTGGGTGAATAGTGAGACACAAAGAGACACCTTGAGATTTTGTCCTGAGATTGGGATTGACACATACACACTACTGTGTATAAAATAGGTAACTAATAAGGACCTACTGTATAGCACAGGGAACTCTACTCCATACTCTGTAATGGCCTGTACGGGAAAAGAATCTAAAAAAGAGCAGATATATATATCTGTATAACTGATTCACTTTGCTGTACACCTGAAACTAACACAACATTGTAAATCAACTCTACTCCAATAAAAATTTAAGAAAAAAGAAACAACACTTTTGCAATAAAAAAAACGATTTTGTCCTGAACGATGGGTAAACTGGAGTTGTCACATATTGAAACGGAGAACTGGGTGAAAGGAGAACCCTTTGGTTGTGGGGTGCAGGAACCAAGAATTTGGCTTCAGGCGCATTAAGCAGCAGTTGTCTGTTGGGTACCCAAGTGGAGGTGATGGGTAGACAGAGGCGTGTGAGCATCCGGGGCCCTGGGAGAGGCCGGGGCTGGGATACGATCATCAGTGTGTAGTTCATTAAAAATCTTGGGGCTGCATGAGATCATCAAGGGAGTGACTGAGGACGGAGAAGAGGAGTGGGTGGGACATTCCAAGGTTTAAAAGTCAGAAAAGTGAGACAGAACCAGCATGAGAATCAAGAGAGCCTGCTTAAGACGGGACATAGTACAGAGTGGGGGCTCAGTAAATAACGGCCACTGCCATCACCATGACCATCGGTATTTTCATGGTTAGAGTACGGAGAAGTGAAGTTTGAAACCAAAATAGCAAGCGTTCAGGAGGACGCACTTCATCTGCTTTTTCCTCTTTTCCTTCCCTTTCCTCTGGTTGTGCATCAACCGTGGTCTCAGACTTCCAGCTACTTAATAAAAATAAAACAAAACCACAAAAAACTTCTGGGCACCTTACAAGCCCACAACTCAGTTCAAAATATTCAAGAAGAGCTGAGGTCTTTGGGTTGTTGGTAGGGTGAGTCATCACTGAACAGAGTCAGGGAACTGGATGTGACTTTCTCCTCTTACCAACTCACTATATGACCTCAGGCAAGTCCGTCCCTGCCTCAGTCCTGGAGGAGGATAGAGACTTCCATTCAGGGGAGAATACTGATTAGCTCATCAAGTTTCCTACTTGGATGGCATCTCTGCCATTTGCTTTTCTCGTCTCCAAAGCATATAGATCCTATCCTCAATTATTAAAGCAAGATAACAGTGCTTTTGATTTCCCTCTGAGAGTCTAACCTCAAATTGTCGGCTGTTCAGTACTTACAAAGTCTGGGAGAGGTGTGCCCTTTAGGAGTGACCATCCAAGGTCCCCCGCCCCATCCACCCCTGTAGGCATTCTGAGGCAGATGCCTCTCACTGGTCTACCAGAAGGCCAATTACTTGAACCATATTAGTTTATTTCCTTGTATAATGATCTTCACTGAATTGCATTTTAGGAATCATGCCCTTGGCTTTAATTAAACATCCTTGAAACAGTCATGCAAAGTTCACTGCTGCATTTGCACAAGAACTACTGTTCCAGACACGACCTATACGATTCTGGAAAAGACTTCCTGAGTGTTTTTGTGAAGTACAAGTCTGCAGGATATTAATAAAAATTTCATTATGGGAAAAGTTGAGTGAGTTTGGAAAAAAACCCAGGTGTCTTTCTTAAAGGTTAACTAAGAGGCTTTACTAACAAAAAGTACAGTGGATCCTTAGAAAGAGGATAAACTGTGCAAGATTTCCCATTTTGTCGACCCTAGAATCCTGTTTTGGTGGTGCAGCTCTTGGGATCAGTGCTCTGTGCACCCAGCAGAAGAGGCTCTGAATGCTTCGGGCTCAGTTAGTCAAGCACCGTGAGCTGCAACAGGGAACATACAGACAGGAGGCCAGGTAAGCAAGTGACAGGGGAGCCTGCAGGGGGATGAGCAGCGAGTGGGCAGCTGGCTCTTCCGTGCACAGCGATCCTGGGTGCCTGGGGTCCCAAGAGGCTTTGCAACATCCTGGCTGCATCAGCTATTAACTTTGCTATTCATGGAGTTAGGGGTCCTAGTCTCAAATATATCCCTCAGTCACCCTCCTGTACAACAACACACAAAGTTAAAATATTTAAAAAAATAATTCATTGTTAGGAAAAGGACACAGAGACATGTGCTGTGTTTACAGTTTCATGGGCGAGATGGCGAGGAATGCCACTCGCTCCGACAGCTCACTACCTAGGAAGACCACTGAGAGTCTCTCCCCTCCTCTCCCGCAGCTGGAGTCTCTCTCTTTCACTTCCTAACGTGTACACCCCGTCAACCCTCAAATTTCAGCCTCCGAAGCTCCGAGAAAGCCCCTTGGGGAATACTCTGCTCCTCCCTTTCACTGGGCAGAGCGACCAGCACAGGTGTGTGTGCAGACTGCCTGCCCTCCTATCCATGCAAGGTGCATTATTTAGAGGCTAATGATTTCATTTTAAAGTGGGAAGTGGAATATGTTTCGCTAAAGCTTCCAAAGTGAGGGAGGAAGGAGGGAGGAAGAGGGTAGGTCAATGGGTAAATATGATTGCCTGATGGTCTGGGTCCAGCCATCTTCCTAAGGCTGTGTCTTTAACTGGGAGGTACAGCAAAATGATCGATAGATATCACAAGCAACCTTAGGAGAACCACACCGGCCAGCCCGGATCAGCAGAGTCTGTGTGGTGAGATTTAAGGGGGTGCTTAGTTGGCCCTCCAGCTGTAAGTGTTTGCCAGATGACTTGTAACTTCACCACTGGAGCTAAATTCCTTTGACTCTTAGGGCTCTTTCTGCATTCAAGAGCCCTTGGAAATGAGAAATCCCTGAAATGGGTTGTCCCCTGCTGTCAGCTAACCCTGACGCTCAGGAGTAGAGTTGGGAGTAACGGGATGCCGTGTACCCGGGGTCCTTCCTGGGCGTGTGTAACTCTGAGGCTAAGACAGTGAGACTGGCAGTTTAAGAAGAACCTCCAGGACCATGTCACCTACTGGCAGGCGGAGTAAGGACCCTGCAAGGTGGACAGACATACCTCTTCTCTTATCATTTGAGGGTTTGAGAGAAGAGGCACCGGGAGTTCAGCCTGAGCCCTTCCCACAGGTCTAGAGGTGGGAAGAGAGAGGGATGGGCTTTGACCCTGGGCGGCTCCTCCCTCCAGGCCAAGACCCTGGAGGAGGTTTAGTTTGTATCTTCAGAGGGGATGGGGTGCCCAGGCAGGTGACTGAAGACTTTATCTCCGAAGGACCCAGCATTAGAGAGCTGAACAGCCCCAGACCCCGCAGGCCGGGAGAGCTTCTGGGCATCCTTCCGTGGGGTCCCATCACCTCCCTGCTGGAGGCAGACTGGGTACCAGGACCCTGCGGTGAAGCCGACTGGGGAGCAGCTTCCTCCCGCCTCTCCAAGCACAGACGTCAGCGGCGAGGCTCAGACTTGGTGGCTGTGCTCTGTCTCTGCACAGGCTTGTGTACGCGCAGCGGGGGACCCACGCAGGGGACCGGGGTGGGGAAGCACACAGGAGGCAAGTGCAGAGTGGCGGCAAGTGGCGGTGGTGATGCTGGGGCAGTGCGAGCGGACAGCGGCTCTCCTGGAGGCTCCACCCCTCGGCGGGCTGGCGTGGGACCTGGGAACGGACAGTCCACGTGGAGGGGCAGCTACTCAGGGCCGCCCTGCCGGGGGGGCGGGCGGTGCTGTCAGGCGGGGGCTGCCTTCAGGGTGGAGTTGTAGCAGAGAAGTGGGGTCACCCCTCTTGGAAGCTTTGAGAATGCGTATGAGGAGGGAGCTGCGAACGGAATCCGGAAAAGGTAAGGAGTGCCAGCTTGGTGGAGTTGGGTGCTGGCAGGACTCGCCTTGGAGTCGTGGGAGCGTTCCCAGGAACATCCAGGGGATCGCCACCGGGGCCCCAGTGGTCCCACAGGCCTCCTGAGGCTGGCTGTGCTGTGCTGAAGCCCATATCAAGGGCCCTGGGGATGGCAGCAGAGGCCAGCGTGGTTGAGGGTCCCCCGCACCCACCTCATCTCTGCAGGGACCACAGAACTGCACGCACAGTGGGTGTTCTTCACCTGCTCACAAAAGAGCCGGGTCATTGCATGCAGCAGGAAAGGCTTGACGGGGGGTGACGGGAGGAAGGGCAGGAGCAGAGATTCTCCACCTTGATGGTTTTGTTCAAGGCCAGCCCAGAAGCAGCTGACGTTGGCTTCATTTATCCAAAGGGCACGGCGAGTGACCCTCTACAACCCAGGGATCCTGAAATATTTAGAAGCTCTAATGTTTGGGTGGGAAGAGAACCTCTTTTGGATGAGAAGCTCAATTATTCAGGAAGGGAGAGCTCCCGTTGTCTGGGGCGTAGGGGGGGCACCTTCCTGCTGCGTTGGCGGGGTGCCGGGCGCGGGGCACCCTGCCTGGGACACTTGCCCTGCTCTGTGGGTGAGGCCTCTCCCACAGTGCTGGGCTCTGGGGGACTTCTCTCGTGGCCAAACTCTTCGGGAAAGTGACACAACGGCCTATTTCTTCCAGCAGCACCTCTGATTCAGCCTAGGGTATGGTTCGAGGTTGCATCTCTTGTAAACCCCCCTTCAGCTGCTGTCAAGGGCTGGCACCGGAGTTCTTGAATTTAGGCTGATGTGGGTCCTGCTAGAGCCTGCTGTCATCTGCACCTGTCAACAAATGTGTATGCAGGTGTGGACCAGCTGGATCTCTCTCCTTCTCTGGGAAGCGTGGTTTTCAGCAGCGTCAGGCTGGGAAGACAGACATTTCATTAACCCTGAAGTCCTGTGCAGGCAGTTGTCACACAGTGTTCCACCAGCGGCCCACGGCCGGCACAGAACACTGCAAAGCTCCATCTAGCACAAGTGACCACGGGGAACGGGTTGAGAATCCTGCTGCCTTGTACACGTCTCCTAAGGGAAGAACATCAAGAAAGATGAGCTCGCCGCGGAATTGGCAAACTGTGTGGAAGGGGCGGGATCTGTAGAGCTCAGCAGCGGCGAGCTCCTGTCATGGCTTGGCCAGTTCGGGTCTCCCCCTGTCACTTATGAGGGTGCGGCGATGTTTTCCCAGATGTGGTCCCCGTGTACAAAACAAAGAATCGCTTTGCACAAAGCCAGAAGGGATACATTGAAAGAATTATCAGAAGAGAATAATACATAGGAAATGTTTGTGCTCGCATGCAAGGAAACTTTGTGGGGTATCTGTGGCTGCCAAAGTGACATCTGGCAGGATTAACTGGATCACCAGAGCCAAACAACGAGGACTGGGAAGGCAATAACTGTGAGGCCTGGGCCCATGTGGGGGCAAGATTTTGAGAATGACCACTTAGGTGACAAAATGGGATTCCCACGAACCGCAGCTCTGGTTAGTTTCTGGTCTGGAGCCAGATCCTCTCTCTGATGCAGACGTGGGAGGACGGAGCGGCAAGAGCTGCCCAGCTGCTCATCTGGGAACTCATCCTCCAAGGGACTCTGTCCCTCGTTCTCCTCCCGTACCTGGAGGCGGCAGTCAGCGGGCAGCACCTCTCACAGCACCCCCACGTACACCTGCTCAGACCACCTGCTCAGAGCTACTCTTTTGCCCAGCCCAGCATACCTGTTCCACCTGTCTGAAGACCCGCCGCACGTTTCCTCGAAGCACACCCCAGAGCTCTTCGTCACTCCAGCCACGCCTCAGCAACTCCTCTATCAGTACCGGGTATATGGACACGTCCTCCAGCCCCTGTGGGAACCTGTGTGGCCGCCAGCCAGCCAGCTATTGGGCCTCAGACCTTTTCCCTGGTCCTGAGTCAGAACCAAAGCCCTATGTGTCCAGGGTCCACTGAACCCCAGCCCTGGTCAGATATGGAAAATGGATACTTGGAGAGAGTAAATGATTCACTCCTGCTCTTCATCCTTCAGAGGAAGGCCCCAAAAGCGCCTCGACTATTCGTCAAAACTCATTGACTTGTACTGTTAAGATCTCTATGCCTTTCACTGAATGCAATTTTTGCCTCCATTTATAAAGAGAAGAAAAGCTTTTTAAGAACTGGGTTGACCCCCCTGCATGCACAGACCCAGCTGCAGGCAGAGAAGATGGTCAGCCCAGCCCAGAACTTGCTAAGAGTCTGCTCAGAGGCCGTGGGTCTGCTGGCACTGGATGGGCGCAGATGCTGGGCAGATGAGCTCTGTGTGGTGTTTTAGACAAATATGATGACCTAGAGTAGGGCCAAACAGACAGGAGAGCCCAGGAAGCAGACCCTGGGAGAGGGGAGATACCAGTTGGGCCAGCACACCTGAGGCTATGGTCAAGGCCATGAGGACCACAGTGTGGTGGGCACGGTGGCTGTGAAAGCCCCACTGCTGCCCAGCCAGCCCGAGACAAGCCATGGGGAAGCACTCACCGGCCAGCCCCGTCATAATCTCCGCCAATCCCGATGAACTTGCATCCAGTGACTGCCCTGATGTGGTCGAAGTGATCTGAAGAATGGGAAGTCAGCAGTGTGGGGCTTCCAGGGCAGGGGTGGGGGTGATGACTGGCCTCTGTTGATTCCCCTTTTTGCAGCCTGTAGGCCAAACAGTCCAGTTCCTTCGTGGCCTGGCACCGAGAGTACCAACTAGAGGGCCCTGAGGTTTGATCTGAAGTGATCCCAGCTGGCTCTAGACTGGACTTCAGATTTGGAGTGGACCCCAGAGCCCCCTGTTTGGGCCATTTCCCACCCACGATTCACCCTGCCTCCCAGTCTCCTTGAGAACCTGTGGGGGCTCCTTTCCCCGGGTGTGGAGGATGAGAGAGGAACAAGAGTACAACTGATGAAGACCCCAGAGACCTAAGGAGCTGTCCAGTCCCTTGGCCAGAGGTCGGGGCAGTGCGCTTTAGGAGCCCCTGCAGAGGCACCGATGGGCAGCACCCGGGCTCTGTGTCTGACAGCCTCCCTGATACCCATCAGTACCGCAGTTTTGATTCCGTGGCTCCAGTTCCACATGGCACCAAGGTGCTGTGTACCGTCCATTATTGGGTTTTTGGGAGCTGTACCTATTGCCAACAGGTGGGTCAAGCCACTGGGGCTCTTCTGAAGTCCTCCCCAAGTTTGGACCCAGCTTCAGCTCCAAATCAGAGTTTTCAGAGAGCCCAGGGTGAGGCTCACCTGCCACAGTAGGCACGCTGGCTAACGGGTTGCACTGCAGCACCCGCACGGCAAGGGCACCATCGCGATGCCACCGTTCTTCTTCTGCAGGGGCGGACCGGTGGACAGGCAGCTTGGCCCCCAGCACAGCCAGCTGCCTGTTCACGCTCTCGGCCCCTGTGAGGACGGTGTTGAGGTCAGAGTCGTCTCCTCTCTGGGTTTGTGTGAATGGAGGAGCCGCAGCCCTGGTCTGGGTGGTGTCTTGGCCCTGGGTTTCCGGGTTTGGTGGAGTATCTTACCACCTAGACCCCCACCTCGGGCTCAAGAGTTCAGGGGCTGTGGACCGTGGGTTTTGGGGGCAGAAGATATTTAACCTGGGGTTTGAGGAAATTGAGGGAGAAGAGGCTCAGGTTCAAGGGCTCCCGGTTTGAACCTCTTGCTTTAGGTTTGAGGGCCAGGGCAGTCTCTCACCAGAAGCTGCAGGATATCATCAGGATCATTCCGAGTGTTCTTGCACACACCCCGGGCAGCTGAGTGGGAGAAGATGACAGGTGCCTGTGACACTTCTAGGGCTCGCCGTGCCACAGCATCGAGACATGGGACAAGTCCACCATCATGCCCAGGCGGTTCATTTCTGCCACCACCTTCTGCAGGGACAGGATGGGGAGAGGGCATCAGGGCTGCATTTACCTTGTGTGCATTTATCTGTAGGGAACAGGCGGGGCTGTACATTCATGTGGGGCAGGGTATGGAACCCGGGTCCTTACCTCGCCCAAGCCGGTCAGCCGACTGACATTGCTGTAGAAGGGGTGGATACCCTTTGCTGAGCTCTGTGCCCTGCAGGATGGCCAGGAGGCAGTCTGACTGGTGGCCATGACTTGGCTACAAGAGCCTAGAAAGAGGTTCTGTCGAACCGTCTACACCTGCAACTCCCTGGTGCAAGAGGAGGGACCCAAACTGGGCTGTGCCTGGCAGTAGGAGGGCCCTTCTGGGGATTCAGTCTTGTTCTGCGAACCTCCATTCCCCTCCCCACCCCAGGTTCAGGGCGGATCCCAGGGGTAAACTTGCTTTGGGCCACAGCGTGATCTTGGGCAGATCCCTGCCTCACTGGGCCCTTACCATCTGCACTGCGCTCACCAGGGCGTGTTGCAGGTGTGGGTGAGTGTCACGTAGCGCACACCCAGCGCATAGAAGGTACGCAAGATGGAGAGGCTACTGTCCAGTGAGTGGCCGCCCTCCACACCAGTGAGGCAAGCCAACTTCCGGGTATTGTTGAGAGCTGGGGGCAGGTAGGTCAGATGATCATTTTCAGAGGCAGGGGTAGCTTACTGAAGTCCCTAGCACCTACCACCACCAGTCTGTTTACCTTTTTTTTTTTTTTTTTTGGTCGTGCCGCGCAGCATGAGGGCTCTTAGTTCCCCCACTGGGGATCAAACCCGAGCCCCCCTGCAGTGGAAGCGTAGAGTCTTAACCTCTGGACTACCAGCCAAGTCCCCCGTCTACCTTTAAGTGAGGTCACAAGCTCCAGCTCAGAATAAGAGGCACACATGAGGCGGATGAGGTCAATTTGATCCAGGGTGAGGCGCACAGCATCCCGTTCGTGGGTCTGGCATGGGACGTAGGCTGACCAGAACTGAGGGAAGGCCAGGGCTTGGTTTGGGCTTTGGAACTCCTTGGGCTTCTCATAGCCTCCTCAGCTGGCACAGCACTCGCTGTGCCCAGAAGTCACATGGAATGCGTTGCTTTTTCTGTGGTACTTGGATGCCCGTCAGGTTGGCTCACTGTGACCCCTGTAGCCCCCAGCATCCATGGCATGGCACTTTCTAGGCCACTATGGTAACTTAGTTCCAGTGTGACTCACCTGTGGTCTCTGAGGCCCCCAAACTGCCCCACATTCCCCAGCAGCCATGGTGGCACCTTGTGTGTCCCTTTGGTACCTGGGCACCCACGAGACCGTCTTTCAGCCTGTCCAGGCTGGTCTGGCCATGGCTGAAATTGCACAGATTAGCATCCTGGAGCCCATTGTGGTAAAACTGCCTCAGGACCAGGGGCATGTCGTTGTGGCTGGAGGGAGGTCAAGGCAAATGGGTGGGCTCCTTAGGTCTTGGGATCAGGCAGGACACGTTGCCTGGCCTGGGCCAGCCGGGGGGGTCCCCCACCTCACACTGTCACACAGACTATACTAGGAGCAGCTGAGGCCTGGGCTGAGGGGTTCCCACCAGGGAGGGGATGACAGAGAAGGGGAAGGGCATCCATAGATGATGGAGAGGACGTCCAGGGGTGGTGTGAGGGAGCCTCCCCCACTAGCTCTGCATGCTCCGGACCTCCTCCCCTGCCCAGGGCCAGGCTAGGCCCCCACCGGCCCCCAGCAGCCCACACACTGCAGCCCCCCCCCCGCCCCCCGTCCACAAACGGGAAGTCCCGCCTCAGGGCCCGCGTGCGCTCCCGTGGACTCGGGGTGCTGGAGGTGCCCGGCGTGGTCTGGATGCGGGTTCCCGGCCGCAGCAGCAGACACAGCAGAGGCCGCTGGCTGAGTGCGCGGGGACCTTCGAGGCCCCCGGGCCGCAAGCTGCGCAGGGCCAGGCAGGTGGGCAGAGGCGGGTGTGAGAGGGGCGGGCGATGGGGTTGTGCCCGTCCACACAGGCCACCCAGCGGCGCGGCCTCGCGAGGGGGGCGGGGTGAGGGAGGGGATACAGAGTCACAGGGCCCTGCGAGCCGTGTGCCGAGAGCCGCGATCCGCGAAGCCCGGCAGCCCCGGGGCGGCACTGCCCTCCCGCCCCCTGCTCAGAGGCAGCTCCCGCGGGCTAAGCTGGCCTCTGCTGAGAGCCCACTCGCCTCCCGTCGCGGCTTCCCTCCGCCCCTGCGCCTCTTCCCACTCCCACTGCTCCGAGGGGGTGCCCTAGGCTGCTCTCCCCCGCCTCTAACCTTCCTGGCCAAGCTGGGCCGCTTCTCTCAGAGGGCCACCTTCAGCCCGAGGCCTCCCGGGAGCACACCGCGTCCCCATCTGCCTGCAGCCGGCCCCGCCCACTCCGAGGGCTGCGTGCCAGTGTCTCTGCGGCCACAGGTGCTCTGGGCTCCCGGTTTCCCGGTACGGGGCCATGTGGGCTGGTGTGGGGGAAGAGAGAGTTTCTGGAAATGGGGGGGGAACCTTGTGAGCTCTGGATTCAGGAAGGGGCCCTCTGCCCCCGACCTTCTCTCTCCACCTACTTGACTCCCCAACCTGCATGACCATTCTCTGGGGACTTCAACCAGCACCCGGGAACTCTCAGGAACCGCCCCCCCCCCCCCACTTCTGTCAGCCAGCCTCAGGAAAGAGTGCCCTCAGGAGCTGCTACACCTCCCCAGGGCCTGAAGAGAGGGACTTTTGGGATGTGAACTGAACACCTTCTGGGGAGAGTCAACGACCCTTTTCCTCAACAGAGCAGGAACCCAGTCAGTAGGCTATTTGAGTAGAAGGAAATGAAGTCATTTCCATGGCAGCAGAGCCCCCATCGCAGCAACCTTCCTCCCAGAGCTGCTGGCCGACCTTCTGGCCAGGATCCCTCCTACCTCAGCATGGAAGGCCTGACCTCGTGAAGAAGTATAGGTTCTGAGGAAAGACCTGGCACCTGGGTTCTGCTGCTACACTTGCCTTATCTCGTGGCCCTTGTGACTCTAGCTTTCCCAGAAACCTCAAGGGCTAAGTGCCTGTGCTTGCTCAGAGGCCGCACGCCACTCCCCATTTCCAGCCTCAGGCCCTCCCCCTAGCTGCCTCCTCTGGGGACCCCCTCCCTCCAACACACACACACACACACACACACACACACACACACACACACACACACACACACACACAGGGGATGTGCCTTCTCACAGAAGCTCAACCACTGAGATGCTTTAGGGACTGTGCCCAAACTCCTTCATCCCCAGCCTCTCCAGTGTTTGCTCCGATCCCTGGCACCCCTGGAGCTGTTCCGCCTTTGGACGCTTTCCTGGGTAGCAGGAGTGCCTAGCACAGGGGTAGTGACCTAAGTGTGAGCACTGGCGACCCCAGAAGTCTGTTACAGAAAAACATTGAGCAGTAAGGGACCCCCCTGGGGACAGAAAGGGCTGGGAATAAAGGAGCATGTGAACCTCGGGGCAGGGTGCGTGCTGCTTGACTCTCCATCCTGGTCTTGCTTCAGGGAGCAGGTCTTCCTGGGTCTCTCTATCCTGCCTCCTGAGACCCCAGGCAGGAGGCTCTTTGGGAAGCCACAGATTGCTGCTTTCAGTTTCAAAAAACCCAGCTCCCCCCTGGTTTGTGGTGGTGGCCGCTGACAATGGCTCAGAGCAGGAGCCCATGTGGTAGACTGCTAAGGCTTCTCTGCACCCTGTCTCTGCTCCTGCATTCTTCTCGGCTCGCAGAGTGCAGACTTTTCTGTCTTCAGCTGACAAAGGGGCCCCTGAGGATTGAGCAGAGGAACGTCACGTTTTCTTCCAGGCCAGCTTCAGCCCTGGGATGTTCAGGGCAGACTCTCATTTCAAACCTCAGTTTCTGAGGCTCCTTGCTTTTGGCCATTTAGTGTGGCAGGAGGCTCCTGGCTGAGGAAGGCTCAAACAGAACGATGCAGGTTGTGATCTGTGGCGGTGGGCAGTGGGGGGACGGGGTGGGTCACTGCAGGAAGAGGCATTCGCTGCCTTAGGCAGTTAAACCATTGCCCTCTCTTCAGAGTGCCTCAGCCAGCAAGATGCTGTGGGGTCTACCTCCTGGCACCATGCTCCAGTCGCCGGATTTTGGGTCTGGGGCAACCCAGGTCTTCGTCTGAGTCTTCCGGAGTGCGCTTTCTCTTGGGAGCACGTCTAGGGACTGGCTTCTCTGCTTCCACCTTTGCTGGCGTGGCCAAAGGAACTGCTGCTGCAAAGAAAATCAGAACTGATCAGTCACTTCTGCTGTACAGTCTCCTGCCAGAATTTCCCTCTCTCATGTCTCTCCCAGTTTCTGGCTGAAGACCTTTGATCTACTTGACATCCAAAACACAGCCTTGGCCCATCACCTCTATGAGTCCCTAGAGAAGGGACACTGGCTGCAAAAGCAATTCCTAGAGCCTACGGCTGCAGCACATGAAGAAGTCTCTTCACCGTTTCCAGGGAAAACAGTAGAACCCGAAAGTCATTGCAATCACGAGCCTCTCCATCTCTCCCTTCCATAACAGAGAAAACATTTCTTGCAGTCTGTCACTTCTGAGGCTTTAATGGAAATGTCTTTCAAGTTTTGGGAAAAAATAATCTAATCTAAATTGGTTAAGAACCCCACCCACCTTGGCAACCCCTCTTGGGCCCCATTTATCCTGCCTGTTTCGACCACACTGAACTCTAGCCCTCTGATACTTTTATGTAGATTAGAACAAGGCCAAATACTGAGGCAGAGTGATCAGGAGACTGAGACCCGCGTTCTGGGTACCAAGTCTAGGCTCACATCAACCCAGCCTCCTGGGACACCATCTCGTCAGCCCTCCAGTCTCATTAGCACTTCAACAGCCCTCTTGGTTCTTCCGGTCTTCCCATCAATATGGCACCACCCTCTCCCCTAGAAGTAAAAATCATTATAATCCTCCCTCTCTCCACCATGAAAGGATGAGATAAAGGCTCAGCAGCAGCCCCCGTGAAACACATGGTCACCACTGTGAAGAGGTGTTACTAAGACGATTTGGTCCGACTCAGAGAAGGAAAGAGACAACCCTGTCCTTAGCCTGATCAGGCCCACAGGAAGGAAGCACACTGGGGGCAGCCTTTGAGAGTGTGGCAATGCGAGAGAACCTTCTTTAAGAGGGGACTCCCTGTTGCCGACCTTGAGAAAGTAAGGATGGGGCATTCGTTTACTGGGGCTATTGCAGAGGGGATGTGCCCAGAGGTTGGGCCACCCTGCTTGAGAATCAAAGCACCTTGTAGTCCGAAGCTCCTTGAATGCTCCAATCGCCGGATTTTGGGTCTGGGGCAACCCAGGTCTTCGTCTGACTCTTCCGGAGCGCGCTTCCTCTTGGGAGCATGTCTGGGGACTGGCTTCTCTGCTTCCACCTTTGTTGGCGTGGCCAAAGGAACATCCCCGTAGGCGCGGTAGCCACCAACCAGGCAGTATGTCTCCCCATGCCAGCCCAACTGCGTTTCTCCACACCCTCGGTAGAAGACATGGTAGTGACCAGGGTTAGGGGGAGAAACGGGAGCCACTGCTGCTGCAAAGAAAATCAGAACTGATCAGTCACTTCCGCTGTACACAGCCTCCTGCCAGAATTTCCCTCTCTCATGTCTCTCCCAGTTTCTGGCTGAAGACCTTTAATCGACTTGACATCCAAAACACAGCCTTGGCCCATCACCTCTATGAGTCCCTAGAGAAGGGACACTGGCTGCAAAAGCAATTCCTAGAGCCTACGGCTGCAGCACACGAGGAAGTCTCTTCACCGTTTCCAGGGAAAACAGTAGAACCCGAAAGTCATTGCAATCGTGAGCCTCTCCATCTCTCCCTTCCACAACAGAGGAAACATTTCTTGCAGTCTGTCACTTCTGAGGCTTTAATGGAAATGTCTTTCAAGTTTTGGGAAAAAATAATCTAATCTAAATTGGTTAAGAACCCCGCCCACCTTGGCAACCCCTCTTGGGCCCCATTTATCCTGCCTGTTTCGACCACACTGAACTCTAGCCCTCTGATACTTTTATGTAGATTAGAACAAGGCCAAATACTGAGGCAGAGTGATCAGGAGACTGAGACCCGCGTTCTGGGTACCAAGTCTAGGCTCACATCAACCCAGCCTCCTGGGACACCATCTCCTCAGCCCTCCAGTCTCATTAGCACTTCAACAGCCCTCTTGGTTCTTCCGGTCTTCCCATCAATATGGCACCACCCTCTCCCCTAGTACTCAGCAGCTCAGGATGGGATGTGTCTGAGGGCACCGATATAGATGTCTACATGACAGCACAGAGGTGCCTGGCTTTGAAGGTGTGTTTCAAGAGTGGCCCTCTTCCTCAAACTGCTGCATTTACCATTTGCCAACAAAAATGCACTTGTCTTTTGCTAAGAGGCCAATCAGGAAAGGGTCTGAATGGAAGCATCCTGTAGCCCAAAGGGGAAAGCTACATTTATAAAGATCAGGACCATCCTGCACACTTGTCCAGGGATGACCTTTCGCTTGTCCTCAGCAGTGAGCACTGTGGGTCCCTGAAGGTGTCCCAGGTCACTGGTATTACTTACAGCTGGGGCCGCGCTCAGGTATACGTAGTGGGCAAGGCCCACAGGAACATGAGGCAGCCAGGTGAGGTTGTGTGTACACCATGCCTCCGGGCGGTCTCGGTGTACCTGCCGCACTGCCCACCCATGGAACAGAGCACAGGTCTGAGTTAATATAGACGATCCAGTCACACATTCTCTCTCAGACAACCAAAGAGATTGGTATCTGGTGGAGAACTGTCAGGGAAGTTTCTCTGAGGGCAGCACGTTGGCAGTTACGCTGCCAGTTACACTGCCATGGAAACTGTGAGAAGGCCGGTGAGGTCATCACTACCCAGTGAGGTCATGATAAGGAACGTGTGACTTGGGGGTCAGGCTTCAGGAGGAGGGGCAGTTTTGTGGAGAAGAGCAGGGGGGAGGCAGAGGTACTGTGCTTGGCCCCTCACACCTGGGCCTCCCCACCCATGCCCTAGTCTAGTAGACACCCCACGTGGGGTGTGCCGGTGGGCTGGCACAGCCCCAGGGGCCCCAGGAGGGCAAGAGAGACCCACAGTCTGAGATTGGCTTGAGAGGCAAGATTAACGTAAGAGACAGCTAGGTTGTATGGCATTGACCCTAAGAGGCAGAGATTTGTGTGGACTGGGGAATCAGGGAAGGCTCCTTCGCAGTGGGACTGAAGGACAATTGAGATTTGGACCCATGGGGAAGAGAGGGAAGACATTCCAGTTTGGAAGAATAAAAGCAAAGACACACTCTCCTCGACCTTGTCCTGCCCCAAATATAAATTCATAGAACCCTCACATTTTCACAACTGAGGACTGAAGAAAACCAAGAGGTTAAGGGGCCTACCCAGTGTTACACAGGTAGTGGAGAGGTGTTCTGCTCAATGGTTAGGTTCATGTTGGGGCTCCGGATTTACAGCTGATAGGAATGTGAGGACAAGCTCATGCCATTTCAAACATTTCCAAGTGATACTGAGAGAGATGTTAAAGGTGCGAAATGAAAGTGCTGAATGACCTCACAAAGTGGGAATGGTGGGCCTATTTTCATATGAAATTCAAAACAAGTTCATGACCAAAGGACATAATACAAAATGACAACATAATCATTACACTCCCCTCTCCCCTAGAAGTAAAAATCATTATAATCCTCTCTCTCTCCACCATGAAAGGATGAGATAAAGGCTCAGCAGCAGCCCCCGTGAAACACACGGTCACCACTGTGAAGCGGTGTTACTAAGACGATTTGGTCTGACTCAGAGAAGGAAAGAGACAACTCTACCCTTAGCCTGATCAGGCCCACAGGAAGGAAGCACACTGGGGGCAGCCTTTGAGAGTGTGGCAATGCGAGAGAACCTTCTTTAGGAGGGGACTCCCTGTTGCCGACCTTGAGAAAGTAAGGATGGGACATTCGTTTACTGGGGCTGTTGCAGAGGGGATGTGCCCAGGAGGTAGAGACTGCTTGGACTACTGTTTTAGAGGTTGGGCCCCCCTGGTTGAGAACCACAGCACCTTGTATTCCTAAACTTCTTGAATCAGCGGGTGCACATTAGGACAGACGAAGTCAGGCCTCATTGGAGCAGACTGCCTTTGGGAGTGGTAGAAGGTAAAATGTGAAGGGAAATGCTCTGGAGGAGGTTTGTCATGGCAGGTGGGCCAGCATGAGACCATCCAGATTCTCCAAGGCTCCAGAGATTACTTGGCTGGGAGCATCCCTCTGATGTGGTGCGGGGACTCCTACCTTAACAGGACCTGGCTGGGCATCTGCGGGAAGCAGAATAAATGGTTTATTAACTTAAGAGAGCGAGAGACTCACCTGGGGGGTTCCACAAAACCACTTAAAAAGACTTGTACCTGGATTCTTGAGCGAACCCTCAGAAAACTTATCTAGATCTGGAGTAGGGCTCAGGAAGCTGCACTTTTAATAAGCTTCCTGGGCAGTCCCACCACCGTGGTCCATGGATAGAGTGACCAAATTATTGTGTATTCTCGGTTGCTTTTGGGAGTCAAAGTGGGCAATGTGAAAAACTGCAGCAGGCATACTTATAAACAGGGAATATTCAAGGCAAACAGAGGTGCATAGTTATTCTATGCATGAATCAGATTTGAGAAAAGCTAGCCTGGTGGTTAAAGAACACAACCCTTGGGACAGACAGACCAGATTCCGTCCTACTTACTTGTGTGATTTTGACCAAGTTCTTTTATCCTTCTGACTGTTTCTTCATATGGAAAAGAGCTATGGCTGTACATTTAGCACAATATTCTCTTTTGGCAAAGGTTGCTCTGGGTCCATTTGTGTTCTCTGCAACTTAATCCTTTCCGGTGTGCAAGCATTTTTAAGTTGTTTGGTGAAGTATTACATTTGACTTTCAACTGTTCATTACTTTGGGCAAAGCTTATAAAATGCTGCAGAGACTAGAACCTATGCAGAGATAGTGAGAGAATATGATAAGTTTATTCTGCCGGTTTATAAAAAAGTTTAACCTTTTCTCCTCTTCCTCTGCCAGCCACCAAGAGACAAGAAAGAAGGCAGAGCCTGGAAATGCACACCAAGCAATACTTCTGTGTCAGTTTGCCTTTTATTCCTCTGCCAGTACTTCCCAGAGAGATTTCACCAAAAGTGCCTAAGCTTGCCATGGTCATTGTTGTGAAGAACATTTCTCTCTATTGCTAGTCACATCCCCTTTTCCTTCTCCTGGGCACTTAATGGATGTTTGGGGGCAGGAAATAAAATTTAAACTAAAACATCAAAAAAAAAAAAAAAAAGAGAAAGATGAGCTCAAGTAGGCATTATTGTGGTTCAGATAAGGTTTGGTTCATTCATTCCCTCGATTAGCATTTATCCCCCTTTGTGCCAGGCATTCGGGGAGAGAGAGAAATGTCTTCAAAGAGTCTGTGGTTGTATGGGGGAGGGAGCTGTGGAAATCTGTCATTTAGAAACAGCATGGAAGTGCTAGGGAAAAATTGTTTTGTTCATTTATCACTCACTCATCTGTTCACCCACAGCAACTACAAAGGGTTTCACCCGGAGGAACTGGATGCCCTGAACTTGACATTCTCGTGGGGGAAACAACAATGTAAACCACCAGCAGTGGTAATAAGTCACCAGTAGTGATTTCAAGCCAGAAGGAACCACTCACCAATGGAGAGAGGCACAGGGTGAGCAGTGACTTGCAGAAAGGAGGGGTTATTCATTCCAACTGCTGAGTTCAAGTTCATCTGGGTTGTTGTGTGGTTCGTGCTTACTGAATCTTTTTTTGGAACGTAGCTCCACCCTCCAAGAAGGGTGAGGCTGATCACCCTTCTTTCCTCCTGCTGTGCCCCGGGGTCACCCAGCGAGTGTCTGCAGGGATGATCTGCTCTGTACTGGCTTTTCAGTCCCACTCCCGGGAGAAGAGAGACAAAGCTGTGTCTCCACCGCAGCTTGGCCTGATTCAGTCACTGGGTGAAAAGGTGGGAAGAAGGTCAAGTTCATGAGAACTGATACACTGCAGAGTCATTTAGTCCTGAAGTATACCAGCTCTGGTTGCTGGTAAGTTGCTAAATCCAGGGACCTGAATTTAATTCCTCCAGAGCCACTGAGACATCACTTCCAGGCCCATGGCAGGCTGTAGGGGTGCTGACTTTTCTCAGTGCTAAGGAGCAGCCATCTTCCACTGGGAGAGGACTCTGTGTCAGCAGGAGCAGGACCACACCAGGCACCGAAAAAGGTTCTGCATCCCAGCATCTTCCAACACAGTGATAGATAAACGGGTAGAAGATGTGACAGGGCATTCACAATAGAACTCTCAGAAGCGTATCCCCAATAAATATGGAAAGATGTTCAACTTCACTACCTAACAAAGAAATGCAAGTTATAAATCTTTTTTTTTTTTTTTTGCTAATCTAATTGGTAGAAAGTTTTAAGAATGCACAGAATTTGCTGCTAAGGATGTAAGGAAAAGGCCGTTTTCATCTGTTGCTGCTGATGGGGATGGAAATTGGTACGAACCTTCTGGAGGGTAATTTGGCAATTTGTGTATCAACAGCCTTAAAATGTTCATACACTTTGAGCCAGTAATTTTGCTTTTAGGATCTTATCCTAAGGTGAAAGTCAAATTTATGTACAAGACTTATGTTCAAGAATATTCAGCTCAGCCAGTAGTGTAATAGAAAAAATATTAGAAGCTACCTAAAAATCCCACAATAGGGGGTTGGTTAAATAACTGATGGCCCAACTTAAGAATGGAAAATAAAGACGCAGACGTAGAAAATGGACTTGAGGACACGGGGAAGGGGAAGGGGAAGCTGGGACGAAGTGAGAGAGTGGCATGGACTTGTATATACTACCAAACGTAAGCTAGCTAGCTAGTGGGAAGCAGCCGCGTAGCACAGGGAGATCAGCTCGGTGCTTTGTGAACACCTAGAGGGGTGGGATAGGGAGGGTGGGAGGGAGACGCAAGAGGGAGGAGATATGGGGATATATGTGTATGTATAGCTGATTCACCTTGTTATAAAGCAGAAACTAACACACCATTGTAAAGCAATTATACTCCAATAAAGATGTTTTTTTTAAATAAGGATGGAAAACAGTTCATTCATTAAAAATGAGTTTCTCCAAGAATATTTAATGGTGGGAAGATGTAGTGTAAAAGCAGGGCACAAAATACTAGATGGAGTATTTCATTTTGTTAAAATTTTAATAATACAAGTGCAGAAAAAGTGATTAAAATAACAGTACTGATTTGACTACGGGACATCTTTTTCTTTAAATTTTTCTGTATTAGGTGTTATAAAGCATCATATATCCTCTCTGAGTCTCAGTTTATGTTCTGTGAAGTGGGACTGATCACATCTACACTGCAGTGCGCTCGGGCAGAGCAGCACAATATTTGAAAGTACCATTGACAATGACCAGCCCATTGTAATACTCCAGGAATGGTTATAATATCATTGCCAATGACACCCATAGTCTGGATATTATCCGTAATGATTACTAAGGTTGTTTATGAACTTCTTTTCACTTAGGGACACCTGTACAAGGATAATTAATATTCCAAGTGACAGTCCTTGGTATTTGACAAACACAAGAAAAACTATAAATATGTAAATTCACTATATGCTACACCCTACTTCATGCTTTCACTGGCAATGTACTTTCATATACATCTCTCAAATACCAATTTTTTTTTACTCTTTCATTCAGTTAACCAGTCTCTATTAACTGGGCTCTAACATTGTTAGAAGAAATTTAGTAGTTTAAAAAAAAAATGGATTCTTATTAAAATTTCCTCAAGGTGAAAGCAATTTGATGCCTTTTTCCTCGCTAAATAAATAAATAACCACAAATAATAGCCTCACTATGGAATTCTCTTAATGTGAGTTGAATTCCCTATTGATGAATGATCTTCCTTGGTTTGAAAAATCTGATCAATGCTTCAAAGCCTGACTACAGTTAAAAACACACATCTGGTAATGTGAAATCAGTTGTATTATTTATGTAATAGATGAGATTTAAAGGTAGACCAAAAGCACATGATATTTATACTACTTTTAAGGTTACAAACCTTTCTTCTTGGGAGCTATATTCTCAAACCTGAAAGTAAATGTAAATCAATAGATGATACAAGATTTTTTCTTCTCAAAAAATGATCCCTCTTAGAAATTAACTTCAATATAATATGCTAGGTTTGATAGAGCTGAAGTTGATTCTAATACTTTAAAAACCTGGAAATTCTATTTAAAGTCCTCCTGATTTCAGATTGCCATGAATACAAATTACATTTTTATAGAATTTAAATTATTAAGAGATTTAAAACTTAAAAATTCCAAACTTCGAAAAACTTAAAACCTTTTGTTTTTTAAGGGAACATACAGACAAACTCTTCCTCTGGAACTACAGTGTATATTACTCACCATTTGATGCTGATGAACACGGAGTCAACAAACTAAGCGGGGAAAAATGTTATCTGTTAAAGTTAGCAGCTGTGGGTGCTCCTCCAAGGGGTGGCCCAGGTCCATACATTTGACCTCCTGAAAGGTTTGAGGCAAAGTTTCCCAAATGTGTAGAAGAAGGTGTTACAGAACCATATGGTGAGTCCATATTGACAATACCTATAATGTAGAAGATAATCATAATTTACAATAGTTACCCCTAGGAGATATAATTAGAAAAACCTAAAATTCCAAGAGGTCCCTAATATATCCAAAAATATTTTAGATTAAAAAATTTTCTCCTTGCTTACTTCTTCCAGTCATTCCACTCATTATTTCCCCCTTTATTTTATAAAGATAAAAAAGAAATTACCAAGGAAAACATTTTACATTTACTTTTAATTTTGACATTTTACTGCTTATTATAGAATACATATAGATTTAATATTAACACTAGAATTTAAATAGGTTTGGTGGCCAAGGAGTTGTATAAAATTTTACCTTTAAAAAACGTATGGGCAAGGGAGGGATGAGTGGGCAAACCACAAAGGATTTTTAAGGCACTGAAAATACTCTGGATGATAGTATAATGGTTACTATACTAGACTTTCGTTCAAACCCACAGAATGTACAGCACCAAGAATGAACCCTCATGTTAACTACAGACTTTGATAAGGATGTGTGACTGTAGGTCCATCAACGGTAACAAAAATACCATTCTGGAGTGGGATGTTGGTAATAAAGGAGGCTATGCCTGTGTGAAGGCAGGGGGTATATGGAAAACCCCTGTACTTTTCTCTCAATTTTGCTGTGAACTTGAGAGTGCTACTAAAATAAAAAAAAAAAAACAAAAACAAAAACACCCCACAAAACTAAAAACAAACCAGAAAAAAACTATAGGAGAAAAAAAAAGATTGTAGCTATACTTTATAATAGAGAGATCTGACAATCAGCATCTTAACTAAGTGGCCATGCTTTCCATAGATAAGAGAAGAACAATCTGTCATTGAGTACCTCCTGATACAATACAGTGTGAGATTCAAACATTACCTATCTGATGTTCCTGCTAGAAATGTTTAACCAGAATGGAACCACAGATTGAGAAAACGGGTGAATCTGAAATGCAGGATATTCTTCAGTACAACTGGACTCTTCAAAGGATTCAATGTCAAGAAGAACAAAAGAAGGTGGTGAGATGTTTTAGACTGTGGGAGATCAAAGAGACATAATAGCCAAAAGCAATGTGTGAATCTTGATTGGTTGGATCAAAAGGAGAGAAAAAAGAAACATACAGGCATAAAGGGTATATTTGGGATGATGGTACTACATAATGGGTGCTATTACTGAATTAATGTTAATTTCTAGGGTGTAGCAATAGTGGTATAGCTGTAAAGGCAAACATGCCTATGTTGACCTGAATCTAATACTTCCCTCTGATAGACTCTTAAGTTAAACTTCATTGCTAATTTTGGCTCTAATCAACTGCACACCCCAAAACCTTACCTCCCGATGGAGCACGTCTTTTTTCTATACTTTTCCACAAAACAAGAATTTACTTCTTTTTTCTCTAAATCTTAATTTTAGTCTTTCTTAACACATTACCTAGATTTCACATTTTTTGAAAAGTGAAGTATTTTCACTAAATTCCAACTTTACAAAAATGAAATATAAAAGCATTTCCAATTACTCCCCAAAATATACAAACAGCTCATGCAGCTCAATATCAAAAAAAACAAACAACCCAATCAAAAAATGGGCAGAAGATCTAAATAGACATTTCTTCAAAGAAGACATACAGATGGCTAAAATCACATGAAAAAATGCTCAACATCACTAATTATCAGAGAAATGCAAATCAAAACTACAATGTGGTATCACCTCATACCGGTCAGAATGGTCATCATCAAAAAATCTACAAACAATAAATGCTGGAGAGGGTGTGGAGAAAAGGGAACCGGCCTACACTGTTGGTGGGAATGTAAATTGGTACAGCCACTATGGAGAACAGTAAGGAGGTTCCTTAAAAAACTAAAAGCAGAGCTACCATATGATCCAGCAATCCCACTCCTGGGCATATATCCAGAGAAAACCATAATTCGAAAAGATACACGCACCCCAATGTTCACGGCAGCACTGTTTACAATAGCCAGGATATGGAAGCAACCTAAATGTCCATCAACGGAGGAATGGGCAAAGAAGATGTGGTACATATATACAATGGAATATTACTCAGCCATAAAAAAGAATGAAATAATGCCATTTGCAGCAACATCAATGGACCTAGAGATTGTCATACTGAGTGAAGTCAGACAGAGAAAGACAAATATCATATATTGCTTATATGTGGAATCTAAAAAAAGAGTACAAATGAACTTATCTATGAAACAGAAATAGAGTTACAGATGTAGAGAACAAACTTACAGTTACCAGGGGGTAAGGGGCAGGGAGGGACAAATTGGGAGATTGGGATTGACATATACACACTACTAGACATAAAATAGATAACTAATAAGAACCTACTGTATAGCACAGGGAACTCTACTCAATGCTCTGTTATGGCCTATATGGGAAAAGAATCTAAAAAAGAGTGGATATATGTATATGTATAACTGATTCACTTTGCTGTACACCTGAAACTAACACAACACTGTAAATCAACTATACTCCAATAAAATTTTTTAAAAAATAAAAAAAATGAAAAAAATAAAAGCATTTCCAATGTACTAATTAGCATATGAAGCTTTTACAACCAAATTATATTGATTCTATTTAGTATTCAAGAGAAAGTGTTTTTGAAAGTACATGAAAATATTTCAATCAACCCCCAGCAAGGAAATATTTACTGACCATGTTCTTTACATTATATTTATGTGTTATAGAAAGACGTAAAAATAACAATCAGTTCCCATTATATTTAGAAATTTTTAGTCCCAGAATGTCATCTCTTCAATAACACGTAACAAGTTGGCAACCTTTCTGTAAAGGGCTAAATAATAAATAGTTTTAGGCTGTCAGCAGAACATGGAAGCAGCCATAACACAATATGTAAATGAATGGGCATAGGTGTATTTCAACAAAACTTTTATTTATGAACACTGAAATTTGAATGCACTATTTTTTTTTAAAATATTTATTTATTTATTTATTTTTGGCTGCATCGAGTCTTAGTTGCGGCACGCGGGCTTCTCTGTAGTTGTGGCACACGGGCTCCAGAGCAGGTGGGCTCTCTAGTTGCAACACCAGGACTTAGTTGCCCCGTGGCATGTGGGATCTTAGTTCCCCGACCCGGGACTGAACCCACATTCCCTGCACTGGAAGGCGGATTCTTAACCACTAGACCACCAGGGAAGTTCCGAATGTACTATTTTTTGTGTCACATATTATTCTTTTTAAAAATAAAAAAAAGGTTTTTTAAAAATCTTACACAATTGTTATAACTCAATTAAAAAAAACCCACAAATGTAAAATCAGGTAGTATGCCATACTTGGCACATGGACCATAGTTTGTCTATCTCTAGCATGAAATTATCTTTATTTATTCTTATTTTGTTATTGCTTTAATGGTAGATTTTTTTTTTAACATCTTTATCGGAGTATAACTGCTTTACAATGGTGTGTTAGTTTCTGCTTTATATCAAAGTGAATCAGCTATACATATACCTATATCCCCATACCTCTTTCCTCTTGCGTCTCCCTCCCACCCTCCCTATCCCACCCCTCTAGGTGGTCACAGAGCACCGAGCTGATCTCCCTGTGCTATGCGGCTGCTTCCCATTAGCCATCTATTTTACATTTAGTAGTGTATATATGTCCATGCCACTCTCTCACTTCGTCCTAGCTTACCCTTCCCCCCTGCCCGTGTCCTCAAGTCCATTCTCTACATCTACGTCTTTATTCCTGTCCTGATCCTAGGTTCTACAGAATCATATTTTTTTTCCAATTCTATATATACGTGTTAGCATACAGTATTTGTTTTTCTCTTTCTAATTACTTCACTCTGTATGACAGACTCTAGGTCCATCCACCTCACTACAAATAACTCAATGAAATTATCTTTAATTATTTGAAATATTCATATTAAAACACAAAGCTCAAAATGCAACTTGGTATCCTGGACACTGCAACAGAAAAAGAACATTATTGGAAAAACTGTGGAATCTGAATAAAGTCTATAGTCCAGTTAATTGTACTGTACTGATATTAATTTCTTAGTTTTAATAAATATATGGTGTTTAGGTAAGAATGTTTAATTAGGGGAAATTGGGGTAATTATAGAAGAACTCTTCTATAAATCTAAAAATATTTCAAAGTAAAAAGTTAAAAAAGAAAAAGCAGTCACTCAAAACCAGATCTTTAGATCCTCTTTAGATATCAGCACTAACAGAACTTTTTATGTTAATAGATGTGTTCAATATCTGGGCTCTCCAATATTGCAGCTACCAGCCATTATGTGCTTATTAAGGAAGCACTTGAAATATGACCAGCCTACAGCCACTATGGAACACAGTATGGGGGATCCTCAGAAAACTAAAAATAGAACTACCACATGATCCAGCAATTCCACTTCTGGAACTATATCCAAAAGAAACAAAAACACTAACTCGAAAAGATACCTACACTTCCATGTTCGTAACAGCATTATTTACAATAGCTAAGACATGGAAACAACCTAAGTATCCATCCATGGATGAATGGATAAAGAAGCTGTGGTATGTATACATATATGTATATATACCACACACATACACACACACAATGGGATATTATTCAGTCATAAAAAAACACACACACAAAAACACGAGGAAATCCTGCCATTTCTGACAAAATGGATGGGCCGTGAGGGCATTATGCTAAGTAAAATAAGTCAGACAGAGAAAGACAAAAACTGTATGATCTCACTTATATGTGGAATCTCAAACAAACAAACTCATAGAAAAAGAGATCAGATTTGTGGTTACTAGAGGTGGAGGTGGGGTGGGGGGGAATTGGAGGAAGGTGGTGAAAAGGTACAAACTTCCAGTTACGAGATAAGTAAGGATTAGGGATGTAATGTGCAACATAGTAACGGTAGTTAACGCTACTGTATGATACATGGGAAAGCTGTTAAGAGAGACTAAATCCTAAGAGCTCTCATCACAAGGAAAAATATTTTTTCCTTTTTTTTTTTTTTTTTTTAAATTTTTTTTTTTTTTTTTTTAATTTATTTTTGGCTGTGTTGGGTCTTCGTTTCTGTGCGAGGGCCTTCTCCAGTTGTGGCAAGCGGGGGCCACTCCTCATCGCGGTGCGCGGGCCTCTCACTATCGCGGCCTCTCTTGTTGCGGAGCACAGGCTCCAGACGCGCAGGCTCAGCAATGGTGGCTCACGGGCCCAGCTGCTCCGCGGCATGTGGGATCTTCCCAGACCAGGGCCCGAACCCGTGTCTCCTGCACTGGCAGGCAGATTCTCAACCACTGCGCCACCAGGGAAGCCCCCTTTTTCTTTTTTTTTAAAAATTGTATCTATAGGAGATGATGAATGCTAACTAAATTTACTGCCGTAATCATCTCACAATGTATGTAAGTCAAACCATTATGCTCTACACCTGGACCTCATATACAGCGATGTACATCAATTATATCTCAACAAAACTGGGAAAAAATTTTAAAAATGGCCAGCTTGACTGAGATGAATTTTTAATTTTATTAAATTTAAATAGCACATATAGTTAGTGCCTACCCTATTGAACTATGTAGCTCTATATTTTTCTCATTATTTTTAAAACAAAAAAGACAGTCGGAAGTGAAATCAAATTTTAAAAATCTTTGGTAATTATTTTTTATTTGAACTAAAAGCAAACTTTTGATGGCATTATCTTATTAAATGAAAATATGAGATCTTTCAAAAAAATTTTTTTAATTTATTTTAAAAAAATATTTATTTATTTATTTGGCTGCTCCCAGTCTTAGTTGTGGCATGTGGGATTTATTCCCCTGACCAGGGATCGAACCCGGGCCCCCTGCATTGGGAGTGCAGAGTCTTAACCACTGGACTACCAGGGAAGTCCACTTTTCTTTATTTTGAGAGAGAAAAATATACCTGATGAAGAAATTTATTTACAGTAAATTTAAGATAAAAATCCATTACAGCTTCTAAAAAGATTTAAAAAGTAATAATGCCCTACTAGACACACTCAATACTCACAATAGCATTTGAATTAGTACTACAATCTGTCTATCTGACCCAGTCACAGAGTAAAAATATTAGAAAATAACCAAGAGTTTCAACATCATTTGTAGAAACGAGCAGCTGAGGAATGTCAGAAAATACAAACTTACCTGAGGGACTTGGAGCAGGTCTCTGTAATGGTGGTCTAAAACCTGGAGCTTTGGAAGTATCAGACTGATGTAAAGGATCTGAATTTGGCAAATATGCGGATTTTCCTGATAGCGTAGATTCTGGTGTTGACTGAGATGAAACAACAGATCCTCCCTAGAAGGTATGAGCAGAAGTAGGGCTACTTTCAAACAATGTGCTAAAGGGCCCAAATGGTAAGGGGGCACTGAAATTGGGAGCAATCGGCTTATTTGCTAGATGTACTGAATTTTGACAAGCACTTTGTGTACTTAAGGTCGAAGGTAGCTGGACAGAAGAGGGGACACTGTGAGGTCTTTTAATGTGATTGACACTGAGGACTGCAACAGATGAATTTTGCACAGGAGCTGGATTCTTGTGAGGGGCAGTTGTGCCATGAGAGGGTGGTCTCATAGCAGGGGGTTCCATTTGAGGTGGAGGCTGGGAGCATCCCATTTGTGTCTGAGGCATAGGGTAAGTCACTGGGGCAGTAGAAGGCACCGCCACTGGAGCAGAACTTGTTGTTCCTAAAGGAGGAACAGTCATTCTAACTTCCGGGGGAGGAACCTGAGACTGCTGAAGAGGTGGTCTTGGCTCCTGAGAAACAGATCCCGGAGGTTGCTGCTGAGTAGAATGAACTGATGAACTCCCAGAAGAACTGCTGCTGTTTGGAGGTCTACTGTTTGTTGTTTCTACTATTGGTGGACTACCTGCTTCCTGTTCAGAGGAAGATGCCCCTTTATTTGGAGATGCTGTTCCACAATCCAAAGGGCTGTTTCTAGAAACCCCTCCTGGCTGGGCTGGTGGTGATGGGGAAGATGGGGATGATACTGGGTAGTGTTCTTTGGCAGTAGGCATAGGATATGTGGCATTTGTGGGTGCAGTGCTGTTGTTACTTGCTGTGGTGGTGACTGTTGTGGTGGTGGCATTGGATGCCTTCACAACTGTGACAAAAAGCTGCCTTCTAACAGAAGGTGAACTTGGGCTGCCATTTGTAGATGTACCAGGCACCGTTGAAGCTGATGAACTGGTTGTAGTTGTTGGACTTGAAGTTACAGAACCTGCTGAATTCACCTGAGAACCACTGCTATTCTGATTGCTATGGCGAGGCACCATGTGAGGCTTAGGCGAGTTAGTAGCTCTGGCAGGGCTCAAAGGCCTGACAGGAAAAGGACCCCAAGTGGATTGAGCTGGTGGAAAAGTACCTCCAAAGTGCGTCATGGGCAACCTTGGTGGATGGATCTGCTGGAAAGTCTGAGCAGCAAGCAAAGCCTGTGCACACTGTGGAGGAGGCTATGCTAATGGAAGAGAAACTGGAAGACCAGGCCTCGCATTATTCACGGGTTCTTAATGGTTTTGTGAGTAGATGCAGAAGAAATTGCAGGCACAGTGAGTGCTGCGGCAGTCTGAGATGTTGATGACAGAGCTACAGTCGCCATTTTAATTCCCATTAAGGAACTGTTAGCAGCAGTGGTGGCAGGTGCTGATGACCCAATTTTGGAATTTGCTGAGGAGCTTTTCAAACGATTCTTTGGAATAAGTTCATCAATTTCTTTGTCTGGATCCTTGATCAGAGCATTGATCAACTGAGTTGCTTGTCTTGTTGATTCAGTGCCACCCCTATAAGTTGACAAAAAAAAAAAATTAGGTCCAATTTCGCCTTTTTAATATGTAAAGCCTAAATTAATTCGTGTGTGTATGTGTATGTACACACATACAAAGAACAGATAAAAGTTAAGAAGCAATTTTCTGACTATTTTTGAGGTATTATGCAAACAAAGCAATAAACTGTCCTGACACACCACTATATTTTTCAAAGGAAAAGTAAATGACTTCTTTTCCAAGAAATTTAATTTCACTATTGTTTCCTCGGACTAAGCAATCATCTTCCTACTGTGAAATACATTCTAGACAGAAAAACCATTGCACTTTAAAATCCTATGTAATCCATATTGTTACCATGAAGTTAAACAGCTGATCAATATCAAAAGCAGTACAAATAAGCAAGAAAAATAATACCACTGAGTAAGAAAACAGTATTTTATTTTAAATCCTGGTAGCTTAGATGACCCCATTTATATTTATTAGTGGTTTCTCTATTAGTAGAGTGATTATTATAACTCTTTTGGACAGATGTCTCAAAATGAGAGAAGAATCCTGATAATGACAACCATGGCCATAAGGTCAAACTCCAGTCTTGGATGTTCAGGAAAATATTGGATTGAGCGGAAAGCCTTATGGAGACCCTAAGGGGGAAATTACTTATAAAGGGTATATGCTTCCCCTCTTCTCTGGGTAAGGCAAGTTGTGACTACACCTATCCCAGGGGAGGGATAAACAAGATAGGAGAAGGGGATAAGTGCAAAACAGAGCTGGTTAATTGCCTCCTTCCTCTTGAGGCAGGCTAAAAAACTATCTGCCCCTCTACCACCGGGAAGGGCACCTGTCTCTCACAACCAAATTTATGATTTCTTAGAATATCATCTTTACTCTAAGGGTATTCGACATAGACATGTTCAAATATTCAATTTAAAACAAATATCCACTTCAGATTTAAATCTATTACTGAGCTCATATTCTAAGGATACAATCTCAGAATAACAAATCTCAAATGCTAATTTAAGAGAAAGATGGAAAACTACAGATTAGAATGTGTTAGAAACCCATTCCTTCTTAAAAAGAAGTTTTTAAGAATGTCATATTAAAATTTTTTATAAGGAAAAGATTATTCAAACCTTTGCCATACACACACAAAAGAAAAATTCCTTTAAAGCCCTTTGAAATACTTCACAAGAGCATATAAATAAGAAAAAAAAAAACTGTAAAGCTTATCTTAAACACGAATCAAATTCCCATTTAAAAAAGTATGCTATTAAATACAAAGTTCCATTGAAAACTCAAATGCTTATATATATTGATAATTAAGCTCTAGTGCAACAAAATACAAAAGAAAAAAACCGTAAGAGACCAAATTTTGCCTTATAGTTATTATCCGGTCTCCTGTCTTGTCTTTCTGCTGATCAATATCTATGTGTGCACCAGTGAACTCCCGAATAGCGTTAATATGACAGCCTCCTCTTCCAATCACTCTGGATATCACAGTTGATGGAACAGGTACTTTCTTTGACCTGTTTAACAGTTGCAAAAATAAATTAAGATAAATCACAAGTATCAGTGGTTGTACTTAAAATAAGAATTATTACTAAAATATGTGTCTGTAAATGCAGAATATTGTCGAATAAGCCTCTTCTACCTACTCTCACTCTAAGTGATAAAAGGCAACTAAGAGCCACAGAAAAAAGAGAAAGACAGAGAGAGAGTGAGCTTTACCACAGCTTCTCATCTCATTACCAAAAACTTTGCTGTTTTGACTTTCGTCCTTCATTAATATCTGTGAAGCACATGCATGTAGATACACACTGTGTTAATGCAAATACTAATGGCAAATAAGACAGACAGGGGTTCTTGCCCACAAATACTGACTATGTAGAAACCAAGTAAGAAAACTACAACACGATGTTGTAAGTGCTCTAATAGGGTATCATAAAGACACATTGCTTGGGGCATCTAATCTACCCTAAGGACTCAAGAAAGGCTTCTTGGGGTACCTTTGGGTATTTGACTCACATGATTGTTTTTATTCCCTAATACATAACTGAAAGGATGATACTAAAAATTCATTGCTGCCTTGCATTCTTCTAGAGGCATTAAAATGATTATCCACAAATATGGAAACTTGCTAAGGGATGTTTAGTTGTGTGAGGAAAGAGAAAAGCCTGCTGGAATTCCAAAAAAAGCAAAACCCACCTAACACTTACAAAATTACATTACAATTTTAAACACTCAGATTCAGGAAAGGTAGATATAAATTTCTGACAAGTCTAAATTAAAGAATACTTCTAAAAGAAAAACAGTGTAACTCTCAATAAAAAGAAGGAGCCAATTGTGCTTCAATGAATAAGTAAATTATTTATTTAGAATAGATTAAATATGAAATTATACATTATTTTTTTAAATGGTAAGGTATGCTCCCTGCCCTTTTGTATACATAACTAAGTTACTTGATAATTCCTTTTTCCCTAAAGGACATAATAATCAGTCAGTGATCATTATTTTAAGTTAGTTAAGAATTTGCTTGCATACTACAATATAAAATACATGCAGGAAAACTGAATTCTCTTACTTTTGCACAGAGAGTATTCTGATGTTGTGATTTCAGTTAGTTCAAAAGAATGTGTGTGAGACAGAGAAAGAGATAAAGATAGAGATGGGGGTTGAGGGGAAGTGTTGGCCCAAAATAAGATAAAAAATGTACAGTACGTCTTGAGATTAACAGTAATAAGCTTGGTTCACTACAGATTTTGTTTTAAAACAATCAAAAGTTTAATTATTTGATGGAATTTCTGGAGAGTTCCTTAAAATAGGTTATCAAAGATTTATAATGGATCATGTCTTTTCTAGGTCTGTGGTATCTTACTACCTTTTAGTTTCTGGGATGTTGTTTTACTTTTTAACACATATTATTTAAAAGTTCCAAGCAAACTACAGCAAACTATTTTAGTCCTAAAACCCTTGAAATAAAGGTATCCTATGATTTGAAGACAAGAGTAGTTTAAAACCAATACTTAATTCATTCTCCAAATATTTACAAGTTTGTAGTAGACACTACATATTGGGCTCTGAGGTTACAAAGCTGAACAAGACAATCTATCATCTTAAATAAATTAGTTCACTACCAAATACCAATACCCATGGGGGTCAAGCAGACACCACAATGATCTAACTTTTTATGTAAAATTTCCCAATTTTAAAAGTGTTAACATATACTTTTTTTTTTCCCTCTAAAATGTAGTATAGGTTGTCTCTGTTGGCCAGATGCAGCCTTGGGCCACCAGTTTGTTTGCAACCTTTGGAAGAGTTAGAGGAATTTAACTGTAAGGTAAACTATGCTTCATTGTGAAATAGAGCTCATATAAAAATGAGAAAAACAATCAAAGAAATAATCAGTCACCTTCTTACAACTTCTTTCCATCCTTCTTCCCTCTTTTGTCCACGCTTAGGACTTGCTACTGTTAATTTCCCATTTGGAGAGGAAAGGGGAGATGGACCAGATTTTGTGCAAGTGGAGAGAGAATTACTGGTCACTTCACTGATAGTCTCTGACAATCCTTAACAGGGAGGAAAAACACATTAAATATAGAAGAGATGTAGAATTTTTTAATGATAAAGGCAAACTATTATATGATTTGATTCTTTATTTTAAGAATACTATGATGAATAAATGAGAAATTTATTTTTCACTTTTCAATACTTAGCATAATATGAAGGGCCAATTTTAAGAAGATATTATCTAGAGGTCAAATTTAGCAGAACTGAAATACAATAATAATCCTTGAGAAGCCATAATCAATACTTTTCATGTGTTCAGTTTAACAACCAAAACGAAGAAATTACACAGTAATTCTTTAATTCAAATGAAATCATGCCTTCTTTAGAGCAAAGACAAACCCTTATTTTGTCAGTTGTTCATCTGCCTGCTTTACTAAAAAATTCAGCAACAAAGTGTTTCATAATGATACTATAAATCATGAAAATGAAAATTGGAACTAACTTTACTGAAGCCTTGCCAGAAACAGATTTTCTCTCTTCCTTTGGAAATGTAACCAGAACTGATGGCTGCTTCTTGCTGGTCACAGTGGTGGTGACCATAGCAGGTGACTGACTGTCACTCTTTCGGCTGCTGTTGCTGTTACTACTCTCATCACTGCAACTGGAAATTCTCATGTTTTCACTGTCTCCACTCTCGCTGGTACTGCTGCTCTTGGACTCTCCATTCACCTTCTCTGGCTGACTGTATGTGATTGGTAGTGGATCATCAAATATAATTTGAACATTTTCTGGAGTAATTTTATTTTTCCTGTTTTTCCTCTTTGAATTGGTTGTAGTTATGCTATTGTTTCTTTTACCATGGGAACCTGCCAAAGTGGTCCAGGTTGCAGATATACCTATGGTAGTAGTGGTTGTGGCACTTGGAGGCTCTGTCAAGACTTCAGGCTCATCTGTAGAAGTAGCAATACTGAATTAGCAAGTTCTAGCGTTCTTGGCATATATTTAGCTTTAAGCACTCGACAAATTAAATGCTGAATTTACTTTACTACTACCATTAGATATAAAGTTATCAGTCATTCCAGCATTCACTGGTAATGAGACGGATATGACTGATCTATTCTCTCTGTCCCTAAGTTCTAAACAACGCATAGTAGGCAGTTATAAAAAATATTTCGGGGACACTTTGGGAAATATGAATATGTACTGTATATTACATATTATTACATAATTATTAAATGTCTTAAGTGTAATAATGTTATTGTGGTTATGTAAAATAATGTTCTTTTACTGGGAAACACTGCTCAAGTATTTAGGGGTAATTTCGTATGATGTGTACAACATATATAAGACTATTCAAAAAAAGAGAGAGGAAAAAAGATAAACAAATGTGCCAAAATGTTATATGAATCTAGGTGACTTACAGGTGTTCATTATACTAATCCTTAAACTTTTCTGTAGTTTGAAATTTTTCAAAATAAAAGGCTGGAGGAGGGGGAAATTAACACACACACACAGCATAAATATTTGGTGGTTTAATGACAATGGTTCATTCTAACAATATCCTCATCTCAAATAATATTTTAGTTAGAACCTAGTTAAAAATAATCCCCTCATTTAAGAAAAATCTGAATATGGTCTTGACTGTAGATGAAATTATGGAATCACTGTTAATTTTTTAAGGTATTATAAATGGTATTGCAATTATGTAAGCAAATGTCATTCCTTGGATGTGTGCTGATGTTTTATAGATGCAATGTCAGATGTCTGCAATTTACTTTCAGATGGCTTAGGAAAAAACTATGTATGTATATTTAGAGAAAAAGATAAAGCAAATATAGTAAAATGTTTATTTTTAAATTAGGTGAAGGGTATTTCAGGTGTTTGTTTCATTATTCTTTCAACTTGTGTGTAGGTTTGAAATTCTTTATAATAAAAAGCTGGGAAGAAGTCAATAAATGAAAATAGTATATAAATACTTTAGGCCTTAGTAACGTAGAGATCTTCTTTCACCTTAAGTTACTGATATTTAAGGAAATATAATTTTGAGTAGAATGTATTACATGAAACAAATTAGATGGTTTAGAGAAAATACCTTCAACTTTATGCTGTTCTTTTTCTTGAGCAGCTTGGAGTTCAAAGTTTTCTTTATTTTTGGCTTCGATCTCTTCTAGTTTTCCTCTTTGTTCTTCTTTCTTCTCTTCTCCTTTCTCTTTTCTCTTTTTGCAGCCAAAGCCAGCCTCCAGCTTTCTTCCCTTAACTGTTAAAGAATCAATAAAACAGAATTATAACACTGGAATTTACCTTGGAAAAAAGTGGTCATATAATGTCATTTTATCATTAAGGGTACTGGGATACCATACAATTCAAAGTCATCTTAGTTCAATTCATTGTTTGATCTAGATCATACTCAAATCACTGTAAAGAGAAAATAATATTTTTAAATGTCAAGATCAAATTAATGATAAAAGACAACCTAATCTCAAAATGGATGAATGTAAAGATATACATAACTTCATAATCACTACGGAAATATAAATTAAACTATCAAGCTACCATGTTTTGTTCATTAATTTGGGAAAATTCAAAAAGATATCAGGTAGCAAAAGTTTGGGAAAATTAATTCTTCCCTACACTGCTGTCAGTACAAACATTAACATTTTTAGAAAGGTAATTTGAAAGCCTCCTATGAAAATTACAAAGTGCTTATCCTAAGAATATATTCTATAAAATGACTACGTCTAGTGGAAAAATATAGGCTCAGTACTTTCCATTGCAAAGCTGATTACAATAGTAGTAAATGGAAACTAGGTAAATCCATGGGGTGGGGTCGGGGGTGGGGATAAATTAACAACAGTATACATTCACAGAATACTAGGCAGCCATTAAAAGTTATAAATGTATAGCTGGGAAAATGCTCCCAATTTACATTTGCTAGGGAAAAAAAGGCAAATTGCAAATCAATGATCTCATTTATGGGGGGCCAGTGCTTTATGTGAATCTATCCGTGGGAATTTAAAAAAAAAGGCTAAGAGGATACAAATCAAAGGCTTACTGGTGATTCCGTCTAGAGCATGGGCTTGGACAAGCAGTAGCAGAAAGATGGTGACTTTCAAAGTTACTTTATATGACTGGACATTGTTTCTATTTGTTAAACTGGATACATATGACTTTCACAGTCAAAAAAACTAGGAGTAAGTTTTAAAGTCCAATAACATCTCTTAATAAGCTATTTTAACTATTAAATTTTCCTCTTTGGCTCATAAAATGGTAAAATCATCTACAAACTCTTTTGTTTGCGTGTTCTCTAAATGACATTTTCAAAGTACATATTCCTTGATATAATCTAGCTTTCTATATATTTTATGTGTATTTTAAATATGTGTCAAAACAATGATACTCAGTTTATGGAAAATGTCACAATATCCTAACTACTGAAACCAGCCCCTAAAGACAAACTTATAAGGCAAATCAGACTTACTTTTCTTGAGAAAAAGTCTGACTTTTTAAGTCTCTAGCTTTTGCTAGACACTCCTCCTCCCTTTTGAAATAATCGCTGTTGGGTGCCTAAAAGGTTTTGCCCACCTTGAAAATTTTCACACCCTGGGGCAATGCACCATAATTACATTCTCTTGGGTAAGAGATATGACCTTTGTTTCTGAAAAGGTAAATAATTAAGGAGAATCTATAGAACACCAGATACTTTCTCAAGCAGATGGATTTTAGAAAAGAACACAAATGGAAACTGCAGATATAAAAATTGTCTGCATAGTACCTACCCCCTAGAAATTTTTGCTGGTCTTCCAGAAGTACCCAAGTTTCCTCTGAAGACCAGTAAAGGAGGAGCTTTTGACCTTTCCAAAGGACTGAGAAGAAAACAGTAATTGGTGACCTTCACACCCTAGTTCACTACAAGGGAGGAGTACTATCTGATTGGTGAGTTTGAAAGAAGGAACTGAGCATGTATGACTCAGCTCATTCAGCCTTGCTTTAATGTAGCTAAGATGCCTGTCCTCAGGAGCTGTACTTTCTACATCTTTGCCTGAGCTCCAGTGAGGGAGGCCTGGGGTTGATCTGTTTTGCTGACTTATGAAATAAACAGGTAAGTGTAAAGGAAAGAGAAGGAGTAGAAAGGGGGGTGAAGGGTGTGCCAGAGAAACATTTTCAAAGCAACTGTGGCTATAGATAGATACTAACCTCTCCAATTTAGAATCAGGAATCATAAAACTGATATTTTATCTATATCACATCTGTATGGACAAAAAAGCCTTGAGAAGGGTACAGGAAATAGCTTTAGGGGGATAAAAATAACAAGTGAGGTTTAAGACTTTTGGCTCAGCCAGATGAGTTATTAATTTTGCTCGATTTTAAAAATGTGTCCAGTGGTAAGAAGTAATTGTGATTGGTATTCAAGGGGGGAAGAACTTTTAAAAATAGAAAAACTAGAAAGCAGGCTTTCCTCTAAAACCATCTGGCCTTAGGGGTGGGTAGGGGTGATGAGCTGGGATGGGTCTTAGTGTAAAGGTGTGGCTGGGTCCTTAGGTATGAATGTGCCTCAGAGCTTACAGAGTTCAGTCAGTGGAGCCTGGCCCGCTGGCAACAGTCTGAATTATGAAATTTTAGAGTTTAGCCCTAAGGGATAAGTAGTTACTCTTATTTCTAAATTTTGAAGTTATAAGGCTGGTATTTTGATAATTTCATAGATCTTACTAACCCTTTAGACTCACTAAAAAGTGAGACACAAATTCAGAGGTCCTAGGGAAACAATTTCTTTCTAGGGGAGAGATCTCAGACTATGGCTGCAAAAGGACCTACAAGGTATGGAGCTCTCTAAAACTAAGCAGAATTTGACAAGATAGATACAGACTTAAGAGGCATTATTAGTTTGCAGGTGGTAGCTGAAACTAATAAATTAAAGGAAATCACCAAAGGTAAAAGGCTATAACAATGTGTGTGTGTGGGTGTGTGTGTGTGTGTGTGTGTACACATAAAGAGGGGGAAGGTAGTGGGGAGGGAATATCCGTTATTAAAAGGAAGACCAAATGAGACTTTTAGAAAGGCATATATCAGGCAGAAGAAGACAATCAGGAGAAAGCAGCTTCAATAGGAGCAGAGTTTCATAAAGGAAGGCAAATCGACATTGGTAAGTATCACAAAGTATCAGTAAGGACACAAGTATGAGATGTCTAATCTTATTCTGGATTTGGCAATAAGATGCCATTGGTGACCTCTGCCATAGTTAGTTCACTGAATTAGTGGAGAAGTAAGCAAATGGTCCTGGACGGAGAAATAAAAAGAAAAGTAGAGTCAACAAGACATAGATTATTCCCTTAAAATATTTAGATAAGTAAACAAAATACTAAATTTGAGGTAAGGTTTCATTAGGAGAGTTAACTTCATGAAGTTGTACAAAGAGGGTAGGAGTTAATGAAACAGCAGGCACTAAAGTATGGGAGAGGTGGTAATAACTGATACAAGATCCGAAAGAGAAAAGATGAAAACAGAGTATTTAAACCATGAGACTCGAGTAAGTCTGAAAGTGCAGGTAAACCGGGTTAGAAATTCAGCCTACATTCTATATTTTCTCACAAGGTACATGCCTAGACCTCATTTCATTTACCGGGGAACTACTACATGTTTGTGAGCATGTGTGGGGGAGGGTAGAGGTTTTGAAGAAAAGAGTCAAATTGCAGAATAAATAACCTCATTGTGGAAAAGGAAAGAAAGAGCACTAGTCCAACTGATTTTTTTTTTCTGGCTGCAGGATCTTAGTTCCCCAACCCAGGCCCCAGCAGTAGTGAAAACACTGAGTCCTAACCACTGGACTGCCAGGGAATTCCCTAACTGGTGATTTCTAATTATAGATTCAGGAAACAAATTGATGTTTGAGAGTTAAGCTTTTTAAGATGAGAATTTAAGCATTTAGGGAGAGGCAGTCCAGACTAAAGAAATACCATGTGCAAATCTGTTTTTTTCTTTTTTTGGTCGCACCTCGCGGCATGTGGGATCTTAGATCCCTGACCAGAGATAGAACCCACGCCCCCTGCATTGGAAGCGCGGAGTCTTAACCACTGGACCGCCAGGGAAGTCCCCCATGTGCATATTTGGATACAGTTACGTGAATGAGATATGTGAGTAGAAAACCACAGTGAGTGAGGAGCCTAGAGAAGACAGGAAGAGCTGAATGTCTGAAATTTCCCATGCAGACAATGAAGACAGACTGAAGGATTTCGAGTAGGGAGTAAAGGCAATCTTATCTGTGTATCAGAAACTATGGGAACTGAAAAAGTTACATCGGAACAAAGAAGGATTAAACTGAAGGCAAAAGATGACAGAGGCAAGGGTATTTATTTATAGACAGACTGTTAAGAAGCCTACTGCAATACTTCAGGCGAGAAGTGATAATTTAGGAGAGGATGGAACAGAAGACATAAAGAGACTGCCAAAGCTCAATTAAAGGTGATGATGATGATACTGATACCATCAATATTTAGGGGGTTAATATGTGCCAGATACTGGCTTAAGTTACTTTACCACACTAACTTATTTGATGGATATAGAGAATGCGGAGCAAAGATAATTGAGAATCTGAAAACGACATCAAGATTTCAGTTATTTCTGAATAATCAGTAGTGGTATCAATAACAAAAAGAGATCAAGGAGTACAGGGGAAGGGAAGGGCAGGATCCAGCAAAAATTTTTTGATAACTATGTACTAAGCATGGTTCTAGTCTCTTAGGACTCAGCAGCAGACAAAATATCCCTGCCCTCATGAAGCTTACATTTAGTTGCTGGGGGAGGCACACAGATAGCAAACATAATACATTATATAGTTTTTTAAAAAGGTGTTAAGTACAATGTAAAACAGGAATACTGGAGCAGAGGAAGAGAAGTGTGTATATGGGGACATGTAGGGGAACATGAAGGTGAAGTTTAAGTAAACATTTAAAAGATTTGAAGTAGAGCAGGCAAAGAGAACAGTCAGTATATAAGCTGTATGTTCAAGTAGGCCTGGAATGTTTAAGTAGGCCAGTCTGGTTGAGAATAATAGAAAATGACTTTCAGAAAGCATATCAGGAGACTTCATCACCTAAGGTCCCACGGGGCATTTTAAAGACTTTTTATCTTTTACTGTGAGGGAAATGGCACTGTAGGGTTTTGGGCAAAAGAGTGGTTTGATTTAAGTGATATAGAGGATCACTCTAAGTGTTAAATAGAGAACAGACTGCAGAGCAATGATGGAATCAGGGAGACCAGATAAATGACTACTGTGGAAATACAGGTAAAAGATGATATTAATGACTTGAATCAGGGTGAGAAGTGATAAACAGTGACTAGGATCCTAGATATAGTTCTAAGGCAAAGGTAACTAGATTTTCCAACACAATGGAGGACAGAGAGAAATCAAGCATGATATCAATATCTTTAGCCGGAGCAATTACAAGACAGAGCTGTGGGTTTGGAGTGGGCAAAGATCAGGAGTTCACATTTGAACAGAAGTATGAGATGTCTAATTAGGTATCCAAAAGGACATGTTGAGTAGCTAGCTAGATATAAGAGACTGGAATGTAGGGAAGAGGTCTAGGCTAAAGATATAAATCTGGGATCAGCTAGATTATATTTAAAAGTAAGAAGCAGGATGAGATGACCAGTGGATAAAGAAGATCATGTAATAAGCTAAATGACTTGCCAACTCAGAGGGGAGAAGAGGAGGAACTAGAGATACAGAAGGAACATTCAGGAAGATAACAGAAAAGCCAAGAGTGTGTAGTGTAATGGAGGCCAAGTAAATAGAGTATGTCAGGTGTTATTAGGCTTAGTACAATAAGGATAGAGACATAATCACTGGATTTAGCTAGTGAGAGTCCCCAAAGACCGTAAAGGCATAGTTTTGGTGGAGCTGTAGGAGTGAGAACGTGTTAGGAGTAGATTCAAGACAAAAAAGAATTGGAATACCCAAAATAGACAAGTTTTGCTGCAAATGGGAGCAGAAATGGGCTTGTAGCTGAAAATGGGGCGGCGGGGAGGTACGTGTTGGAAAAATCAAAAGTTTTTTTTAAGATTGGATAAAGAAGCTTCTATGATGATGAGGATGATCCAGGAGAGGGGGGAAAATGATATAGAAGAAAAGAAAACTGCCACAACAATGTTTTTGCGTAAGGGATGGCAGACAGAAAATATGATGTAGTTCACAAATGGAGGGATTGGTTCCAAGTTTATTTAGTAATTGGTAGGAAATATATGGGTACAGGGCTTGGTGGGTTGGGAAGATGAGGTAGGGGAAGTCTCTGGCAGTTTTCTTCTGGTGCTTCAGTTTTCTCACGGAAGTAGCATGCAAGGTCATCAACTGAGGTTGAAGAAGAGGATGTACCAGAAGTCACAGGATAAAGGAGAAAGAAAGAATGGTCTAGAAGAGTGGGAGAATAAATTAAACTACTAGGGAAATATATAGTATGACTACTGGGCAGCATTAAAGGGTTCACTGTCACACATTTAAAGTCAAATTAGTCATCAAGGTTGAATGCTTTTTTTTCCTTAGACACCTTTAGTTACTAGGCTTCAGTTAAGAATAAGGAGAAAGAAAAGAGTAAGGCCAGTGAAGGGTGGTACGATAAATGGATCCTACAATTTATTGGTAGACAGAATGTTTTTAGCATTGCTGGAGGTAGAATTCTAGAGGGAGTAAAGCTGAAAAGACAAGAGGTGATAATCAGAGAATGAAATGTATGAAACTGAGATTGTGAGGTGGGCATATTAATAGCTTCAGTGGTGGCAAAAAACCCAACTGAAAACATCTATGAGGAATATTTTAAAAATATACCATACATAGCTCCCTAAAAGGTTATGAAAGTTTACAAAGAGAAAAAACAATAAGTGATAAAGTAGAGGGGTAAAACATTAAAAATGCAGACCAATAATACCCACTATGGATTCTAACAGCCCAAAATATAACCTAGTTGTTAATGTCCTAAGAGAAGAAGCAATCAACTGCCAGAGTATTCCACAGTTAGACCAGATGAACTGCTCTAGAGCAGGGACTCTTCCACATAGTGTTTGCTGCATAGGAGATAAGGGAATCTGATGAATATAATGAGCAGTATTCTCAGCAGCAATGTTTACAAACCTATTACCCAACATTTTCAAATTAGAAAGGTTGATCACAGGAGCATTTTCACACAAGCAGTAAGTTACCCGTGCAGAGCATCCAAGTCAGACCAGACAAGACCACTGCAATGATACTTCTAAATCAGAAAGGGTGGAGCCAGAATGTACTGAGCCTCAAAAGGCAAAACAGTGTATTTTTCCAGATGTAAGTCATACATAAAAAATAGTGAACCAAACCCTATCTCAATCTGATCATTTTTTAAATAGAAATAGAAAGGGGCTGGAGTTCAGGAAAGAAGAGTCTCATCCACAGTCTAGAATTCTATGTACCATCCCCATTCAAAACTGTTTATAAAGTATCAGTGCATGCAGAAGAATTTGCATCTAATTAATTTATGATTAGGAATTAATACTGGAAAATATGCAATGACATTGAAAGAAGTTCCTTTTGAATTGCTTTAAATCTGAGGCTCTGCAAGCATGAACATCTAGGTTAAGAAAGACTGGCGAGAATTCAAGGAAACAACACTTATGTATTGCTGATGGTAGTAGGAAAATATTCTGAAAGTATCAAATTTAAAATATACTGACCCAAGTGAAGAAACTTACTCCATAAAAATAAAAGCACCAAAATATAAAGAAATATGTATAACGATGTTTATTGCAACATTATTTGTAGTGACAAAACTGGAAACAAACCTACTATGGAGTATATTATGCAGTTATAAATCACTATCAGTTGACAATATTCTTCACTTATTGAGAGAGGGAAAAGCAAGTATTAGAGTAATATGTTTGCATGATTCTAATTTTTAAAAAGTACAGTTTTCATATACATGGATATTTATTTGTTCAACAAATGTTTACTAACATGCCAGGTACCATTTTGTAGTTCATACAATCTAGTGGTAGAGAGAGACAAACACGATAACTAAGTAAAATACAGTATTTAGAATGTTAGAAGATGAAAATAAAGGGAAGAAGAGTAGGAAGAATGTAAAAGGGAGACTAAAATATGAGGCAAGTGAAGTGACATTCAAGGCAGAAGGCATAGCAAGAGCAAAAAGGACGGTCATTATGGATAGAGCAAAGTGACCAAGAGAAGGTAGTAAAATAAGATCAGACAGGTGTAAGAAGTGGTGTGAGTGGGCAGAACATGTAAGGTCTTAAAAGGCTTTAAAGGTTAGAAGTGAGGACTTTTAGTTAATTACTGTACCAGGTTTTGAACTTCAGTTACCTTACAATGATGGCGTATGCTTTTCTTTTAGTTATCTTTGCATAGTTCACAGTTTAAACTGAACACATTATTGTAATAAAGAAAAAAGAAAAAAAATCATTGAAGTTGATTGAGAATAGACATGCACAATAGGACATTCCTAAAAGCTGCTTCTTGACTTTGTGATCCACAGGTATGCAGTAAATCTCTAAATGTATTTCATGTAATGTATAAACAACAAAGGTACGAAACAATTAAAGATTTTATTTAAAAACAGATATCTATGTCTCAGCTATAGAAAGGATGCCTTCTAAGATTTATAAAAATGCAAAAGGAAACAATATTATGAAATAACTATTACTTAGTGATTCTAACATCTAAATATGAGAGAGTAATGCAAAAACAGGATATTATAATATTATAAGGAGAAAGCACTAAAAGGTAGGTTGACTTCAATTAAGGGAGGAGAGGAAAGCAGGGAATTTAGAATAAAAAAAGTGAATTTAAATCTTAGCCTAGCTTCAGCAAGTTACTTAACTTCCCATAGATTCAGTTTCTCCATCTGTAATATGAGGGTAATAATATTTCTTACAGAGAAGACTCAAATAATACATAATCTGTCATACAACTTGGCCCTATTTCATTGCCTGGTATTTAGTAAACATTAAATAAATATTTGATGAAACTGAATATTAAAAATAGATAAAGTAACAGTTACAATAATTATAACAATATCTGTTCTCAATGTGTTCATATTCAATTAAAACTTCAAAGTGGCCAAAAAAGCTAATTTTCATTTGATCAGAATCTAAAGTAGGAAGTTGTTAAAATGAAGAACCTCTGATGTTAAATATATTTTTCAGAAAATAATAGTGTATTTTCACATTGACTTTAGAACAAAATGTTTAAAATAATTCATATTTTCTTTATGTGAGATGAAATATATAGCTTAACAAAGTCAGTAAGTCTAATTAAAAAGAATGGACCTGACTCAAATGAAAAATGTTATATATACAATTGACCTGTGAACAGCACTGTGCAGGCCCACTTTATGCGGATTCTTTAAAATAAATAAGTACTACAGTACTACATAATCTGTGGTTGGTTGAAATCCATAGGCTTGAAACTGCAGATATGAAGGGCCCAAGTGTAAAGTTACACATTGATTTTCAACTGCATGGGGGTCGGGGGCCCCAGCCCCCACTATCACTGCATATCCTTTATAAATCTAAAAAGTGTATGTTAAATTTCATAGCATTTTTAACCTTTTTAAAAAAGATGAAATATGGCAGAATATATATTCCATAATATTCAATACCAACCAATTCTTTTCCTACTATTACATTCTAGAGTACAGTTATTGATAGGAACAGAGAGTAAAGAAGCAGCTATGGGACTGCCCAAACTGTACATTTGTTTGGAGTGTTTTACTCCCCATGGGAATAAATGGGAATGATACTGTAGCGTGCCTGAAAGAGAAAAATACAAGAGAAATCATCCATTTAAAAAGGTACACATTAAGGGGCAGGAAAGGAATAAAGACGCAGACGTAGAGAATGGACTTGAGGACACGGGGAGGGGGAAAGGTAAGCTGGGACGAAGTGAGAGAGTGGCATGGACTTATATATACTAACAAATGTAAAATAGATAGCTAGTGGGAAGCAGCTGCATAGCACAAGGAGATCAGCTCAGTGCTTTGTGACCACCTAGAGGGGTGGGATAGGGAGGGTGGGAGGGAGACGCAAGAGGGAGGAGATATGGGGATATATGTATATGTATAGCTGATTCACTTTGTTATAAAGCAGAAACTAACACACTATTGTAAAGCAATTATACTCTAATAAAGATGTTAAAAAAATAATAGATATACAATAAATTTCATGCATTTAAATTGTACAATTTTATAAAAATAAAATAAAATTAAAAGGTACGCATTAAACATTCCATCAACTGGTCGTATTTCACTAGTTGGTCATGGCTTGGTAGTGTATGCCTTCGTAGTGTATTTGGTACTTCTGATAAATCCGTTGGCAACAAATTACAAGGTCTACGATCAATGAAGTACAGACTTGGATGGGGATTAAGAGAACAGTTGAGATAATTGAGCATTAGAGGCTAGGTTCCCTGACTTGCAGATCAATGCAATTCCTACAATAACATTTTGTTAATTTGATTATAAAGAAAACTATTTTAACGATATAATGATGTTTAAAATACTCATAATTCTCTCCACTATTTGAGCCAAACTTGGAGAGAAAACCATGTACATAATTTAAAGCAAAACCAAAACGAAACAAAAAACCACAGATTACAAATTAGGAGGAAGAGAAGCTGAAAGGAAAAAAGTAGGTATTTTTCATATGTAAAGGTTACCATTACCTTTTCCAAGTCTAACTCCTCTAATAAAATGCTGGCATTTTTGTTTGCTTCAGCAGCCTGTCTATCTTTGGCTTGTACTATCGACTCATACAAAGGTGACACTTCTTCAGCATCTCCTAAAATGAAAAATTAAGATGTTTCCAGACTCAAAAAATTAACAATTAGAGATTCCTGAAAACATGAAAATATTAAGGTACCTGAATGAACATAAGCAGTAAAGATCAGTAGTAGGGCAAAACAAGAGTGCAAATAAAAACATAATTTAAATGGTATATTTTAAAAAACACATAAGCAAAGAGCCTCTATTGTTCTTCAAAATAATATCCATTTGACTGGTACTAAAATTATTTACTCCTGTAATTTAAATATGAGAAATCATACTGCAAATAGAGCTGCAATAATCTGTCAGCTGGTTAGTGGGCTAAAGGAAAAGGTCAATGTCAACAAAAGAAAATGGGTTTAAAACAATTTAAAATACTTATCTGGCAAGAACTGTTCTCAAATATTTAAGCTTTGTTGCTATAACTTCTTGTGCTAGAATCATTCATAAAAAGCACGTATTTATAGACTTATCTCAGTGATTTCATTCTTAGAACATACACTTTTTGACAGGAAAGGGATATTTCCCTATGAAGACAAAAGCTTTATTTTTAATCTCTGCCCCCCTTCCATAAGGGGTATCCAGGAATATTAATTGTCATAAATGAATCTAGAGGCAGGCAAGACAGTGGATTAGCTATGTTAAATAAAACTTATGGGAAAAAGCTGTTCACTATCATGTGATAACTGCTGAGAAAATGAAAGACATTTTTAGATTTTCAGAGGCATGTCTTAGGATTTTATTCAAATATTTTTATCTCAATTAGAATTCTAAAGGGATTTATTTTATTTTCCGTACTTTCCCTGCAAAAATCCTAGCTAATTCATTCTTAAACTGACAGTTACTCCAACTTTTATATTATGTTGAACATGTTAAGAGTTTTCTTGACCATAATTAAAAGTACTGTGTTAATTTTTGTTTAGGTCTAAAAAAAATCCACTGACTTGTTCCTCTCAGAAGAGATATCTGTCTGGATAGATTATAGCACTAATGAATAGTAACAGTAACTTGCTTTAGATTGTTTAGTATTTACATTAAAATTAAATTAGCTTAAGTACTATTTAGAAAGATAAAGTAATTCTAAAACAGAAAATGTTTTATTACTTCATGAGGTAAGTAAATCATCTGAAGAGCTTCTTAAATATTATACTTCATTCCCAAATACTAGACAAATGAAAATTGCTATGTACCACACATTATTGCTCAAACTAAGACTTTTTTTATCTTAGTGTGGAATGTACATATATATAAAAAGCCAAATGGGATCCCAAGCTCATATAATGGGGATGAATTTAATCAGTATATTACCTTATCAGTGATCATTGCTATGTATCTCATACATTCAGAATCTGATGGAAACTGATTGACTTCTTTGCCTAAGTAGCGCACCACCTTCACATGACCCTAAAAAATAGATATTAATGTCAGACTGAAAACAGACTCTATCAGGATTCAGTGAATCTAGTCTGTCTTAACTAAGATTCCATTAACATTAGTGCCACAAAATAAAGACTTAAATTGGGTATTATTCGCACTTTAAATGAAAAAGAGACAGGCTTTGGTTCTAATAAGTTAGATAAATCTACATTGTTCATTTTCATCCTACCCTCCAAAAAAAAATACAGAATGACGTGACCTAAAATTCTAAACCATTCTGAATTTAAAAAAACAATAAAGTCAGTTTGAAGAAATGCAGGATATGTGTGAAAGAAAAGAAAAACCTCATCTTCTTTTTCTAGCTAATTCGTTAGAACTGAGCATCCAGTTTCAATTTGAAGCATCAAGAGAGCAGAAGTAACAATTTTGCTCTTTCTTTGAGATAAAACCTGAATGCATAGCACTATACTAGGTAGTGGAAAAGAAATAACATAACTTCCTTAAAGCTTGAGCGATGATTATATTGTTCACTGTAACACAGTTCACTAAGTTCAAAACCTTTAGACCAGCCTTCAAGAGGCTCTCTACTTTCTCTAATCCACACTATTACTGACACAACACATATAAACAGATGAATAAACATCTGTTTATATTTAGTACATTTCCTCTATTGCATTTATTTCTTCCTTCTCATCCGCGTCCTTTTGAACTATCCCTATCTTTTAATGAATAGCTTAAATGCCACTTGCACCTTTCCCTGATATCTCACCAACACTTCTACAGTATTTAAACTATTTATATGGGACAACTCATACAGCTACCTGACTTTGTGTGTGGATCCCTGATTATTACATTTTGTACAAAATGCAACAGTTGGAATCTGTACAATGTAATATGCCAACAATTACAGTTGTACCTGGTAGGCACTAAGAAAATAAATAATGGAATGAATACAAAGAGTATAAAAGATAAGTGCCTTTCTTAAGGAGCTAAGTCTATTTGGAAAGATGAGATATATGCATGTTAGATGTTAAGGTAATAACAATATATATTTGTCAAAATAAATGATAAAGATAATAATGAATTGTAGAATTTCTACAACCTTTAAGAGATTAGGTATCTCAATGTGAGCTCAAATGGAATGGGAAGAGTTTCTGTAGAAGGGGAGATTTACACTGTACCCAAAGAGTGAGTAATTTTGGAAGAATGAGGAAGGACATGGGCATTCCCAAGATGAGAACAAAGGTGCTATGAGAGACAGTGACAAAAGACCAAGCAAGGAGAAGACTCCACATTAGGGACTCAATGGGAGATGAGTTCTAAAAGCACTAGATTGGGCTTTGAATAACAAACTAAGATTGGATTTCAAAGGATTACAGAGACTGGGGAGACATGAAAAGGTACTTGAAGAGGATACTAACATAGTGAAATGGTTTGGATGATAAACTTGATATGCTAGCTTCCTTGGAGAAGACGTAGGTAGCCACTGAGAATAAGTTTGATTAGCGAGGAAAAAAAAATTCAGAGAGTCAGTGGGAAGGTAGTCTAGAACACCCAGGGAGGAGGTGGTATAAAGAACAAGAGTCAGAGAGAAGAATAAGAGAAAAAGGAAAAGATGATTTTTTACAATTTATGTATTAAAAATTTTCAATACAACAAAGTAATTTGGAATCTATAAGAGATTTTACCTACGTGAATGACAAAACTCAAAATTATACCTACAGAATGACAAAACTCAAAATTATAATCCCTGGAATAGTAGTCTGGCTTCCCCAATAACAAATCAAACCTGCATTTAAGAGATCAACCAGAACATTAAATCAAATTACTTATACACAGTTCTGTGCTATGCATTACAGAAAGTTTCAATTTCACAAGATTTATTTCTACTTCTGAAGGTTTCAAATACTGGCAGCTGAATTTTCATTTTTCCTTTTTTCCTAGAAATTAAATAATTAAAATAATCAATAATTAAAAATGTAGCCAATTTAAGTTAAATTTTTCTCTGCTGTGCTAATACAAGAAAACACTCATTCATAAACAAGTAATTAATTACTCTTAGTTGGATTTATATTTTGTGAAAGATTAAGATTGCAACTAGATTTTGCAAATACTACTTAGAACAACTTTTTAAAAGTTTACTTAGCTTTGACATCCAATATGGATACTATTAATGGCTTTTCTGGCATGCCTGTACCTACCTTTCAATGTTGCCATCAGAGTGATTATTTGCTTATTATTTTACTGCTTTCATCACTACTGTTAGATCCTAAAATAAGAGTCTTTAGTGATAATTAAATTATGCACTTCCTAGCCTAAGTGAAAAATATCCAAGTGACTGAGGATGAAAGACTTCTACCTCTCTAAATGCTGCCGTAAGAGGAGTTATCTTGCGGTTATCAGCTGCATCCACGTCTGCACCTGCTGGCACCAGTAACCGAACCACGTCAAGGTGTCCACCATTTGCTGCCAGCCACAATGGAGTGTTCCCCTTCTTGTTACGTACATCAATGTGAGCACCCTTAAATGCATGACACAAATGTCACTTTTAAATGAAATGACACAGATAATAATAAAAATCAACTATGAATTTTGTGAAAATATTTTGTAAAGGAAAAAATTGTTTAAAATACATAGGACTAAAATATATTTCTCTCTCAGAATTACATTACAAAGAATTTCCAGTCATCAAATTAAAAGCCACTGAATCAAAACTAACGATACATCAATAATTTCTTTTCTTATTTTAAAAATGACTCCTTGTGCATAATTCTGAGCTTCAAATCCTGAGAAAATGTAAAATTTTCTTTAGTGAAAAATAATGGTACATCCTGTTAATATCATAATATATTAAACTATCCCAGAGCATAAACAGTATCCTATGAGGCAATTATATCTTTCAGATTATTTGTATTCATGTATTTATATTATGTGGCTTCATAAAAGAATGAATCTTAAAATAACATGAAGGTTTAGCACTCAGTGGGCATCATGGTAGATAAGACTCATGGTAAATAACTAGTTGATAGTAGCCACTACTCATTACTACTGTTAGGACACCATGCAAAAGTCTTTCAGACTGTTAAAGTAGGAAATCCAATTTAGCATACAAGCAACTTTGAAAGACTGGCAAGTAACTCCTAGGTGACTAAAACAAAAAATATCCTGGACTCTATCTTATATCTTGAACAGTTCCATAACTGTCTCTTAAAAGCCCTAATTACCATAAAGAACAAGAAAATCAACAATGAAGCCTTAGATTATTGCCAGACTTAACAAGACTTAAGGTGGTATCTTTGCAAAACTGTGTGGGAGATGTGAATATGGATGACAATAGCTGGATGTTCAAATAGCTTATTATAGTACTTGAAAAGTATATACACAGACAAAAAAGGAAGAAAAGAAGTATTTCAAGATTGCACTGAAATATATTAAACAATGCAGCATAGCTCTGGATGGGTGGAAAATAATAGAGGTAGGTTTAAAACATAAAAAAAATACACTGCAGTTTATAGAAGTAATCACATTTGATTTTTTAATAGTTCAAGTTGCACAGAGAATAGTAATCACTAGTAACACCATGTTCATATATGAAGGGTATGGTAGCATCATACCTGCCAATGAGAAGCTCACAGGATTTATAATGCCCTTTATCTGCTGCTATGGTTAAAGCTGTATCTCTCGAGGAGGGCACTGGAGGGGCATTAACATCAGCACCTTTATCCAAAAGAACTCGGCCCACCTCTGCATATCCACCAGAGGCAGCTTCCATCAGCGGTGTGAGGCCAGTCTAGGTTTAGTGAAAAACAAAAAACAACACGTAAGAGACCAGAAAGTACTAAAATGTTAAAGAACAACGATCTGGGGGAGCAATACGGTATAGCTATTACAAAATTCACGACTAAATTTCAGCACTGACACTGCTAACCTCTCTCAGTTACAGTGAGGTCTACTGAAAGCAGATGATTCTACCCAATGTCCACTTGTTGGTAAAACTTTTAAGACACGTGTACTTGGCATATAACTGGCACTTAATAAATGCTCCCTCTCTTCTCTTTCATAATACTACACAGTTTTCAGCTGATAAGCCCCATGTCATTATTACCTATAAAAATCTATTGCTGAGGTATTTTCAAGAGTTCATGCTTAACTGAGTCATACAGAATGATTTCTGTTTAAATATATATGTAGGAGATAAATGTTACTACAAAGTACTAGAAGTATAATTAGCATATTGCTAATGTACACCTTAAATGCCAAAGCAATAAATCCATGGGTAAATCTCAGACTTTTTCTTACCTTAGCTCTGTGTTCCACATTTGCTTTTCTATCAAGCAGAAGACTAACCACTTCAGTTCTTCCTTGGAAGCAGGCTAAGGTAAGGGCAGTGTTCCGATTGGTTTCTCTCTGAGCATTTATGTCAGAGCCCATGTCTAACAGGAGCTTAACGGCAGCTGTGTGCCCATTCATAGCTGCTAACATCAGAGGAGAAATACCCAATTTGCTACCAGTTCTGGGGGTGGAAGTATGGGGAGAACAAAGGGAAAAATATATTTTTTAAATGTCCCACAAAAACTAGATGATAGGGCTTCCTTGGTGGCGCACTGGTTGAGAGTCTGCCTGCCGATGCGGGGGACACGGGTTCGGGCCCTGGTCTGGGAGGATCCCACATGCCGCGGAGCAACATGAGCCACAACTCAGGCCCGTGAGCCACAACTCAGGCCCGTGAGCCACAACTGCTGAGCCTGCGCGTCTGGAGCCTGTGCTCCGCAACAAGAGAGGCCGCGATAGTGAGAGGCCCGCGCACCACGATGAAGAGTGGCCTCCACTTGCCGCAACTGGAGAGGGCCCTCGCACAGAAACGAAGACCCAACACAGCAAAAAATAAATAAATAAATAAATAAAAATTAAAAAAAAAAAAAAAAAAAAACTAGATGATAATATAGAATTCTATCTTAGGATTTAAGATTCTTTATTCTGCAGAATTATTTAAAAGAATCATTCTTCTCAGCCCTACTAAATCTTTGAGATATTACCAAGACTACACTACAAATCTTTTACTACCCAGAACTAGAATACTTTCTGTATCTCATTCAGCATTCCTAAATATGGCATTAAAAAAAGTGTTCTACAAATATCTTTAACATAGCACTGTTAAGGGACTTGGAGAGAGAGAATAAAACTTGCCTAGAATTAATCTCAGCTCCTGCATTTAGTAATATTTTGATAATGTTCACATAGCCACCAGAAGCAGCCAGGCTTAGAGGTGTGCAATCAGAAACATTCCTGTGCTCTTTATTTGCCCCTCGAGCTAACAATAGCTCTACCACCTGGAAAAAGAAAAGGAAGAAATGTGTTTTCTTCTGATGGTGAGACAAGTTGCAAGGTGTATATTTCTGATTTCTCTTTTTTTCTGCTTTATTGTATAACAAAAGAAGGGGAAAGTCATTCGTCCTTTGCACAAAATCAGTCTCAAATGAAAGCAAAAGGTCTTAGAGGCCAATAAAGGGATAGTTTCTCAAGTAAAATCCATTTTGGAATCTGCTGAAATGGCACAGTGTTTTCATTGAAAGATCTTGACCTCATGTGTTCTTGTGCAATGCTGTTTTGGAAATTAGTATTTCTGTATTATTCTACCACACAGTGGTAAAATAGAATAAGATTTTTTCATTTATACATGAAAATGTCTTTAAAATATTTTTTAAACTTAAAAACTAAATGTTAATAACATTTTTGGAATAAAGCTAACACTTATCTTACCCCAACATTTTACCATAAAAACTTTTAAGCACACAGAAAAGTTGAAAAAAATTTACATACAATCATCACCTAGATTCTACCATTAACATTCTCCTCTACTTAATCACATTTATTCGTCTGTCCATCATTTTTTGATGCATTTCATTTCTAAGTAAATTGTAGACACCTGCAATTTCCCTTAAACACATCAGCATGTGTACCATGAACTAAACTCTTATTTGTTTTTAGGCTTTTTAGGGTTTTTTTAGGTGAAATTTGTAACTTTCAATAAATGCACAAAACTTAAGTGTATATTCACTGAGTATCGACAAATGCATAAACCTAATTTAAATCTGTTATTTACTCATGTTCTTTCTCAGCCAATCCTACCCAAAGATTAGTTTCATTTACCATAGATCTTCATATAAGTCAATCACAGTGTTTGACAATCATCTGTGTGTATTGCGTAGCATTCCATTATGTGAATATGCTGCTTTATCTATTCTATTGATAAACATCTCTACTGTTTCTAGTTTTGGGCAATTCTGAATAAAGTTGCTATGACCATTTCTTGTGGAAATATATTTTCATTGCTCATGGGCTCCACCTAGTAGCAGAATTTCTGGGTGCATGTTTAGTTAAGAAATTGCCAAACCTGTTCCTAAAGCGGTTGTACTATTTACACGCTCATCAACAAGGAGTTCTGGTTGCTCCACATCCTCAGCAAAACTTGGTATTGTCAATCTTTATAATTTTAGCCATTCTAGTGGATGTGGTTGGTGGTATCTCACTGGGGTCTTAATTTGCATTCCCTGATAGCTGAGAATATTTAGCATTTATTTAAGTGCCATTCATAGATCTTTTGTCCATTATGCCATTTAATGCACAAAACAACTCTTTGACACAGGTACTAGCATCTTCATCTTCATTTTACAAATGAGGCATAAGGAAGTTAAGGACTGCTCAAGATCATAGCACTTATCCTTGCTCTTACTGTTAAAAATGTATCTAACTGGGAAATAAATAAATGTTAATGACCAGTGCTTTGCCTTACTACCAGCTAAAACTTTACTCGTTTGAATAAAGCTATGACCAATTTTATTTTTTTTTTGTTTTTTGGGTTTTTTTAACTTCACATTCATAAGCATTCTCTTTTTTAAATTTCATTAAAAAAAATTTTTTTTGAAGTATAGTTGATTTACAAAGTTGTGTTAGTTTCAGGTGTACAGCAAAGTGATTCAATTATACATACATATACATACTTTTTTTTTTCAGATTCTTTTTCCTTAGAGGTTACTATAAAATATTGAGTCTAGTTCCCTGTGCTGTACAGTAGGTCCTTGTTGCTCATCTATTCCATACACAGCAGTGTGTATATGTTAATCCCAACCTCCTAATTTATCCCTCCCCAACTCCTTTCCCCTTTGGTAACCATAAGTTTGTTTTCTGTGTCTGTGGGTCTATTTCTGTTTCGTATATAAGTTCATTTGTATTTTTTTTTTTAAGATTCCATGTATAAGCGATATGATTCTTATCTTTCTCTGAAGCTATGACTAATCTTAGATGACTTTCTATCACATTTTTGCTTTTAGAGCCAGTAAGACTAACTGGCTTATGTAACAAGATCATAAAAACAAGCCCCCAAATTGGCATTAGGCTATTTTATTTTACAAACAGTCCCTTAAGCAATAAAGTAGAAAACCCTAATCACATTTCTTAAGTTTTCTTAATTCCTTTATGCAAAGATAACTGACCCTAGTTATCTCTCAGAGGGAATGGTCTATTCCCCGAAAGTAATAAACATTCAATATAAAAGAATTATTTTGTGATTTTATAGTAAAATGACTTTCTAATATTTTATTTTATTTTTTGTTTTTTATTTTAATGTCAAACATTTATATTAACATATTTCCATACAAATAACCCAATGAAAGTTTAGTATTAGTTGTTTTGTTTGTTTGGTTTTTTTTTTTTATACTGCAGGTTCTTATTAGTCATCAATTTTATACACATCAGTGTATACATGTCAATCCCAATCGCCCAATTCAGCACACCACCATCCCCATCCCACCGCAGTTTTCCCCCTTTGGTATCCATATGTCTGTTCTCTACATCTGTGTCTCAACTTCTGCCCTGCAAACTGGCTCATCTGTACCATTTTTCTAGGTTCCACATACATGCGTTAATATACGATATTTGTTTTTCTCTTTCTGACTTACTTCACTCTGTATGACAGTCTCTAGATCCATCCACGTCTCAACAAATGACTCAATTTCGTTCCTTTTTATGGCTGAGTAATATTCCATTGTATATATGTACCACCACTTCTTTATCCATTCGTCTGTTGATGGGCATTTAGGTTGCTTCCATGACCTGCCTATTGTAAATAGAGCTGCAATGAACATTCGGGTGCATGTGTCTTTTTGAATTACGGTTTTCTCTGGGTATATGCCCAGTAGTGGGATTGCTCGGTCATATGGTAATTCTATTTTTAATTTTTTAAGGAACCTCCATACTGTTCTCCATAGTGGCTGTATCAATTTCCATTCCCACCAACAGTGCAAGAGGGTTCCCTTTTCTCCACACCCTCTCCAGCATTTGCTGTTTGTAGATTTTCTGATGATGCCCATTCTAACTGGTGTGAGGTGATACCTCATTGTAGTTTTGATTTGCATTTCTCTAATAATTAGTGATGCTGAGCATCTTTTCATGTGCTTCGTGGCCGTCTGTATGTCTTCTTTGGAGAAATGTCTATTTAGGTCTTCTGCCCATTTTTGGATTGGGATGTTTGTTTCTTTAATACTGAGATGAATGAGCTGTTTATATATTTTAGAGATTAATCCTTTGTCCGTTGATTCATTTGCAAATATTTTCTCCCATTCTGAGGGTTGTCTTTTCGTCTTGTTTATGGTTTCCTTTGCTGTGCAAAAGCTTTGAAGTTTCATTAGGTCCCATTTGTTTATTTTTGTTTTTATTTCCATTACTCTAGGAGGTGGATCAAAAAAGATCTTGCTGTTATTTATGTCAAAGAGTGTTCTCCCTATGTTTTCCTCTAAGAGTTTTATAGTGCCCAGTCTTACATTTAGGTCTCTAATCCATTTTGAGTTTATTTTTGTGTATGGTGTTAGGGAGTATTCTAATTTCATTCTTTTACATGTAGCTGTCCAGTTTTCCCAGCACCACTTATTGAAGAGACTGTCTTTTCTCCATTGTCTATCTTTGCCTTCTTTGTCAGAGATTAGTTGACCATAGGTGCGTGGGTTTATCTCTGGACTTTCTATTTTGTTCCATTGATCTATGTTTCTGTTTTTGTGCCAGTACCTATTGTCTTGATTACTGTAGCTTTGTAGTATAGTCTGAAGTCAGTGAGTCTGATGCCTCCAGCTCCGTTTTTTCCCCTCAAGACTGCTTTGGCTATTTGGGGTCTTTTGTGTCTCCATACAAATTTTAAGATGACTTGTTCTAGCTCTGTAAAAAATGCCATTGGTAATTTGATAGGGATTGCATGGAATCTGTAGATTGCTTTGGGTAGTATAGTCATTTTCACAATGTTGATTCTTCCAATCCAAGAACATGGTATATCTCTCCATCTGTTGGTATCATCTTTAATTTCTTTCATCAGTGTCTTATAGTTTTCTGCATACAGGTCTTTTGTCTCCCTAGGTAGGTTTATTCCTAGGTATTTTATTCTTTTTGTTGCAATGGTAAATGGGAGTGTTTCCATAATTTCTTTTTCAGATTTTTCATCGTTAGTGTATAGGAATGCAAGAGATTTCTGTGCATTAATTTTGTATCCTGCAACTTTACCATATTCATTAATTAGCTCTAGCAGTTTTCTGGTGGCAGTTTTAGGATTCTCTATGTATAGTATCATGTTATCTGCAAACACTGACAGTTTTACTTCTTCTTTTCCAATTTGTATTCCTTTTATTTCTTTTTCTTCTCTGATTGCTGTGGCTCGGACTTCCAGAACTATGTTGAATAATAGTGGTGAGAGTGGACATCCTTGTCTCATTCCTGATCTTAGAGGAAATGCTTTCAGTTTTTCACCGTTGAGAATGATGTTTGCTGTGGGTTTGTCATATATGGCCATAATTATGTTGAGGTAGGTTCCCTCTATGCCCACTTCTTGGAGAGTTTTTATCATAAATGGGTGTTGAATTTTGTCAAAAGCTTTTTCTGCATCTATTGAGATGATCATATGGTTTTTATTCTTCAATTTGTTAATATGGTGTATCCTATTGATTGATTTGCGTATATTGAAGAATCCTTGCATCCCTGGGATAAATCCCACTTGATCGTGCTGTATGATCCTTTTAATGTGTTGTTGGATTCTGTTTGCCAGTATTTTGTTGAGGATTTTTGCATCTATATTCATCAGTGATATTGGTCTGTAATTTTCTTTTTTTGTAGTGTCTTTGTCTGGTTTTGGTATCAGGGTGATGGTGGCCTCACAGAATGAGTTTGGGAGTGTTCCTTCCTCTGCAATTTTTTGGAAGAGTTTGAGAAGGATAGGTGTTAGCTCTTCTCTAAATGTTTGATAGAATTCACCTGTGAAGCCATCTGGTCCTGGACTTTTGTTTGTTGGAAGATTTTTAATCACAGTTTCAATTTCATTACTTGTGATTGGTCTGTTCATATTTTCTGTTTCTTCCTGGTTCAGTCTTGGAAGGTTATACCTTTCTAAGAATTTGTCCATTTCTTCCAGGTTGTCCATTTTATTGGCATAAAGTTGCTTGTAGTAGTCTCTTAGGATGCTTTGTATTTCTGTGGTGTCTGTTGTAACTTCTCCTTTTTCATTTCTAATTTTATTGATTTGAGTCCTTTCCCTCTTTTTCTTGATGAGTCTGGCTAATGGTTTATCAATTTTGTTTATCTTCTCAAAGAACCAGCTTTTAGTTTTATTGATCTTTGCTATTGTTTTCTTTGTTTCTATTTCATTTATTTCCGCTCTGATCTTTATGATTTCTTTCCTTCTGCTAACTTTGGGTTTTGTTTGTTCTTCTTTCTCTAGTTTCTTTAGGTGTAAGGTTAGATTGTTTACTTGAGATGTTTCTTGTTTCTTGAGGTAGGCTTGTATAGCTATAAACTCCCCTCTTAGATCTGCTTTTGCTGCCTCCCATAGGTTTTGGGTTGTCGTGTTTTCATTGTCATTTGTCTCTAGGTATTTTTTTATTTCCTCTTTGATTTCTTCAGTGATCTCTTGGTTATTTAGTAATGTATTGTTTAGTCTCCGTGTGTTTGTGTTTTTTACGTTTTTTTCCCTGTAATTGATTTCTAATCTCATAGCGTTGTGGTCAGAAAAGATGATTCATATGATTTCAATTTTCTTAAATTTACTGAGGCTTGATTTGTGACCCAAGATGTGATCTATCCTGGAGAATGTTCCGTGCGCACTTGAGAAGAACGTGTAATCTGCTGTTTTTGGATGGAATGTCCTATAAATATCAATTAAATCTATCTGGTCTGTTGTGTCATTTAAAGCTTCTGTTTCCTTATTTATTTTCATTTTGGATGATCTGTCCATTGGTGTAAGTGAGGTGTTAAAGTCCCCCACTATGATTGTGTTACTGTCAATTTCCTCTTTTATAGCTGTTAGCAGTTGCCTTATGTATTGAGGTGCTCCTATGTTGGGTGCATACATATTTATAATTGTAATATCTTCTTCTTGGATTGATCCCTTGATCATTACATAGTGTCCTTCCTTGCCTCTTGTAACATTCTGTATTTTAAAGTCTATTTTATCTGATATGAGTATAGCTACTCCAGCTTTCTTTTGATTTCCATTTGCATGGAATATCTTTTTCCATCCCCTCACTTTCAGTCTGTATGTGTCCCTAGGTCTAAAGTGGGTCTCTTGTAGACAGCATATATATGGGTCTTGTTTTTGTATCTATTCAGCAAGCCTGTGTCTTTTGGTTGGAGCATTTAATCCATTCACGTTTAAGGTAATTATCGCTATGTATGTTCCTATGAACATTTTCTTAATTGTTTTGGGTTTGTTTTTGTAGGTCCTTTTCTTTTCTTGTGTTTCCCACTTAGAGAAGTTCCTTTAGCATTTGTTGTAGAGCTGGTTTGGTGGTGCTGAATTCTCTTAGCTTTTGCTTGTTTGTAAAGCTTTTGATTTATTTCTCCATCAAATCTAAACGAGATCCTTGCAGGGTAGAGTAATCTTGGTTGTAGGTTCTTCCCTTTCATCACTTTAAGTATATCATGCCACTCCCTTCTGGCTTGCAGAGTTTCTGCTGAGAAATCAGCTGTTAACCTTATGGGAGTTCCCTTGTATGTTATTTGTTGTTTTTCCCTTGCTGCTTTCAATAATTTTTCTTTGTCTTTAATTTTTGCCACTTTGATTACTATGTGTCTCGGCGTGTTTCTTCTTGGGTTTATCCTGTATGGGACTCTCTGTGCTTCCTGGACTTGGGTGGCTATTTCCTTTCCCACGTTAGGGAAGTTTTTTACTAAAATGTCTTCAAATATTTTCTCGGGTCCTTTCTCTCTTTCTTCTCCTTCTGGGACCCCTATAATGCGAATGTTGTTGCGTTTAATGTTGTCCCAGAGGTCTCTTAGGGTGTCTTCATTTCTTTTCATTCTTGTTTCTTTAGTCTGTTCCGCAGCAGTGAATGCCACCATTCTGTCTTCCAAGTCACTTATCCGTTCTTCTGCCTCAGTTATTCTGCTATTGATTCCTTCTAGTGTAGTTTTCATTTCAGTTATTGTATTGGTCATCTCTGTTTGTTTGTTCTTTATTTCTTCTAGGTCTTTGTTAATCATTTCTTGCATCTTCTCAATCTTTGCCTCCATTCTTATTCCGAGGTCCTGGATCATCTTCACTATCATTATTCTGAATTCTTTTTCTGGAAGGTTGCGTATCTCCACTTCATTTAGTTGTTTTTCTGGGCTTTTTTCTTGCTCCTTCATCTGGTATATAGCCCTCTGCCTTTTCATCTTGTCTATCTTTCTGTAAATGTGGTTTTTGGTCCACAGGCTGCAGGATTGTAGTTCTTGCTTCTGCTGTCTGCCCTCTGGTGGTTGAGCTCTAATATTTTATTAATTACTTCAAAATACTTTACTGTTCTAATGACACCAAATAAAAGCAAGAGTGTTATAGGCAAAATTATTACCCTAAAAGACTTCTATAATTATTATAACCTCATCTGTTACATTTTAGTAAGAATACATAAAGATTACAGTAGGCTTTACCATTGCTTTGAAAGGAAGAAAATCAACTGATTTCTTTTTGATTCAATATTGAAAAATGCTATGAGACAAGTATTATTTCAAACCACACAGTGATTGAAAATTTCAGTTAAGTCAAAATTTTACTTTCATTATATACCAAAACCAGAACATTTACATTTCTGACTGACAGAATCACCTCCACTGTGGAATACAGAAAATAATTAGAATGGTGAAATAAAAAAGAAAAAGATTTTTAAGCTGAGAGTGGGAAACTCACCTGGAATGTCCTAAAGTGCTTCCTAAATATAAGATTCAACAACTCCCTAATTGAGAAGTTACCAATCCACAGAGACAGCACGACTGGTGAATAGAACTGGATTTAAAAAACTGATTTAAAATGAGGTTATCCAACTGATTATTAAATGCCAGCAGAATGAGGTTATCCAACTGATTATTAAATGTCCGAAGAAGACACAGAATGGAGCAAAGCTATGACCTCTTGGGCCTACACCTAAGCACACCAGCTGTTCTACCTAAAGAAACTAAAAGGTCATATAATATAACTGAGAACCTTTCCTCCGGAGTTGAGAAGGGCTGGGGAACAATTAAAAGACAAAAGTACTCAGGACAACTAAAAATTGAACACTCTTAATTCCCTACTAATCTTACATACAGAGCAACAGAGGCTGAGCTTAAGTACCTTTCACACTAAGTACTCTGGGACAGGAAAAGATGAGTGAATATAGGCCCCACTTATCAGGAGCTTGTTGGTTTGATTTGGGATGTCTTAATCATTCTCTTAGCCTGAATGCAATATAGAGGGATTCCTATGGCAGTTCGTACTTTTACATGAGTAGGATAATAAACAATGTATGATTTTTCTGGCAAGACAGCTTATGCTAACACTGATTCTTATCCTTTTGCTAAAAGATTATAGTTTCAGTTACTGTGATAAATCTTAATGTCTGTCCACTGTTACCACAAAATCATATAAATTGAAGTGCACATCTGTTAAACAGAGAGAGACAAAAAATTACACTTGGGGACAATAATACCTCCTATCTTCCCCCAGAACAAGCCAAAGATAGTGGTGTGTCCTTGGTTCTTTCTGACCGGGCTTCAATGTCTGCATCATTGTCCAGCGATATTTCCACAACACCAACATGACCAGCTGTAGCAGCCAAGATGAGCAGAGTAAAACCTGGAGTAAAATAAAGATCTTCTTAGCTAAGCAAAGGAACCATGCTGTTTTCCATCAAAACAGGGCTACAAGTAGTATTTCGTCACAGAACACAAATAATTCAGAAGAAAAGTTAACAAAAGTAGGCCTTACCTTTCTTGTCTCTGTGCTCAATACTAGCTCCTCTCTCTAGCAATGTCTGTACCAGTTCCTCATGACCACCAGCACAGGCAAGCGTTAGTGCCATGTCATGATTATTCTCAGTCTGTAAAAAATTGATTAGCTCATTAGACAATTAAAAATGTTAACATCAATTACATAATATGTACATATACCAAATACACACACACACACACACACACACACACACACACACACACATATATACCATTCTACTATATCAAACATTTGGATAGTAAGTTTCTTTTTTTTTCCCACTAATGGTCAACTTGTGATTTTTTTAAAGACTACAAATAATATTTGAACTTAATGGGCAATTCTTAAAGCAAGCAAGAAGAAAAAAAAGTATGATTTTCAACATATGCTGTTTTCAACTACATGCTTTAAGAAATACTACTGTGGACTCACTTTCCCTTCTACCCATAATTGGAGTAGCATAGACAAGATTTATCTTCCTATCCCAAACGACAAAAAAAAGACAAACTATTTGAAATGATGTTAGTTAGACAGGCAACACATGACAGTGATCACTGAGGACAGAAATGATTAACTTATTGTATTGCCTGGAGAGTTTCCAGGCTAAAGTGCAGGAAGAGGGTACCCAAACAGAGCCTGGCATTCTCCCTGAGTTGAAAAGAGAGTTTGGAGAAGTGAAGGTGGCTAGAATTCATGGGGCAGACTACTGGAGAGGAAGGCACTACATACAGAGAGTACTCCAGAGATCTGCAGAGGGCTCCCCTTGAGTCTTCAGCTGAGTTCTGATCAACACACGGGCATAAGAAAAAATTACTGGAGGCCAGGGAAAGACTACCAGAAGGGACTGAACAACACCTAGAGCTTACACAGAACTGGGAATAGTTTGGTTCCCACAGCCAGAGCAGAAAGACCCTCAAAACACACAGAATATCAAGAAAAATCCTCAGCCATTAGGCCAAATTAGCTACTCTGGACCCATCTAACAAAGCTGAAAAACAAGGCTTGAAATGAAAAAATTACTTCCCAGTAACTTAACTGCATTCGAGGAACAAAGCCCCTAAAAATTTAAAGGAACAAAAAAATATAATATACAATGTATTTTGAAAGACAAACACAATTATAATTGAGACATGACACTGTTTATATACAGTTTACTTCTGACTTATGCCAGTGATAGTGACCAATGATAGATTTAACCAGTGGTCACACTCTATCATAGTTTAAATACTTATTTAGTGAACTAAGTCCTCATGCTTTTAGTACTCTAAGCTTGTGCTATACCAGAAAGGTAACTACTAGCTACATGTGGCTATTAGTACTTGAAATATGGCTAGTGTGACTGAGGAACTAAATTTTAAATTTTATTTACTTTTAATTAATTTAAATTTAAAATGTGATACTCGATTTGGTTATTGGAAACCTTTTCTGTATGTCTGGAGCAAACTGAGTAATGAAATCTACTTTTTAGCCATACATTTAATCAAATCTAAATGCAAAACAAATATTTCCAATGAAGTCCAAGTTGAGATATATTTTAAACAGGGTGGCAAACCATCTGGATTTGCCCAGGATGGAAGGGATTACTGGGATGAGAGACTTTTGGTGCTAGAGTCAGGAAAGTCCTGGGAAAACCAGGATGATCTGACCACTCTAACCTGTAAGTGTAACATACACACTGAATTTTGAAGACTTTTAGTATGAAATAAAAATGAGAAATACCTTAGTAACTTTTTAGTTTTGATTACATGTTTAAACAATATTATGGATATATTAGGTTAAATAAAATATTCTTTAAATGAATTCCTATTTCTTTTTGCTTTTTATTAAAATAAATTTATTTATTTATTATGGCTGCGTTGGGTCTTCATCACTGTGTGCGGGATTTCTCTAGTTGCGGTGAGCAGGGGCTACTCTTCGTTGCTGTGCGCGGGCTTCTCATTGCGGTGGCTTCTCTTGTTGCAGAGCACGGGCTCTAGGCACGCGGGCTTCAGCAGTTGTGGTGCATCGGCTCAGTAGTTGTGACTCGCGGGCTCTAGAGCACAGGCTCAGTTGTTGCGGCACACGGGCTTCGATGCTCCGCGGCATGTGGGATCTTCCCGGACCAGGGGTCGAACCTGTGTCTCCTGCATTGGCAGGCGGATTCTTAACCACTGAGCCACCAGGGAAGTCCCTCTTTTTGCTTTTTTTAATGTGGCTACCAGAAAACATAAAATTGTATGAGTCTTGTATTATTTTTTTATTGCATAGCTCTGTCTAAGCCATCTTCCCGCTTTTACATATTCACCTCTATTACAGCATTTATCACCAATCTTCCTTATGTTAATATTATTTACGTGTCTATCACCCTCAGGGGACTATAAATTCCTGGAAGGTAATGAACATGTCTTATTTATGTTTGCATTCTCTACCTATTAGTGATGTCTTGCCTAGGAAACAATAAATGATAGTTAAGTTGGATGAATGACAGTAGCTGTAAGGATCATAGAATAAAAGGCTATCACTAATAAAACAAAGGATTACATATATGAAATATATATTTACTGTGTTATATAATATTATAAGGAAGGAATTATTACGTCTGATTTCAGAGAAAAGGAGACAAAGGTCAGAGAAATAACCTTCCGATGGTCACACATGCTAACAACTGGTAAAGACTGGTGTCAAAAAAAACCAAGAGGATCATGGATAACAAAATGCTGCTTACCCTCTTACATCAGAGAGCAGCCCTAAGGCACAGCTGACTGCGGTGAACAGAATGCTAAGTCTGTCTGTATTATGTGCGCTCCATGGTAGCGTATAGACAATCAGTAGAAGAGTCATCTTTATGATGAAGAGTCAACTTTATGATGAAGTTCATGAGGTTTCTAGAAGTCTTCTAGGGGTTAGAGAGTAATTTAGGAAACTGGTGCCAATCGTAATAGAGAATGAAGAGACAAACAAAACTTGGCAAAGGTAAGCATGGAAAATTTTAGAGGATCAGTAAAATTTGGGTTTTGTCCACATTATAAAACATCAATTCAGGGGGCTTCCCTGGTGGCGCAGTGGTTGAGAATCTGCCTGCTAATGCAGGGGACACGGGTTCGAGCCCTGGTCTGGGAAGATCCCACATGCCACGGAGCAACTAGGCCCGTGAGCCACAACTACTGAGCCTGCGCGTCTGGAGCCTGTGCTCCGCAATAAGAGAGGCCGCGATCGTGAGAGGCCCGTGCACCGCGATGAAGAGTGGCCCCCACTCGCCGCAACTAGAAGCCCTCACACAGAAACGAAGACCCAACACAGCATAAATAAATAAATAAATAAGGTAACTTACCATTTAAAAAAAAAAATCAACTCAATTGGCATTTATTAAGCACCTTTTATATTCAAAGTACTCTGCTAGATACTCTAGGGCTGACAAAGATAAGTAAATATAGTCTCTGCTCACTAGGAGTTTACAGGTTACTGTACAGGGCAAATTTAGGTTGAAGCAAAGAGAGAAATACGAACAATGTGAGAGTTGAAGGAAAAGATATTTAAAGCTGAAGAAGAGGGAGAGGTTAGTCAAATTCCCTGGGCAACTTGAAAGTAGGTAACTACACTATATTTCTGCATTAAGGTGAAATTAAAGCAACTAATATTTTACAACAATCTTTTTAAGACAATAATGAAAGAATTTAAAGATTCTGAAGTGAGACTTTCACCGCCCCCTGCCCAAATACATACTACACATTCCCACAATGGTAAGAAATATCCTGATTTGCAATGTATCAAGAAACAATTTAACTGAAGTAGGAGTTTGGGTTAAAACTCACTACTGATAAGATACAGGTAGTTTTGAATTAAAGAAAACAGGTGTTTTGAATATTTCTAATCAAGGAAATGAAATGTAGGTGATGACTTTCTAGAAGGCAAAGTAACACTAAAGTTATGTTATTATACTGGTTAGCAAGTCACATTCTTGGTCATATATCTGAGAGAAACCTGGAAAGGAAAAAGATGCCCAGAGCTTTGTTAAGAGCTTTCCAGGTTTATATTTTAAAGAAAATTTCCATTTAGCTCACAATATCATAAAATATATCATTCTGTATCATAACATGTTATGATGATTCAGGCTTATAAAAAATGATAAAATTATATTCAATGTAAAAATATTCTGTAAATTACCAGTATGACTATTCAATTTTACAAGATAAAAACAACAAGCAAGAATCATAAGACAAATGCAATATTAAAGGAAAAGGCAACTTTTAATGAGCTAGAATATAAGTGAAAAAAAAATCTGAACTATAAAAAAGGAAGTATATCTATTAATTTCATTTAAAGTAATTAAATAAATTATTTTGAAAACTATTAGGATTTAAAGGGCTGAATATTTTTAGACCTCCATAGTCCCAAATATCTCATTCTCTAACCATGTTAGGGGTCATATATAACATTAAAAAGGATGGCACTTTAGGGCATTCAATAAATGAGAAAAATCAGTAAGACAGTAAATAACCTATTTAAAACACTTCATATAAACAAGTAGAATGAATGCATTTTAAAGTAGAATGCTTTAATGGCAGAGTATTTCATATTACTATTATGAGTTAAATGAGTTTTTTCCTGGTCTCCTTAATTTCTCATTAAATCGTGGTGAAACTGTTTTCCACGTTGCAAAAACAGAAGAAAAGAGAAATACCAATGATATTTATACCATTAAAGGTAAAACATAATTTTACATATTCTACAATTTCAGTCTTGATATGTAGGTTAAATTTAACATCTACCTTCTTTAAAAGATAATGGAGGGCTTCCCTGGTGGTACAGTGGTTGAGAATCCGCCTGCCAATGCAGGGGACACGGGTTCGAGCCCTGGTCTGGGAAGATTCCCACATGCTGTGGAGCAGCTAGGCCCGTGAGCCACAACTACTGAGCCTGCGCGTCTGGAGCCTGTGCTCCGCAACAACAGAGGCCGCGACAGTGAGAGGCCCGCGCACCGCGATGAAGAGTGGCCCCCGCTTGCCGCAACTAGAGAAAAGCCCTCTCACAGAAACGAAGACCCAACACGGCCAAAAATAAATAGATAAATAAATTAATTTAAAAAAGAAAAGATGACTACTATCTTTAAAAAAAAAAAAGATAATGGATACATGTTAATTATTAAAAACAGGAAAAAAAGGCAAAATTACATGAGGAGGTATTTATTTTTCTCATTTTTGAGATGTGCTAGAATAAGTTACTCCAAGTTCAAGGAAAGCCTTTAGAAATTTGAGAATAAAATGTCAAGCAGTTCAGAACTAGAACACAAGTTCAGTTCATGCCAGAACACAGGTTTTAGAACCTATGAACAGAACAACTAATTCTTTCTCACTTTTAGTGGCTAGTAGAGTTAATAAAAAGTTCACACTATAAAATACAGAAAATATTTAATTAATTCAGGGGATTCAACTCTAACCTTCAACCAGATTTATTGTTTCATATAAAACCACAGTTCTCAAAAATCTATATGTGATTCCTAATTTCCATATCTAGAGTACCCAGGTATAAGTTGTATTACACCACTCAAGCAAAATAAAAATAGAGATTAGAGCTATGTTATCAGAATGTATAGTAAAACAGTCCCAAATAATTACTTCAAATTATCATTTATTGATGTTTCCTAAAATAAATTTTGGTAACAGCACAGTGTGTAGTATTAATCTTAAAAGTTTTGATAGTATCCAGACAAACTTAATTCAATAAAACCATTACATGAGAGGGGGAGAGCCTGTGGCACACAAACCAAGGCTGATTTCTAGTTATAGAACATAAGATTTGAGGAATGTTATAAAGAATGCAAACTCTTATCGTCAGCATTCTTTAAGGGCCAGAAATTACACATATGATTCCAGCTAATCCTTGTTTAAAATATTAGTTCCCTACTATAATGATCAACTAAAGGACCATTTTTCAAGAATCATTAGCATTTTAAAAAAAAGACTTACACACTGAGGCATTAAAAAATCACACTTCTTTTGTTCTTCCTTAAGTTAAGATTTGCGGTAAATATGCCGTATGGCCAAGGAAATATGCTAAACAGATGTAAAGATTAAACACACATGACCCTTTGCTATCTAGGCAGACCCATTTTCTCGATTTTAGACCCAGAGTCTTTTTTTCGTTTGTTTGAAAGCTGGCTCCACTAAAAACTGGCTGTTAGGCAAGGCCTCTTTCCTTACCTGTAAAATGGTAATAGTAACAGTACCTACTTCATGGGATTGTTACAGAGATTAAGTTAAAGAAGTAAGTATCTGTAAAGAGTTAAGAATGTACATGTTAAGTTTTGTTAAATAAACAAATGAAAGATCCAATTATTAGAGGATTTTTAATCTTTCAAAATAGAGGAAGAATCTTAGTATGAACTTTTTCATCATATCACCTGTCTGTAATGGCACAGTATTGTCACACATAAACCAAAATATCCATTATGTAAAATCTCATGGAATTTGTATTGAGAATCTAGAAAAAACTTCAGGTGGATGAAGCATAAAAGAATCTTTGTATTTATCACTTTAAGTACCTTCTTGGTATCATAAAAACTAGTAAGTTAAAAAAACTAACACTGAAGGTTAAAGAAAAAATGGTGAACAATTATTTCCAAATAATTATTTTGTATTATGTGTTCCAAAACAGGAAATTTCTAATTTCTAACTATGCAATTATGGTAAACTCCATGAAAAGTATTGTAACTCATATTAGGCTAACCCAACTGAAAAGCCTCAATGTAAAGACTGGATAAAGAAGCAGATTTTTAAGGAGCCATAGTCAAATCTTTTTACATAAGTATGTCTACTACATTTAAAATGTATGTCATTTTTTCAAATTAACTTTTTAAAAGTATTTATATGTAACTTCTCAGAAATTAATTTATGGTTGGTTGAGTGGTATAGTCAGGTAAAATTTCATTATCATGATAATCTCAAATTCAATAAAATCATGATCATACTTGATGGAACCTTTTCTGTAGCTGATTGATTGATTGATTGAATTTTGGCTGCACCGTGCAGCACGCAGGATCATAGTTCCCCAACCAGGGATCGAACCTGCCCCACTGCAGTGAAAGTGCAGAGTCTTAACCACTGGACCACCAGGGAAGTCCCTGTGGCTGTTTTATTTTAAAGCATTAAAAAAAAAAAAGAAAGAAAGAAACCCTTTATATTTTGGTCAAGTTTTACTTTTGCTTATGGATCAATTCTTGATCCCACAAAATTAGAAAATATACTTCTGGTTAAAACATTAACAGACTCAGAGCAAAACAGATTAGAGGAAAATAATGCAAATTCAATAAAAAGTTCAATCCAATTCTATAATGCTATCAATATGAAATGTAGACCATTGTGGTTCACCAAATGAATGTCTAATTTTTTTTATGAGACTAAAAATGAAGCTCTATAGTATGGTATTTGGAAGGGTGCCTTTGAAGTCAAACCAACCTAAGTTTGACTCCCAGCCCCACCATTTCTTAGTTAAATGAAGTGATTGTAAGCCAAATGCTTAATCTCTCTCTTAGCCTGGGTTTCTTCATCAGGAAAATGGGTGTTTAAGAGGAGCTACCTTATCTGTGTACTCTGAAGATAGAATAAAGTTATTCCTTAAAAAAAGCCCCTAACTATTTTAGGTGCTCAAAAAAGTTAGCTCATATAAAATAAGGGAAGCAAGTAAGAACAGAAATGAAATTCCTTTTTCATAGTATTACCAAAAAACATCTTAATGAAAAGGAGGCTTTATTTCAATAGCTTAATAGTACAGGTCCTTAAGGATGCAATAAATAATACAAACACACACACACACACACACACACACACACACACACACAGTCTCTCTCTCTCCCCCCATCCCCCCTCCCTAAAATTGATGCTTATAAAGAAGTGATCATTAATAAAACTGCAAGTTTTATGATGTACACCACCACCCTCACACTAGTCTCTCCATCAGGCATTAATCAAAACACAAAACTAAATAAACTGCAAACATTTCTCAGTCCTGAAGAAAGCCATATACCCTTACCTCATTCAGCAGTCTTCTAAGCTAGGCTGCTTGGCATTTCTTCAGGACAAAACACAAGCTACCTTCTCTTTTCCAACCTCACTTTGCTCTGACATTTCATGGTAAACTAATTCTTTTAAAAAACTTAACAGTGTTATAGAAACAGACACATAGACTTACTACATATTTCAGTCAGCAAGATCAGAATTTTCAAAGACAATATAAATGCAACTGAGTATATATGCTATATAAATGGAATCCAATATGAATTTTAAAACACATCTTCTAATTTAAGTTTAGAAGAAAATACATAATCTTAAATAAGTTCTTTCTTTTTACATCCCTTTTGAAACTAAAGTTTAAGAAAACAAGATAACTTGATGACATCAGAAACCAGATCTTCACAATAATTATCACTAATAATCTGTATTTGGCATTTTATTTCTTTAAATGTGGATTCTAATTTATAACTGTGGCTCAGGTCTTTGCCCAGAGACAAAGCAGTCTAAGATGATTTAAATAACTGATTAATGTTTCTAATGATATCATTCCAGTTAAAAACGATCACTCCTGAGTTTGGAGCTTACCTGTGCATCAGTATCAATGGCAGGGTAGATAGGAAGCATGGCTGAAGGAGAGATGATAGGACTTGGAGTTGGAGTCTGAGGTTGGGAAATGGAAGCAGCGATACTGTGGGTAGGAGTGTTTGACATTGCAGATGCTCCTCCACTGACTGCTGTTGAGCAAAATAACTGTACTTAATGAGGATGAAACGTTGTTAGGTAACAGCAAGAAACAGTTGTCAGAAAATATTTAAATATCTTTAAAAACAAAATATCTACAGGTAGACTGCCATAGCATTAATATCTCATTGTCCTGGTTATTTCTGACACTGGACAACAGACCAAAATTTAAATATATATTGAGAGTAACCCATTTGCTAAACAGTCAACCATATGAAAAACAAATTCCCCTCTTATGGTATATAATCACAAAACCTTAATTCAAAATAACCCTGAAAACAAAAATATTTTTATGAATTAAAATTAAATATATAAGCAAATGGTTACCCATTATATCTTCTTAATCAGAAAAGGAATAAAAGTTAAAATAGTCAAGTTCAGAAGGAGAAAATGTGTCTTTTACCTGCCAATTTCACACCTTATTTTCTAGAACTAATGCAAGTAATATCACTGTTTGGGGATATTCGCTATTGAATATTTAAAATACTTCTTATGCTTTTATTAACTGCGGGGTGGCCCTCAGTATTACAGCATATATATATAAAAATTTGATCCTCACACAGAAACAGTTTCTCACATACAGAATTATACTGAAGGGCATAAAATGCTCACCAATCAATCTAGCAATCACACTGACTTAGGAGGACAAAATTAAAACATTAGGGTAGAAATAAATGTATGCATGCAATCAGCCTTCAAATATAGATTACTGTTAGTTCTTCTAAGTATAATTTTGCCATGATATTATTTTCACCAAAATAAGCAAATTAAGAAGGGGCTAATTAGGTCAGTACTTGAGATGGGAGAATTCCAAAGGTGGTAGCAGTTGAGGGTACTTTATTCCCTCATCAACTCACTTCTGGAGTTGACATGTGAACATCAATCCTTTTTCCCCCCTTATTAAAAATGCTATAGCACTAGAGTCTGGGCATTAATCTTTGAATGATCAACAGTAGTGTGGATGTATGTTACCAACGTAGTTATCAACTACATCAGACAGAAAACAATCATGATTCACAACTGGATCTGAAACCAGGCAAAAGAGGTTATGCTCCTACCAAGAACAAAACTGAAATAGACCTTATCATAACAATTATAAACACAATTGTCAATTAAGAAATCTGTTTTACATGAAATCCTTAGTTCACACACAAACATACACTATACGTTATAGCAACACACATTCTATAATTATACATTTTTAAGTCCACTTAAAAGCCAAAGGAAGAACAAAGGAGGAAACAAAACAAAACAAAACAAAACACACTATTTGAATCCTTAGGGATCCAGATCAATAGAAAAGGGCATGTATTCAACCCTAGTATGTTAATCATCTAATGATCTTGATATTGTTACTCCACGTTGACAGTTTTGTATGTTAAGAAAAAGATCAAGACAATTCAAATGTACACATTCTAGATATAAATTTCAAAACCATATAAAATCTATGGCTCTTAAAATGGGTTCCATATTCTCCTCTGATTAGACTGATTTTCACAAATGAAAATGCTAAACACAAAATTAGCTTCAACAGAATGAACACCAATCTGTCCAAAAAACTGAATTTTATTTCATGATACTGAACAAAAAAATCTAAGCTTTATTGTTAAATGACTAAATTATAATTTATATTTCAATTTGAATAAGTTCTTTTAAAGAACATTATTAGTTTTCTTATTTTTGGTCAAACTGGTTGTTCTTATCACCTCTTCTAGAAGGAGATAGGAAAAATCAATTCCCTCATTTAATTCCCTTGGGGTACCTATGAAATTGGTTTACTAAAACTAAATAGCTGCCTGTCACTCATCCATTCTCTACAATTAAAAGTAGCGATTGTAAATATATAGGTACCTGAAGAAACAATGGTACAGACCAGATCTTTACATGTGGAACTTAATTTTAGGGTTAGATTTCAGAGAGGGAAAACCAGATGCTCAAAGAAGTTTTAACATCAGGTAAGGAAAGAGGGAACTTGACAGCACAGCAAAGGCAAGTTGTTAAGACTGGTTAAATAGGGAACTGATTTTGCTTTGGCTAGTACAGAAAACAAGGAAGATAGAAGATTCTGACCAGCCAAGTACTAGAGAAAAAGAGACTGAATCTTATAAAAGCAGTCTAATAAATGGGGACTAAGGAATAAAGAACAGAGATTATGCTGAAGGAGAGAAGGAAGACTGAGCCTAATGAAGTTGTAAGATATTAAAAAACCCAAAGAAAGAAATGGAAATGGTCATTAGTCAACTGAAATAACAAGTACTACCACAGCAGAAGTTTAAAGGCTGTGGAAGTGAGTGTATATGTGTATGTTTGTGCCCGTACACATGCATGATGCAGGAATGGGTTGCAGGGAGGTAGTTGGATGTTTTTCATCCTGTTCTTTCTTCTGGCCATCTCTCCTCTCCCCATATAAATGAGAATAAACAGGTAAAGTAATTTTATAATATGACAAGTATCTGTCATATTTCCTAAACAGTTATAAGCTTTAAAAGATAATTTTATACGAAAACACCTGGAACACATAGGGAGAATTTAATTGTTTTTGTCTGGTAAACAAATCAACAGAAAAACTACTTTACAAACCTCCAATAATTCTGATCAGCATAAAAATTATACAACTGGCAAATCATTATTGATAACTATGCCCAAGAACATCAGGTAAATTCTGATAGCATATCAAATTTTTTTTTTTTTTTTTAAAGCACCACAGACTAGGAGCATCAGATTTTCAGACATTTTTTATTTTTTATTTTTTATTTTTATTTATTTATTTATGGCTGTGTTGGGTCTTCGTTTCTGTGCGAGGGCTTTCTCTAGTTGCAGCAAGTGGGGGCCACTCTTCATCGCGGTGCACGGGCCTCTCATTATTGCGGCCTCTCTTCTTGCGGAGCACAGGCTCCAGACGCGCAGGCTCAGTAACTGTGGCTCACGGGCCTAGCTGCTCCGTGGCATGTGGGATCTTCCCAGACCAGGTGTCGAACCCGTGTCCCCTGCATTGGTAGGCAGACTCCCAACCACTGCGCCACCAGGGAAGCCCAAAATTTTTTAAATATTCATTGGTATGGAATGTCCATTCTTCATTTAACTGAATAAATAACACTTAATTCTACACATTCTTTGGTAGTTCAATTGACATAATATAAAGAACACCATTATGATCTAGATTAATGGCCATGAAAGTAATATCAAATTTGGCATTTGGAGCTACTGTGCTTCAATTTTCATAAGATAGCTACTGTTTTTAAAATTACATTCCCAATTATTATAACCCACTAATGGTGATTAGTAGTAACTTTCAAATCTATAGGAAAAATGTATACTTCTTAATATAAGAAGCTTTATAGTTCTTACTAACAATTAATAGCATTTTTTCCGATGTAGTTACTGTACCCTCTAAGATTAGCAGACACTTTCATTCCACCTACTATTGTTGAGGTGATACTAAAAGAGGACTGGGAAACTTTAGAGCAATTTCTAAGTACAAAATCTGTCTCATTAGCTGGTTTCTTAGTTTCTGAATGTTAGCTAAATATCTCAACACTATACAATTTCATTTTCTTTTATTCTTTTAAAAGATTAAAGTTAAATTATGTATAATCTCATCATAATATATAGTGCTACTTAAACATAGTTTCAAAATAAGAGAAAATTCAATCAACCTTTAAGTATAGACCAAAGAATTAAAAGGGGGGAAGAGAGCAGATGAAAATTATCAAAATTCACCTATTTACTCCCTTTGTTTTCCCCTGTTCCTTCTTTTTCTGGTTTTTTTTTTCTTTACTTTTTTTTTAAATGAAGAAAATTATTCTTTTCAGTACAGTATTCTTATGGCTTTCAATCCTGTAAAATCTCATTCTACTACTTTGTTACAGAACTCACAAAAACTAAGTACCCAAAACTAGAATCATCAAAACAACCCCTAAAATGTTTCTTTTTGCCAATGAAACTAATTAAAATGGAAAAAAATTTCTCTGCCTACCCATTTAAAGATATATCATTTATGATACTATCAGGGGACCACACCTTCTCATAATACAATTAGAAAGAAACTACACATTAACATTCACAGGGGATAAATCACTGACATACAGTATAATCAAACCTTATTTGGTTTGGTACTTTATTATTGTTGTAAAAGTATTTACGTTTTTTGTTTCTTTTAAATATCCATCAGGTTTGAAGTCTGATCCATTACAATATAAAGTATTTCTGTTCACAAATAAGCTTTCTGATATATCCTACTAGTTTTGCACTTCAACTTCTATCAATTTCCCGGTTTATTGGTGTGAATACACAAGCAAAAAAGCTCAAATTCTATCAGTATTCTGAACTTAAAGGGAAAACACAAAACAAAAACAAACAAAAAAATCAAACATCAACCTGACTACTGAAAAACCTAGATTCCCAGCCTACCCACCTAAATCAGAAAGTTTCAGCCACTTGCATTGAATGAGCTAATCTTTCATTTGACCTGTATCCATCTAAGAACATCTGAGATTGAACTAATATTTCTAAAGATATACATGGTTCAAGAGTCCAGAAATAGTTCTCAAGTTGGGTAACGGCAAAAAATTCTGGCACACTCTTACTCGCCTTAAGCAAATCATATTTGATACCTGCTCATAACAATATAACCCACCTGCCACGATGTCATCCAGCGTGTCATTGAGGGTCTGAGCAGGGCTGGCTACCATTAACCCTTGTTGTGTTTCTGTCAGAATTCCTTGCCCCAGCCCTGCCAACTGTGCTTGGCCCAGTACTGGCTGTCCAACTATCACTCCTTGCAGTTCTGTAAGATTTGCGATGGACCCTGGAGGCAAGGGACTTGCCGCCAGGGGCAAAGCTTGAGGCATGGCCAGAGGCTGGACTGGTGCAAAACCCATCTGAGCAGCAGTTTGCTGTGGTTCATCTTTAAGCAGAACGGGATCCACTTGCTGTAACCGTGCATAGTCTCCCCCGGAAAGCTGTTCTCCAACCCCAACAGGAGTTAGCAGTCCCAGATGTTGGCAAGACTGTTGCTACTGCTGCTGAAGTTGAATTCTTTGAGCTTTAACCTCTAGATACTGCTTTTTTAGCTGCTGCTGAGTTTTCAGTTGTAATTCTCGTTCTACTTTCTGTAGTTCCTCCAAAATCTTTTGTTTCTTCTGAATTTGCTCCTCCCTTGCTTTGTTCAGCTCCTCGATCTTCTCCTTGGTAAGTTGGTCAGCGTGAGCCAGTTCCAAGGACTGCAGCTGTGCATTCTTTTCTATGGCTTCTTTTATCCTCTGTTCCAGTTCTGTTAACTTGCCCTGAGCCTCTTCTACAATGCTCTCTGGAGACTGATTGGTGATGTAACCCTGTACATCCTGGCTGTTTGCTGGCAAATGGCTGCTGGACTTTTGTTTGGAAGCAGCTGTGTGAAAAAGAAGCCCCCTCAGAAGTGCACATGAATGGCATCCTCATTACAGAGTTACTGTTGGGAGGTTTAGTGCCAACAGTTATGCACCAAGTTATTATGTCCATAGAAGGTGAAAATGCACTGTTAAGGAGTTAAAAACAAATCCACCTTCTTTATCATAAATATAAAATGTATGTATTTTATGTGCATAGAGTAATCTTTGGGAAATTAATTTCAGAATTTTAAAAATATCACATGGTTAAAATTAGACAATAGAGGGATGCAGGTTTGTGATATCTAAGTGGTACAATTAAAGTAAAATCTAAGGCTATGTGTAGATAGATACCTCATCTGGTCATAAAGATGTAAAAACTTATCATAAGAACAGAAAAATAATGCTAAATTATTAAGATGTAGGGAAAACTTAAACCTCTAAGTCAAGCTTTTTCTACATTTAATAGTCTGTGCCTTTTAAACACACACACATACACACAAAGAGTACTCAAACCACTGAGAAGTACCAGAAAATTAAAATCCAACTAAAATATATGTCTTTGTTGGGGCCTACCATCTTCAAGACTGATAAAGGTTAAGATAGAAATTCACATATTCACAAAGCTACCTGGCCAGTAGGCAACTGGGATTCAGTTTCCCTGGAAGAAAAGATGCTGAACTATGACAGCCACTGTATCTTCTGACAGCCAGGTGAATAAACATATCTGGCTATCGGTATAGCAATCATTTGCTTGCTATACCAACTGAAAAAGGTGCCAAGGCACCTTTGGTAGTGGTGATTAAAAACAACTGGTGGAAATACTTAGTATTCTTGTTGGTAAAATAATATAGGTAGCCAAAAACCAAAAACTTAAAAACACATTGGTTCCTCAGGTAAAACTTTCTAAAAGGAAAAACTGATTCAAACTGGTAGCTGTAATCTTTTGGGACATAACTTATGAACATGCATGATGTAACTTCCACAGATCAAATATGGACCTCAGAGTTCTAGAGCAACAAACAACCATATCTGAAGTAACCTTGAATTCTTGGTTGAGAAAAGGTATTCCAGATATAAAATCTACATTAAAACCAGTTATTCTAAAATAAAATTTAATTTTGATCTAGCTTATTAATCTTATGCCTCATCTCACTACAGAAATTTTAGTAATTTACAAAAATGTCACCCAATTATACGCAGCCTAACATTTCAACATGAATAGAAATGACTAGTTATTAGAGGAAATCATGGATAATCAGAATTGCATCAAAGATGAGCATCTGAATTTCTACGGCTAATACTTCTGATTCCAGCACAAATTAGTGTTCTTAACTATGTTCTCTCCCAATAACATGCTTTTTTCATTGTTAAAAAAAAAAAAATCTTCAAATATGCCGACCTAGTAAAATTCATTTTTTGTGGAATAATAATTTTAAATGGCTAGTTTTTGGTTTTTTTTGCAATCTTATCATTTTTACTTGGACAACTTGTAAGTCTTTAGAAGTATAACTGACCTTTATTCCTGATGGGAAGAGTAGTGGCAACACTGGCAGGTGGTTTGTCAGGCTCCTGAGGTGGGACAACCATGGGCAGTGCTTGAACCGGTACACGAGGAGCCTAAGACAAATGAAACTGATTCTATATCTGCTTTTCCTACACCTTCCATTATATAATTTGCTTTAAATGAAGAATAAGTTACAAAGATCCATTCAAAATATTTTTTCATATGACAATCTCAGGTGACATATTTACTTAAAATGTGCTGGTATCAAATTATTTTCCATGACTTTTTTTTTCGGCCATGCCGCACAGCTTGCGGGATGCGATCTTAGTTCCCCGACCAAGGATTGAACCCGGGACCCAGCAGTGAAAATGCTGAGTCCCAACCACTGGACGCCAGGGAATTCCCTCTATGACATTTTTTTAATGAACTTTGAAATCAAAAGATTATTCTGGCCACAGTAAGAAAGCAAAGCAAAATCATATCAATCTAGAATCTGAATATTACACCAGATGTTCATTAACCATATCAAGTATGTTATCTATAAAAAGAACTACGTATTATAACAAAAAACAATCTAGTTTAATCTTGAACTATGACCGAAAAAGGGAAAAAGATGATATAACATAAAATGCTTTAGTTTAGAAGCTTACCCTATTTAAATCGTGGGATGGGGGCGTTAACTGAGTGACATCTGGTGGAGCGGCTGAAAGCAAGTTATTAGGATAGTCCAAAAGATAGCAAACAACGCTTGTATGACCACCTTTTGCTGCTTCTATCAACATAGTCGAGCCATCCTAAAAGAGTGGATATGGAAGGGGAAAAAATTTTTTTTTGAAGTTAATTTACAGAAACATAAGGAAGATATAGCCAACAGGCCCCAGACACATTAAAGTTTTAGGTTTAGTAAAGAACACTTTCCTCTAAAAACAGAAGAAAATGAACACATTTCGAATGCCAATATACAAGTGGAACTTACAGGTAATAATTTGTTATGCTCAAGAGTGAAGATTAATTCACAATGCTACCTGAAACATTTGAGTTACATACTTTTAAACGGTGAGTAGGATCTGCCCCATGAGCCAAAAGTAGTTCCACCACTGCCAGATGACCCCCTGCACAAGCCAGGGACAGTACAGTATGGTCATTGTTAGCTGTGGTTCTATTCACATTTGCTCCTAAAACAGACAAGGCATGAAAAATCATGTTAATAAAGTGTTGTTTCTTAAATTATGGTAAACTTCAAAATTGAAGAGTAGAGAGAACAGTATAATGAAGCCCCACATACCCATTACCCAGCTTCAATGATCATAAACATGGCCAATCTCATTTCACATATACCCACATCCATTCTCCTCTCCCATCTTGAATTATTCTAAAACAAATCCCAGACAAACATGATATAATTTCATCCATAAATGTTTCAGTATGTACCATTAAAAGATAATGATAGAGAGTAGGGGCAAGATGGCGGAAGAGTAAGACGCGGAGATCACCTTCCTTCCCACAGATACAGTAGAAATACATCTACACGTGTAACTGCTCCTACAGAACACCCACTGAACGCTGGCAGAAGACGTCAGATCTCCCAAAAGGCAAGAAAATCCCCACGTACTTGGGTAGGGTAAAAGAAAAAAGAAATAACAGAGACAAAAGAATAGGGACGGGACCTGCGCCAGTGGGAGGGAGCCGTGAAGGAGGAAAGGTTTCCAGGCACTAGGAAGCCCCTTTGTGGGCAGAGACTGTGGGTGGCAGAGGGGGGAAGCTTCGGAGCCGCGTTGGAGAGCGCAGCCACAGGGGTGCGGAGGGCAAAGCGGAGAGACTCCCGCACAGAGGCTCGGCGCCAACCAGCACTCACCAGCCCGAGAGGCTTGTCTGCTCACCCGCCGGGGCGGGCGGGGGCTGGGAGCTGAGGCTCGGGCTTTGGTGCTAGCTGGGAGGGAGTCCGGGAAAAAGTCTGCAGCTGCCGAAGAGGCAAGAGACTTTTTCTTGCCTCTTTGTTTCGCGGCGCGCAAGGAGAGGGGATTCAGAGCACCGCCTAGACGAACTCCAGAGGCGGGCGTGAGCCGCGGCTAACAGCGCGGACCCCAGAGACGGGCGCGAGCCGCGGCCATCAGCGCGGACCCCAGAGACTGGTAGGAAACGCTAAGGCTGCTGCTGCTGCCACCAAGAAGCTTGTGTGCGAGCACAGGTCACTCTCCACACTGCCCCTCCCAGGAGCCGGTGCAGCTCGCCACTGCCAGGCTCCCGTGATCCGGGGACAACTTCCCCGGGAGAACACATGGCGCACCTCGGGCTGCTGCAACGTCACGACGACGCCTCTGACGCCACAGGCTCGCCCCGCCTCCTCCGTACCGCTCACTCCCCCGGCCTGAGTGAGTCAGAGCCCCCGAAGCAGCTGCTCCTTTATCCCCGTTCTGTCTGGGCGGGGAACGGACGCCCTCAGGCGACGTACATGCAGAGGCGGGTCCAAATCCAAAGCTGAACGCTGGGAGCTGTACGAACAAAGAAGAGGAAGGGAAATCTCCCCCAGCAGCCTCAGAAGCAGCGGATTAAAGCTCCACAAACAACTTGATGTGCCTGCATCTGTTGAATACCTGAATAGACAACGAATCATCCCAAATTCAAAAGGTGGACTTTAGGAGCAGGATATATTAATTTCCCCTTTTCCTTTTTTTGTGAGTGTATATGTGTATGCTTCTGGGTGAGATTTTGTCTGTATAGCTTTGCTTTCACCATCAGTACTAGGGTTAGGTCCGTCCATTTTTTTTTTTTTTTTACTTAAAAAAATTTTTTTTCCTAATATATGTTTTCTTAATAATTTTTTCCGTATTTTCTATTTTTAGAAATTAAAAAAATTTTTAATAAGTTTTTTCATATTTTTTATTTTAAAAAATTAAAATTTTTTTTTAATAAATTTTTTTCTTAAAAATTTTTTTATTTTTTACTATAAAAAATTAATAAATCATATGGACACCAAGGGGGGAAAACCGTGGTGGGGTGGGGATGGTGGTGTGCTGAATTGGGCGATTGGGATTGACATGTATACACTGATGTGTATAAAACTGATGCCTAATAAGAACCTGCAGTATAAAAAAACAAACAAAACAACTAATACTAAACTTTCATTGGGTTATTTGTATGGAAATATGTTAATATAAATGTTTCAGACATTACATGAAATTTCTAAAAATCTTATATCTGTATTTGTATGGAAATATGTATGGAAATATGTTAATATAAATGTTTCAGACATTACATGAAATTTCTAAAAATCGTGTATTTGTATCTGTATGGAAATATGTTAATATAAATGTTTCAGACATTACATGAAATTTCTAAAAATCTTATATGTTCTGGTATAATGTTATAAGTAATAATCCTAGTGATTACTTTAAAATGTATATCTCAGAAATAACTAATTTTCTTGTCAACTGCATTATTATGAACTTTCATCAAATCTTTAACCGTGGTCATTTTTAAGTCTTTTGTCATTTACAGACAGTTCTGGGTGTACTCTGATGATTTTGCAAATATGTTCCTATAAAAGGGTTTCATCTTCAAGAAATTCATGGAAAAGACTCTGACAAGTACAGGTTTCTGGTAACTGACTGTACTGCTGAACTGAATGAATAAGCATTTTCAGAACTCTAATGAAAAACTAATGAACTCATAAAAGTGCTAACAAAAGATCAAGACGAAAAAAAAAATTAATTATATGGGACTGAGTGAACTGATGAGGATGAGTATAATTTTTGTGACTTTCTGTCTGAATTTAAAAAAAAAAAAAATCCCACAAGGACTCAGAGGCAAAGAATATACAAATCAATTTTCACTGCAAAGTAAAGGAGCTGTTACAGTGGAGGATTACTGGACTGAATGTCAATATTATGACATAGTATGAGTGTGTTTCATGTTTGGTAATTGCAATCATTGTTGCTTTTGTTGTGGTCATCCATGTACAATGCTTGGTGTCAGTCTATTTATCTCTTGTAAAAATAAAATACAGTGTGTGTGTGTGAAAAAAAAATTTTTTTTTCTTATTTTTTACTATAAAAAATTAATAAATCTATTTTTAAAAAATTAAAAAAAAATTTTTTCTGAATACATTTACTCTTAATAATTTTTTTTCTTATTTTTTATTATAATAGCTTTATTTTATTTTATTTTATCCTCTTTTTTTCTTTCTATTTTTTTCTCCCTTATATTCTGAGCTGTGTGGATGAAAGGCTCTTGGTGCTCCAGCCAGGTATCAGGGCTGTGCCTCTGAGGTGGGAGAGCCAACTTCAGGACACTGGTCCACAAGAGACCTACCAGCTCCACGTAATACCAAACGGCAAAAATCTCTCAGAGATCTCCATCTCAACATCAAGACCCAGCTTCACTCAACGACCAGCAAGCTACAGTGCTGGACACCCTATGCCAAACAACTAGCAAGACAGGAACACAGCCCCATCCATTAGCAGGGAGGCTGCCTAAAATCATAAGGCCACAGACACCCCAAAACACACCACCAGACGTGGACGTGCCCACCAGAAAGACAAGATTCAACCTCATCCACCAGAACACAGGCACTAGTCCCCTCCACCAGGAAGCCTACACAACCCACTGAACCAACCTTACCCACTGGGGACAGATACCAAAAACAACGGGAACTACGAACCTGCAGCCTGTGAAAAGGAGACCCCAAACACAGTAAGATAAGCAAAATGAGACGACAGAAAAACACACAGCAGATGAAGGAGCAGGGTCAAAACACACCAGACCTAACAAATGAAGAGGAAATAGGTAGTCTACCTGAAAAAGAATTCAGAATAATGATAGTAAGGATGATCCAAAATCTTGGAAATAGAATAGACAAAATGCAAGAAACATTTAACAAGGACGTAGAAGAACTAAACAGGAACCAAGCAACGATGAAAAACACAATAAATGAAATTAAAAATACTCTAGATGGGATCAATAGCAGAATAACTGAGGCAGAAGAAAGGATAAGTGACCTGGAAGATAAAATGGTGGAAATAACTACTGCAGAGCAGGATAAAGAAAAAAGAATGAAAAGAACTGAGGACAGTCTCAGAGACCTCTGGGACAACATTAAATGCACCAACATTCGAATTATAGGGGTCCCAGAAGAAGAAGAGAAAAAGAAAGGGACTGAGAAAATATTTGAAGAGATTATAGTTGAAAACTTCCCTAATATGGGAAAGGAAATAGTTAATCAAGTCCTGGAAGCACAGAGAGTCCCATACAGGATAAAGCCAAGGAGAAACACGCCAAGAAACATATTAATCAAACTGTCAAAAATTAAATATAAAGAAAACATATTAAAAGCAGCAAGGAAAAAACAACAAATAACACACAAGGGAATCCCCATAAGGTTAACATCTGATCTTTCAGCAGAAACTCTGCAAACCAGAAGGGAGTGGCAGGATATACTCAAAGTGATGAAGGAGAAAAACCTACAACCAAGATTACTCTACCCAGCAAGGATCTCATTCAGATGTGATGGAGAAATTAAAACCTTTACAGACAAGCAAAAGCTGAGAGAGTTCAGCACCACCAAACCAGCTTTACAACAAATGCTAAAGGAGCTTCTCTAGGCAAGAAACACAAGAGAAGGAAAACACCTACAATAACAAACCCAAAACATTTAAGAAAATGGGAATAGGAACATACATATCGATAATTACCTTGAATGTAAATGGATTAAATGCTCCCACCAAAAGACACAGACTGGCTGAATGGATACAAAAACAAGACCCATATATATGCTGTCTACAAGAGACCCACTTCAGACCTAGAGACACATACAGACTGAAAGTGAGGGGATGGAAAAAGATATTCCATGCAAATGGAAATCAAAAGAAAGCTGGAGTAGCAATTCTCATATCAGACAAAACAGACTTTAAAATAAAGACTATTACAAGAGACAAAGAAGGACACTATATAATGATCAAGGGATCGATCCAAGAGGAAGGTATAACAATTGTAAATATTTATGCACCCAACATAGGAGCACCTCAATACATAAGGCAAATACTCACAGCCATAAAAGGGGAAATCGACAGCAACACAATCATAGTAGGGGACTTTAACACCCCACTTTCACCAATGGACAGATCATCCAAAATGAAAATAAATAAGGAAACACAAGCTTTAAATGATACATTAAACAAGATGGACTTAATTGATATTTATAGGACATTCCACCCAAAAACAACAGAATACACATTTTTCTCAAGTGCGCATGGAATATTCTCCAGGATAGATCATATCTTGGGTCACAAATCAAGCCTTGGTAAATTTAAGAAAATTGAAATCGTATCAAGTATCTTTTCCGACCACAACGCTATGAGACTAGATATCAATTACAGGAAAAGATGTGTAAAAAATACAAACACATGGAGGCTACACAGTACACTACTTAATAACGAAGTGATCACTGAAGAAATCAAAGGGGAAATCAAAAAATACCTAGAAACAAATGACAATGGAGATACGACGACCCAAAACCTATGGGACGCAGCAAAAGCAGTGCTAAGAGGGAAGTTTATAGCAATACAAGCCTACCTCAAGAAACAGGAAACATCTCGAATAAACAACCTAACCTTGCACCTAAAGCAATTAGAGAAAGAAGAACAAAAAAACCCCAAAGCTAGCAGAAGGAAAGAAATCATAAAGATCAGGTCAGAAATAAATGAAAAAGAAATGAAGGAAACAATAGCAAAAATCAATAAAACTAAAAGTTGGTTCTTTGAGAAGATAAACAAAATTGATAAACCATTAGCCAGACTCATCAAGAGAAAAAGGGAGAAGACTCAAATCAATAGAATTAGAAATGAAAAAGGAGAAGTAACCACTGACACTGCAGAAATACAAAAGATCATGAGAGATTACTACAAGCAACTCTACGCCAATAAAATGGACAACCTGGAAGAAATGGACAGATTCTTAGAAATGCACAAACTGCCGAGACTGAACCAGGAAGAAATAGAAAATATGAACAGACCAATCACAAGCACTGAAATTGAAACTGTGATTAAAAACCTTCCAACAAACAAAAGCCCAGGACCAGATGGCTTCACAGGTGAATTCTATCAAACATTTAGAGAAGAGCTAACACCTATCCTTCTCAAACTCTTCCAAAATATTGCAGAGGGAGGAACACTCCCAAACTCATTCTACGAGGCCACCATCACCCTGATACCAAAACCAGACAAAGATGTCACAAAGAAAGAAAACTACAGGCCAATATCACTGATGAACATAGATGCAAAAATCCTCAACAAAATACTCGCAAACAGAATCCAACAGCACATTAAAAGGATCATACACCATGATCAAGTGGGGTTTATCCCAGGAATGCAAGGATTCTTCAATATACGTAAATCAATCAATGTGATACACCATATTAACAAATTGAAGGAGAAAAACCATATGATCATCTCAATAGATGCAGAGAAAGCTTTCGACAAAATTCAACACCCATTTATGATAAAAGCCCTGCAGAAAGCAGGCATAGAGGGAACTTTCCTCAACATAATAAAGGCCATATATGACAAACCCACAGCCAACATTGTCCTCAATGGTGAAAAACTGAAACCATTTCCACTAAGATCAGGAACAAGACAAGGTTGCCCACTCTCACCACTATTATTCAACATAGTTTTGGAAGAGTTACCCACAGCAATCAGAGAAGACAAAGAAATAAAAGGAATCCAAATCGGAAAAGAAGAAGTAAAGCTGTCACTGTTTGCAGATGACATGATACTATACATAAAGAATCGTAAAGATGCTACCAGAAAACTCCTAGAGCTAATCAATGAATTTGGTAAAGTAGCAGGATACAAAATTAATGCACAGAAATCTCTTGCATTTCTATACACTAATGACGAAAAATCTGAAAGTGAAATTAAGAAAACACTCCCGTTTACCATTGCAACAAAAAGAATAAAATATCTAGGAATAAACCTACCTAAGGAGACAAAAGACCTGTATGCAGAAAATTATAAGACACTGATGAAAGAAATTAAAGATGATACAAATAGATGGAGAGATATACCATGTTCCTGGATTGGAAGAATCAACATTGTGAAAATGACTCTACTACCCAAAGCAATCTACAGATTCAATGCAATCCCTATCAAACTACCACTGGCATTTTTCACAGAACTAGAACAAAAAATTTCACAATTTGTATGGAAACACAAAAGACCCCGAATAGCCAAAGCAATCTTGAGAACGAAAAATGGAGCTGGGGGAATCAGGCTCCCTGACTTCAGACTATATTACAAAGCTACAGTAATCAAGACAGTTTGGTACTGGCACAAAAACAGAAATATAGATCAATGGAACAGGATAGAAAGCCCAGAGATAAACCCATGCACATATGGTCACCTTATCTTTGATAAAGGAGGCAAGCATATACAGTGGAGAAAAGACAGCCTCTTCAATAAGTGGTGCTGGGAAAATTGGACAGATACATGTAAAAGTATGAAATTAGAACACTCCCTGACACCATGCACAAAAATAAACTCAAAATGGATTAAAGACCTAAGTGTAAGACCAGACACTATCAAACTCTTAGAGGAAAACATAGGCAGAACACTCTATGACATACATCACAGCAAGATTCTTTTTGACCCAGCTCCCAGAGAAGTGGAAATAAGAACACAAACAAATGGGACCTAATGAAACTTAAAAGCTTTTGCACAGCAAAGGAAACCATAAACAAGACCAAAAGACAACCATCAGAATGGGAGAAAATATTTGCAAATGAAGCAACTGACAAAGGAATAATCTCCAAGATTTACAAGCAGCTCATGCAGCTCAATAACAAAAAAACGAACAACCCAATCCAAAAATGGGCAGAAGACCTAAATAGACATTTCTCCAAAGAAGATATACAGATGGCCTACAGACACATGAAAGAATGCTCAACATCATTAATCATTAGAGAAATGCAAATCAAAACTACAATGAGATATCATCTCACACCGGTCAGAATGGCCATCATCAAAAAATCTAGAAACAATAAATGCTGGAGAGGGTGTGGAGGAAAGGGAACTCTCTTGCACTGTTGGTGGGAATGTAAATTGATACAGCCACTATGGAGAACAGTATGGAGGTTCCTTAAAAAACTACAAATAGAACTACCATACGACCCAGCAATCCCACTACTGGGCATATACCCTGAGAAAACCATAGTTCATTTTCCCCTTAATATGAATTCATCCCTGATTTGGAGCACTGTGCTATGCATGTGGGAAATGGAAGTAAAATACCAGGAAGACACTGGAATCAGATTCATTAAAATTAACCAAAGAAGAGAGAAGATAATAACTGAAAATAATTTCATTCTTAAGAATACTATGTCTTATTTATAAACATATAACACAAGGAAGTGTTCAAATTGCCTAAAATAATTTGACCAGTAAGTTATTTCTGATTTATTTTCTTTACCTACAAATGATTTCAAACTTTAGTATTTTTGGTAAGAAGAAAATGGCATATGTTGCCTTTTTAATTGTATATGGTCTACACAGTCTCACTTTTACTAATGTTGAATCAAAAGTAAAATCTTTAATCTCCTATACTTAAGAATATAATGAGATCTCTAATCTTCTGTACTTAAGTTCATGAAAAACTTTCAACTTGAACTTATACAGTGAATACCTAAAAAGTCATTTAAAGGAAGTAATAATATGCTACTTTTGTTATTAAGGATTTTGGTATTCAAAGTAGAATAAATGACCATGAATGAAAATGCATTTTTGGCATATTTGTTCCATTTCAATTTTGATTTTTTTGGGGGGTGCTATATTTATGACCACCTCTCTATATTTTACAAAGAAGGAAACTTAGGCCCAAGGAAATATAAAGAAGAAAAGTGACTTGCCCTCAAATTAATCAGTGGCAGAAACAACATAAAAATCCAGGTTTCAAGATATATTATTACATGAACAAAAAAGACTTCAAGGTATCTAAACCGTCCAAGTTTTTTACATAGAGAAATTTTTCTGTATTGAAATGTTTTTTAACAAGGGTGGTATTCGGTATCAGAACTCCTCACAGTTTGGAATGGTTCTATGTGTTGCAGGATGTTTATCAACTACCCACTCACAAAAATCTCAGTAGCATCCCTCTACCACGTGACACCTCCAAAATGTCCTTTACCTGTAAATCTCTTAATACCCAAGGGCAGGGGATAGATATCTGTGGAAAAAAATTACTGCCTTACACAAACCTACCTTTACTAAATTAGGAACTGAACGGTACAAACATGACCGGCTCTTGCAGCTTTCATTAAAGGAGTTCTTCCACCTTCAGATTCATGCTCCTGTTTAAAAAACACAGACTTACTTGATATTTAATTTCTAATGAACAATTTTTCTTTTTCATGAAAATCAAAAGGAAGAGAACTGAACAAATTTCAGAATCTAAATATATTAAATAACATGCTTTGAAGTAAATCAAGGAATATATTCTTTAATTTAAACAATCTCAAATTAGAAACATGTTCTATGGAAATATAGATAAATTAAGAACTGGGGTTATATTCATGTGATTGTTACACCTTCATCGAAATCCATCTGGGTAATTTTTCCTTCTCTCTACGAAAAGGACTGTGGAACTTGAACAATGAATGGCACTCTAGCACAGCCCTCTCCAAACAATCAACATTATCCTAATCCACTACAAGTGATTTTCTTTTCATAAGTTTGTATCCTACGTGTATGAACTTCTCTAAGTATATCACTCTCTGCCTTTACAGACTTCCCATTATCTCTATTTTACCGTACATAAAAATAACAAGGCTAGTGATATTTAATACCATCAATTATAAGATATTACTAGAGATTTCTGGGTTTCAAAAGGATGGAGAACCAGCTGCATTTTTGCAATTCAGAATATCAGCACAGGAAAAATTTTCAGATCTTACAGTATAAAGGTTTGAGAAAAAAACACCTTTTATAAAGCATTTTATACGTCAATATTTTTTACACTTACATCTGATGATTTTTCTCTTAAGTCATACACTAAGTTGTTTTAATTGCAATTCAGTAAGCAAGATTACATTGCTGTATGTTTCACAGTCACTGTAGTAAACACTGGAAATTTAGTTCCTAAGCTGAAGAAGCTCAAAACCTAATAAGAGGAATATGCACATGACTAGCTAGAATATAATGTGCGTCATAAGTTCTCCAAGCGTTGTACCAACACAGACAGAGCTGAAGGAGACCACAACAGTAATCTAATTTAACCCTCTGCTTTCATAAATGAGGAAAGAGAGGTTAAGTAAATTTTAAGTTAAGAAACCAGTTAATTGAGGAGCCTGTTTCTGCCTGCATGTGAGTTTCTGTCATAAACTATGAACTTCTACAGGAAAACACATTTACTTATTAATCTCAGCCCCATGAACACACGGTGCTTATGTTTTAACTAAAACCTACCTTTCTTACTCCCTCACAGGCTAAACTGGAAGAATGACTATTTTCCCCACACATAATTGCTTTATTCTTCCCTACCTCTCAGGCTGTACTCATACTATTTCTTCCAAACTGGAGTATCTCTTTTGTAACAAGAGCACAGTATCTACCTTTCTAAACCTTACCCAACCCCAAACATAACATCTCAGATGACGTCTTCACCTCTTCTGAGCTTTTTGACTGTCTGTCCTTTCCGTATGACATCTCTTTGTAATCTACCTTAAAATGACCTCAGTAGGGACTTCCCTGGTGGCGTAGTGGTTAAGAATCCGCCTGCCAATGCAGGGGACACGGCTTCGAGCCCTGGTCCGGGAAGATCCCACATGCCGTGGAGCAACTAAGCCCGTGCGCCACAACTACTGAGCCTGAGTGCCACAACTACTGAGGCCCACGCACCTAGAGCCCATGCTCCACAACAAGAGAAGCCACTGCAATGAGAAGCCTGCGCACTGCAACGAAGAGTAGCCCCCGCTCACCGCAACGAGAGAAAGCCCACGCACAGCAACGAAGACCCAACGCGGCCCAAAATAAATAAATAAATACTTTTAAAAATGACCTCAGTATTTCATCCTTCTCACTAAATAAAAAGTTATTTGAGGGAAAAATATGATTTACTGAATACTTATCTTTTTAACTCCTTTATTTAATAATGCTTTGAATGGTATAGGTACAATTTATTTCCTAAACGACAGTGAAATGCCGCCTCTAAGCCATATTTGCCTTTTTATGACAAATCAGAAAAGCTTCTAAAAATAGCTAAGTAGTTAAGAGAAAATTTGTATTAATTATTATGATTAATTATTAACATATCAAACACAAAATTTTCCCTCTTTTGTAGGGGAAAAGGGTAGACTGGATAGTCCTGCTAACAAGGAAAATAAGAATGGACACCAAACAGCATAGGAAAAAAATATGATTAAATGAGATAAAGAATGGCAAAAAGGCCAACATAAAATTAGAAGTAAAGAAATACCTTTTGTCTATAATCTCCTTTCAATTAATTTCTTGCCTTAGCTTTAAATATTAAGATTTAGAAAGTGACATAGCTTACCAGATCTGCTCCTGCCTGAAGTAAGACATCTGCTACATCGGTATGACCATTTTCACAGGTGTATGTTCGTGCTGTATCCCCTGTTGCTGTTTTTGCATGAACATTAGCTCCTACAGTAGTGTTAGATACACAGCCTTAATAAAAGAATCATAAGACACAAATGTGGATACTGAAATTTCTTCTACATAAGCCATATCTCCTCAAATTAGACAAAACAGCCTTATCCATTTCTAGAAATAGAGAATATTGTCAGCATCTTTAAAAGCAAAAAAGAAAAATAATTAGAAATAGATTACTGCTTAAAATTAAAACTGCAGATATTTCAAACAGCAATAAGGTAAATTATTTATTCAGAATACACTAAAAAATTTGTCATATGATTTTTCTATACACATTCAGTGCATCATACATCAAAAAAAAGCTATTTGCGTTGTAATATTTTTACTTAAAGAAATCATGTAAAAAAACTCCCAAATGCAAAAATGCCTACCTGCAGCTAGTAAGTATTTAACTAACTCCAAATGACCCTCTTGAGCAGCTTCCATTAAAGGGGCAGAACACCCTAGTTCTGTATCAGCTCCTGCCTTAATTAGAAAGTCTGCCACTTCCAGAAAGCCTCCACAGCAAGCCAAAGTCAAGGCAGTTTCTTGAGTTTCTTCTGTCTGTGCATTGATATTTGCTCCTAAAATAAAGATTCTAATTATTTAGAGAAAGTCATTAACTTATTCCAGAGATAAGCAAAACATGATTATTTCCTAGTAAACTATACTTCAAAAATGAACATTAATATTAATTTACTAAATGATGAAGTACCTCTCCCCTATTCTAGGAGGCAGTTAAACATAAAACTATCAAAAAATAAATAAATAAAAAATAAATAAATAAAAAATAAAACTATCAACACCACATCCACTAGTCCATATTTGATGTACACTGCTGGAAGAAGATTTATTCAGCCAGAAGGTACAAGTCATGTGATTTAAGGCCTTAGAAAATAAACCACATTCCCTCGTTAGAAAGATTCAAAATAATGATGATAAAGATGTTGATGAAAATGATAATAGATAATATTTAATATGCTGTTATTTGTCAGGCAATATTTAAAGCATTTTACATACTTTGTTAGCTCCATTTTTACAGCTATGGAAATTGAGATTAACTAACTTGCCCAAGGTCACAACAACATTATCATCATCACTACTACCACCATCACCACAGTTAACACTTAACAGGCACTATATGACAGTGTTCGAAAAGCTTTATACACATCTATAAACTCTCACAACAACCCTACAGACAACAAAATTGAGGCACAGAAGGTTAGAAACTTGCCTAAAGTTACAAAATCGGCAAGCAGTGGATTTGTGATTCAAACCGAAGAAGTCTGCTCCGAAAACTATGCTTTTAAAATTCTAGTCAATATTACCTCTCAGTAAAAGGTTTTTGAAAAATGTGCCATTCCTCTTAAATTTGTACAAACAAAACCTTTATTAGTAAAAGAGATATAAAACCAGGCTACCAATATGGATAGAGATGCGAGATTACTTCTAAACTTAAGGTATCTTAATACAGTCAAGTAACTGTTTCACTTTCCCCAAAAGAGAAGCCCACTGTGTACTGAGCTCCTTGACAGCTTCTTATACGTGCATTCTTGCATTCTCATCAAGTTAGTCCTTATGGCAAGATTTCCCATAGCGTACTTTATGAAACACTAGAAACATCAAATAGTTATTAATAGGTATTCTGCCCTACAAGGCATTCTCTCAATATATTAGCTGCAGAAATGCTGAATCTCATACATGCCCCCACATAACCTACAACCCTATCCCACCCCCACTTCTTTCTATTTTTATTAACACAGCACAAAATGGCTCTGAAAGCTCTTAAATACTAAAGAAGCCCATCTGATTTTATTGAGTACAGTATGAGAGCTGTTTTCAAAGAAAATATTTCATCTTTAGTTTTTGTGATAGCACCTCATTACAAATCTACTAGAAAAATGAAATAAATTCAATTTTATAAAATCATAAACTTACATTTTACACATTTATGCGTTAGTGTCTTGATTGGTATTGGTTACCTTGGCCTAAAAGTAATGCCACCATTTCTTCATGTCCTTCACGAGCAGCTTCCATCAATGGTGTATAACCTTCATCATTGACCTCTTCCAGGCTAGCTCCTCTTTCAATAAGTAAAGCCGCAAGTTCCACGTGCCCACCACATGCAGCCAAAGTCAATGGTGATTCAAATGAATCAGCAGGCATGTTCACTTGGGCACCACTGTCAAGAAGTAACCTAGCTACTTCAGCGTGGCCATCCTGATTACAATGCAATTAAAAAAACTGAATCAGCACCATTAAAAAATCTTTAAAAATACTTCTCAATTGCTATACAATGAAGTTTACTGATCTCAATTCAAATAAGAATTAATAAATCTACATTTAACAGGTGAGTAAGCAAGCATTAATTAAGACATATCTACAGTTTACTCTAGTAGTAAATAGCAATTGAGGATATAAAATATGTAGAAAAATACCTTCAATCAAAAAGCTTATTAACCATCAGGAAAAAAAAAAACCAGTAAGCACATAAAATAAGAGATTACTGTGAGATAACATCAACACTGCATAGTATAAGCTTAAATGCTGAAAGGATAAAGTTTAGAAAGGGAAAGCAGGATTTTCATAGAAACCTTAAGGATAAGCAAAGTTTTGGCTAGGTAGAAAAAGAAAAATCCAATACTTTTTAGAGGAGTGGGGGAATTGAGCATGATGTGCTAGGGAAAAGGGAACACAATATGTACATGGTAATTCCTTTGTTGTTCGACAATCAAATGCCAGTGAAAATTAATAAAAAGTAAAAGAAGTTCTCTCTATCTTCTGTCTTCTTTACCGGCCTCCCTTTCTCACAGTTTCCCTAAATATTGGCAACCCCAAGGCTCACTTTTCCATTCTTTCTTCCTTTGATACAATTTTTCCTTCTGTATTACCTCACAGACATTTCATCTTCTTTTGAACATGTCATGCCCATTTTTGCCTTGGTACTTGCCATATTACACAACTTTAAAGTCTTATCACTGTGGTTACTTTGCTGTTCCTTTAGCTCAGAATTTTCTCCCTCCATAAGTAGTCAACTCCTACATTTCCTTTAAAGTCCAGTTTAAAACCTCAGTCTCTTAGCAAGTCTCCAAACGTATGGCCCCTACTAGTATCTTTCATCTACTTATAACACTTCCATTGCATGCAGAGTAGGTCTACAGAATATTCCACTTTAATTTTTTAATCTACATATAGTTTGTTTCTCTAATGGGGGTGGCAAGGATGTTTTAAGTTCCTTACACACATTGTGTCATTTAATCCTCACAACAACACTAGAGAAGGATATTATTTTCACAGATGGGGAACTCAAAACCCTCCCAGAAAACTTGTTTAATCAAAAGAAGAAGTTACTAAAGCAAACACTGGTATGGCAATAAGAAAAACAAAAAATAACTCAAGTCTTAAATGGCTACTTAATTTTTTTTTAAATTAGTAATTAAAATTTAACATCCTTTCAATAATCATTCTCTGAAGGGAAGTTGAGACAAGAAACTTAAAATTAATTTGGGGTCTGTTTTATCTTTGCTGTGTTTTTCTCATAAATCTGTCTATAATGTTATTCTGATTCATTTCTGTGCCACAAGTCATAGACTGAGATACAAAAGTTGAAGAGTACTATTATTACGCATTCTCAAGTACAAATTTAAAAAAAAGTCCTTAAAAAAAGGAATTCAGGGCTGAGAAAAGACCACGATAAAGGATCTTTGGGAAGGGAGAATCTTCGGAAAGGGATCCTTGGGAAAGGAGAATGACAGAGGGAGAATTATGTAATGCAAATAATATTCTAATTTCAAATTTTTCATACATTTTACATTATGGGTTTGATGAACATGTTTTACTTAGTAGTATTATGTGCATACTCTGTGGATTATATTCTCATTTTTAATATCCTTGATCCATCTTTTAAAAAGTCACTTTTTGTGCCAATTACATAAAACCAGAAAATGAAGGTAGTGCTACAAAGCTTCAGAAAGCACCTCTGATAGAAGTTAATATTGCACAACTGGCTCTTATAACTCAGATAGCTGAGGTTCTGATCCACAAGTCATGATAAACAGAATCTTTGAACCCAAGGAAACGGCACTCACTCACTATACACTGGCTCTGTCTCTACCTAATATAGAAATATATTTCATGTATGTATTTCACCAATCTTACCATGCAAGCCTCCATTAAAGCAGTGTGCATTTCATCTGTTTTATGCTCTTGATCTGCGCCTGCTTCCAAAAGAAATCGCACCATCTCTAGATGTCCTAAACCAAAAGTTTATAAGATTACTTAAAAATATTTTATTATTCCCCAAAAATAAAATTACAATATTTTGAAAAGTTATATTTCACTTATAGCAATACATTTATTACCATAATACTAAAGTCAGCTACAAGCCACCCTCAACTGCCCAACACAAATTATACAAGTGATCTGTGCTGTTCTACTCCTTACCCTGTTACCCCAGAAACTGCTATTACTAAAATCCTTGCTGTAGGTGAGCAAAGGTGGCCGTAAAATGCAACACCCAGAATATCCACTCTACAACCTTTTTAGGGCCCAGGCATGCCACAGTTATTTTATTTATACTATAGACTAAATTCGTTTTTGTGAACTAGTAGCCTGGGATGATAATCATCACTGAAGTTATTTCTATGAGGAAATGAGCTTTAAGTTTCAATAACTAACTCACAGACATTTTAGGAACAACCTGCTTGTAAGTTGGAAACCGTATATATAAAAATATTCTTGGGGCTTCCCTGGTGGCGCAGTGGTTGAGAGCCTGCTTGCTAGTGCAGGGGACGCGGGTTCGAGCCCTGCTCTGGGAAGATCCCACATGCCGCGGAGTGGCTGGGCCCGTGAGCCACAACTACTGAGCCTGCGCATCTGGAGCCTGTGCTCCGCAACAAGAGAGGCCGCGACAGTGAGAGGCCCACGCACCATGATGAAGAGTGGCCCCCGCTTGCCGCAACTAGAGAAAGCCCTCGCACAGAAACGAAGACCCAACACAGCCATAAATAAATAAAATTTAAAAAAAAATCATTATAAAAAAAAATATTCTTGAAACAACACCATTTATATTTATTCATTTATTTAGATATAAATATATATATATACACATACATATATATACACACACACATATATTTATGGAGTTTCAAATAAACCATATGCTTCAGTTCAGATAAAGATTACCTTGTGAGTAGTTACAATGAACATAAATTATATTTTAAAAAGGACTTCAGATACTATGTAAGAAACAGTAGAAAAGTAACTAATTTTTTTCCAACTTCATCCGGAATGAGCTGCAGTCAATTTTCAGTCAACTGGGAATGGAGGAAGGAGTGGATGGCGGAATCATGAACAGTTCAAATTAACTCTGGTGAATAAGTGTAGCACCTGCCATGCCTTGTTTTTGCTAACAAACTATCTCTCCTTCCTCTCTGTCATTCTCCCTTCCCAAAGATCCACATCAATGCTTAGTCTCAGCCTGAATTCTATCCCTTCCCCATCTCCTCCTTGTCAATCTGTATCCTAAGAGACCTCACCAGAAATAGAGGAAAGTAAGTGTCCATGGATCCTTGGAAGCAGTAGAGATGTTCTCCACCAGCTCAGTTCTATATCCATTTTCTCTAACGAAAGCCTACAAGCCCCAACCTCAGCATGGTGGGGCTACAAGCATAGGACAGAGGGAAGAGTAGTTATACATAGCCCCATCTCAAAGCTCATTGGCCAGCTGGGTCTCAGTAGTAAAATGGAGCTAGTTCCGGTTTCAAAAGTATTTGATGGAAAGGTGAGACAGAGCCACCCAATCAGCCTGCCCTGGAGAGGCTGTCCCAAGGCTTAATTCCTCCCCTCCCAATGAAGATCAACCTCTGCGTAACTACTAAACACAACTGGAGAAGTAAGAGACCTCAGGTGTGCTTCCTAAGTACCCTTAATCTGAATTATCTGTAACACGAGATAATCAAAAGTCCTTTAGAGCACATTTTTACATTTAACTTAAATTTTAGTCATTTATGTGGCTAAGGAGTATTTTAGTCATGTTTTTTAAGTGAAGTGATTCCAAAAGACCTAACAAAACCCTGGCCACTCTGAAGTACTGATAGAATGAAACAAAACAACAGGAGGGCCAACACAAGGGTGAAGGAATCAAAGCCCTGGGTGCAAAATTTAAGGAGACATTCACTCACAAGCTAGTGTACGTGAAGATTCAGACATTGAGAGTGAGTGCCTCCTTCACTTTTGTACCTTGCCTTGCAAGAGCTTTATCTTGATGCCTCTGGGTCAAAAATGTATCACTTATTTTATGATACAATCATGACACAGCTGCAGGTGGTAGAAAACATTGAAGTGAATGGCTATGCAGGTATAAAATTTCATGAAATTTTCTTTTTAAAAAGTTTCTTAGTTTATAGCAATTTATCTGTCAAAAAGGTTGATTCTGAAAAATGTCTGGCTCTGTGGCTGTCTTTTTAGAATCTAGAATCTAGATTAACTAGCTGAAGACCAAGTATCTTTCCAGACAATTATCTTGCCCCCCCCAAAAGAAGATATTTTACTCTATTATCAATATTTTCAGGTTGATCGACATCATTTAGAACACTATGTACCCCCTTTGTACAGCTATATATTGGTAGGTATTCTCAATTTCTACCAGCTCTTCCTTCTAACTTTATTAAACGTGTTGATGATACTCTAAAATTGTTCTTTGGAATACAAACTCCCTCCACACCACTCTTTATTTTTCTTTTCATATATCCTCCTTTCTCTTCAATTTTTTTCCTTTCTTCTTGGTATCATGAGAATAGCTTAAGCACCTTCTTGTTAATAAATCATTCTAGCTTCTATTTATTTCTTTCTTTACTGGCCGCATCGCGCGGCACGTGGGATCTTAGTTCCCCTACTAGGGATCTAACCCACGCCCCCTGCAGTGGAAGCACGGAGTCTTAACCACTGGACCTCCGGAGAAGCCCCGCATTCTAGCTTTTATTGCATTTACTTTACATTTACAGGCGAAATACTTCTGGATTCTTTTGTGTAAACCAGGCAAAATACTCTGACAAGCAAAATCATTAAAAAATACAGTGCATATTAAAATTAAATAACTGTTTCTAATAAAACAACTGGATCAATAGTCATTTTTCACTGACAATATTTATAATATTGAGTGTATATTTTAAAAGTTTAATATATAAAGTTTATATATTAAACTTTTAAATTCTTAAACACTTATTTATAATGTACTATTACCATATTTTATTTTTTATTTTAAGTGACTAACCATTCTATATGAAGTAACTGTCATTTCATGAGTTTAAAAACTTTGTTTAAAAAAACAAGTTCTTTACTGTACCTTTGTAACAAGCTAACGTAAGGGCACACTCTTTAAATTCATTGGAATGCGTATTAATGCCAGCCCCATTTTCTAGCAGCAATCTGGCTACTTCCACATGTCCAGCATTTCCAGCTTCCATAAGAGGAGTATGACCATTTTCATTATGGTCCTCAATACTGGCACCAGATTCCAAGAGCACATTTACAACATCTACATAACCTCCAGCACAAGCATATGTAAGTGCTGTATTGCCTATTTGAATGAAGAAAAACAAAGACATTAACACAAAATACCAAAATAATACAGAGGTTTATCTAGTATCAAAGACAAAACTGAAATGAGAGACTATAATCTTAATAAATTTAGCTATTACACTTATATATATAATTCTTTTCTTCATTACATTTTATCTTACTGAAATCAACTCCCTATTCGTTCCATTTAAAAATCAGGGTCAAACACATGTGGAAAATCAGATACACTTATCACAATTGTAGAGTTATAGAAGCACTGAGCAATTCTGAAACTAACTTCCCACATGAGGAAAAAGTTACACTGATTCTAACTTTAATCAGAGAAATGTTTCCCAACCTTTATTTTTTCTTTGGATTATAATTATTCATCATATATAGATATACCTCATACCGTTACTTTTAATCACATACTGTTTTCACTACAACTTTACACATCAGTTAACTGGTGGTCAAAGTTAAAATAATTTCAAAAACATTCCCTCATAATGATAAAAATCTCCCATGTTACAGGGGAAAAAAGTTAACTTCTGGGTAAAATAAGAATTCCTAAAACCCCCTCAAACCAGAACATGCAGACCTTTAAAATGATTTAAAGTATTTAATAAATTTAAAAATCTTGCATGAAGGAAATGAACCAAATATATTTTCATATATTTTAGAGCTTTTACACAAATCCATCTATGCTCAAATTTGAAAGAAAAAAAAAACTGATTTAGGTTAACATTGTCTCTTGTGTAACACAATGTTTTCATAATACTTTCTTTTTCTATAGGCCGCAATTTATTAACACTAGGCAATGACAGACCTGCCTTCTGTTGCATATCCTTCTTATTCTCCCTACCTTCCCTTCCATTTTCCCCTGATAAATAGGAAACTTGGGTTTGAGAGGTGGAGACCATCCTTTCCACTTCCAAGAGGATGGTCCTTTTAACTGGGCCAGTGTTTAACAGAAAAGAACCAAGGCCAGTTAATAGCACTCATACACAAAACAGGAGAAATTTCATTCAAAATACATTCTATGTACTTTAAGCCTAATGCACAGATATATACAAATGTGCAGCATTGATAACTGCAAAAGCATCACTAATGATCACTTTCATGTGAATTAATTACTATCAGAGGGTGTTAATATTTAAAAACTGCAAAAGAAGTATGCATAACCTGCTGAAGACTGTGCATTGACATCAGCTTTATGAGCTAGCAGCAACTTCACATTTTGGACATGTCCTCCATTAGCAGCAGCCATTAAAGGTGGAATGTCACCTTTGATCCCCCTATCTTCCACATTGGCATGCATTGCCAACAAAACCTTATGAAAGAAAAAGTTGAAAGGATATTAGAAAATGATATTTTCATCAAAATTTTTTGAACATATATTTATGTTAACACCTACCTAGTCATACTACAGAGCCAATAAGCAAAAAGAGCCAACAAACAAAAAAAATGTATCTAACAAAACTATTACTTGAAATGAGCCTGATGGTTGATTTTATTTTATTATTTCCTTAATACACAGTCTAAATTAAGACAAAACAATCAAAAAACTGTGAGCTTTATTTTGATAATACAAACCTGTGCAAGCTCATAATATCCAGCAGAACCAGCTAAACAAGGGAGGCTCTCCCCTTCCTCAGTGTGTTCATTTACACTTCGCCCTTCAATGAGTAACTTTCGCACAGCATTTACATCTCCTTCTGAACAGGCTTCTGCCAAACTGCGGCTATTGGGGGAAGAATATTGTAATATCAGGATATAAGAATATAAAAAATTGCGCAGCATAAGTGATGATTTTTTGAAATTAATCTGGACAGTAGCGCTAAAAAGAATCATTATTTCAATACGACTCATAACAAAAAGAAAATAAAATGATTCAGTTCACTGAGTTTTTAAAATCTACATATAAAAGTCACTGAATTAAAATTATCCACATTACAAAATGTTTTCAGTCATGTAACTGAAAGATAAAGTCTAATTTACTATAAATAGGGAAAAAATCCAAAATTTTAAAATATAAAATTGTATAGAAAAATCACATGAAGGAAATACAAGTTATAATTACACTTCTGTTTGTTTAGTCACTAGAAAAATTTTATAAGATTGAATGAAATGGCTAAAACTTTTACTAATTATAAACGCCTATCTGAGTTCTTCAATCAAGTAAAGGGAAATCAGATAGGAAAGTTGTGAGCATGTAATTTTGACTAATCTATGAATAACTGAGAAGGAGATTCTTTTTTTGAAGTATTTACTTATGCCATCATATTTTGGGGAAGTATGAAAAATATCCAGGTAAGGCAAAGGCTTAATTCAAGCCAAAGGAGAGTGCAAAAAGTGGTGGAACAACAGTAAGTTATATTTAGAGTAAAGCATTTGCCCTGTAAATCTTCCAAAAGAATTTCAACTATGGACATTTCTAAAGATTCCTTCACTTGCGGCTACAATTCATTCTTAGAAAAACACTAAATCCAAGTCTCTTCATTAATATTCTCTTTATTTCAAATATACCTCAATTCTTACAACCTCCTCTTAAAACGTGGCCCTGTCACTTCAGGTACTAAAGCCATCATCCATGGATAACCTGTTTTCTACACCCATATTATCACTACCACCCAGTTTTAAGAACATCATCCTTAGCCAAGATTATGGCGACGTCTCCTAAGCAGTCTCCCTGCTGTTACCCTTGCTCTCCTTCAGGCTCTTTTCAGTGAAGGAGCCAGAGAGATCTTGCTTAAAAGGAAGCAGACCTGTCACTCCTCTGCTCAGAATCCTCCTCTGGCCTTTAACCTTACCCACAGTAAAAGTCAGAATCCTTGTAAGACCTGTCCAGTGGTAGGATCTCAAACTCCTCCTTTTACTTCTCTGGTTTCATCACCTACTATTCTCACTTACTCTTTCCGCTTTAGCCAAATTGGCTTTCCCGTTTATCACCAAAAATGCTAATTAAGCTGCAACTCCAAGATTTATGTATCTGCTATCCCTCTGACAAAAAAGCTTCTCCCAGGCGCAGCTCACTGCCTTATCTATTTCAGGTCTTTGCTAAAAAGCCACCTTTTAAATGAGTGTTTCCCTGACTACCCTCTTAAAAATGCAACATGATCCCTAACCCCAAACACTGCCTTAGCACTTCCCCATTCAGTTTCTTCTGCCCATAATCATTATCATTGTATGCCATACTATATATTTTGTCTACCTGTTAACTGTACTGTCCCCTGCCAAAGTGAAAGTCTCAAATAGCACTTAATAAGTTTGTCTCTTAATTTCCCATTTTATAGGCAATGACAGTCTCTAGACTCAATGTTCTCTATCACCTTTAAGTAAGTTCAGGACAAATCCCTCCCACAAGACATTTCATGTAGAAGAACATACTTTTTCTCCCTTTCGGGTGGTCTCTCATTCTCTCTCTCCCCCTCAGGCACACATCCTCCTTTATTTTCCCATTTGAACTTTCATTCAATTTCCTTAGGTGTGTTAGCTTTAAAAGAGCCTTTCAGGAACTACTCTAGCAACAGTTGAACTTCACAACTTCTGAGCAAAGGGTATGTGAAATCTGGCACATGGCACCACACTTAATTAATGTAAAACCTGGCACATAACACCCACTGCGCACCACTGTTTCTCAAGCTTTGATGAACAAATATGACTGTCACGAACATGGTCTAGTGTTTTGCTGATCATTTTTAGTAGTGTCAGTGCCAAAGAATCTATGACTCTTTATTTTTCTATTCTATTTCCTGCTTGAACTAGCTTTAATATACTCTTCAAGGTGTCTTGCCAGTCCCAGAAGGCACATTAAAAAATATCTGGAGAATATCAATAATATCGTAGGCTAGAAAAACTGAACGTTAACTAAGGAATAGAACTGGAAGTTAACTAAAGAAGGAGAGTCAATCTATGAGAAGGATGGTAAAATAAATTTAATAAAAACAGAAAACTTAGATGAATGAAGACAAACACAGAGTTAAGAGAAACAGCAAATTCACACTCTTGTTAATACTAAAAGATGTTGCATAAAAACACTATTATATAAAAGACAATTCTTGAATGCTATTTTTCATTCTCTAAACTCATATATAAAAGAGTATTCTCATTTTTTCAACTATTTAAAGGTAACTGCTAAAATACAGTTGACCCTTGAACAACACGGGGGTTAGGGGTAACCACACTCCACTCAGCTGAAAATCTGCAAATAACTTAATCAGTCTGCCCTCCATAAATGCAGTTCCTCCATATCTCCATATGCACGTTTCTGCATCCATGGATTCAACCAACCACAGACTGTGCAGCAATGTAGTATTCACCACTGAAAAAAACCTGTGCTGGGAGTTCCCTGGTAGTCTAGTGGTTAGGATTCAGCTTTCACTGCCGTGGCCCGGCTTTAATCCCTGGTCGAGAAACTGAGATCCACAAGCCACGTGGCGTGGACAAAAGAAAAACAAAAAAAAGAAAGAAGAAAAGAAAGAAAAAAAACCTGTGTGTAAGTGGACCTGTGCAGTTCAGACCTGTGTTGTTCAAGAGTCAACTGTAAATAAAATGGCTTAATGGCTTCTTTTCAGTTAAAGGCAAAAAAAATGAAGCCTCTGAAGGGTGAAGACAGTACCATGTATTAATGGTTCTTTTCCAGCTGCTTCCTTGGCATTGTATTTTTCATTATACTATCCATAATTGTTTTATATACAAGATGGTGTGATTGTTTTTTATTGCATAACATCATCAGAAAAACTTTAAAGGCCAAGTCAGAAAATATTTACTGAGTTCTTACTAAACGTGAAATATTATATAAAAGGAATTATAGGACAAATAAAAATAACATCCCTAGAACTCACTTACATTCAAGTTACGGAAACTAGATCTTTGACGTTTTTGAACATTCATAAAGCAAATAAACAAATAAAAGCCCTGCCCTTTAAAATGGTCAGAACTATGCACATGAAGTAGAAAATGGCATGACTAATTAGAAATCATTTACTTCTTTGTCACCAAAACATTAAAAGAAAACAAAATCTAAATAAGCAAAAGGTCTTTTATAACATATTGGCTAAGAAGTCAGCCTTGTAGTCAGACAGACACTGGTGTCCTGCCTCTGCTACTTGTTACCTATTCAATCTTAAGTTACTTCTTTTCAGCTGTTCATGAGTAAAATGGGAATAAAAACAAAATCCATGCCTAAGGCTTTTCGTGAGTATAAGTAAGATATCACAGGTAAAGTGGTTAGCATAGTGCCAGGCACAAAATACATGCTCAGTAAATGTTAGCTATTTTAATTATTTTTAAGAAAATGTTTTTATACTGATCACAGTGGAAACCCACTTACTTGTCTGACTGCCCTGCGTTTGCTGTGCTTTCAGCTCTCATACGGGGAAGCGCAGCAGCAGCTTCATCCAACGCACAACTAACAGATGATGTCAACCTCCGAAGCACGTCAGGATCTGCAAAGGCTTTACCATCAGCCGTAGATAATTTGCCTATTCCTATTCTATTATTTTCACACCAATTCAGATATACCCAAAAGGAGAAACAAAGCAAAATTCAAGTTACTTAACTCTATTTATGTTAAACTCCAAATGATACACTGGACATATATATTGCCTGGCCAGAATCTTCTGGGAAATCCCTGTTCTCCAGTTTTCTAGTAGTCTTATTCCTTCCATGTGGTCCATAAGTGCTCAACTCTGTGACTCTCTGCTTCTAGAAATGGGTCGTTGGTCTATGCTGGGACAATCGGGTGTCCTCACTCAGACTTCTGCCGTACGTTTGCAAGAAGAACCTATGCTCAAAGGTTGCTAAATTGTGAGTCATGAGCTATTTGGTCACTTTTATCACCACAAAGAGAAAAAGACTACCCAAAATAAGTCAACATAGAGGAGAGGAGAGCAGAGAAATAGGAAGGAGACAGTTCTGATAAAGTTATATTTGACTCATTGACACCAGTAGTGCCAGAAGCCAGCACCATCCCTATACCTTTGGTAAATGCCCATTTTCGTTTAAGAATGTTTAGTTGGGCTACTACCACTTGTGACCAAAAAATGGCCATATAAGACATTATAGGTTATAGAAAAGATCACCTATCTATGAGTACCTATTTGTTTCAAATTACGACTACAATTTACTACATACACCCAAAATCATGTCTAAAAACACCATATCTAAAAAATATTCAGAATAGACAAATTTTTTTTAAATTTCAGAAGCAGAAATGGTTAGTTACCATGTACATGAAACACAACTTGTTGCTATTCTACATATCACTATAAAGCAAGCTGATCTCTAACCTTTATTATTCTAAACTCAGTGCTGCTTAATCCAGGCTGCCCATCAGTGGAGCCTTTCAAAAGTACAGACCGCTGAACTCTTCTATATCTAAAGATATAATTCAGTAAGTAAGAGGAAGGCCTAGGGATCTACATACTTTAAAGGCTCTAAGGAGATTCTGACGCACAGCCAGGATTAAGAACCTTTGCTCTAACTTGAAGATAAAACATCTAATGTTATAATGGATATTACAGAACCCCACTACTCAACATGTGGTTCATGAACTACTGATAGAAGCATTACTGTCACTTGGGAGCTTGTTAAAAATGCAGAATCTGAGACCCTAAAATTTACTGATCAATAACCTGCATTTTTAAAAAAAGATCCCCAAGTGATTCAAACCCAATTAAGGTTTAAGAAACACTATTAGAGGTTTTAAAACAAACTATTTAACTAAGACAAAGACCAAAAAGATCTCCCAAGTGATAAGAAACATATCTGTACAGATTTCTTTTAATAGTGGAAGGACTCAATAATATAAGTTTGTGTTTGAAGTTTATTTTAAAAAAACTTTATACACGTTTGCTTTTCCTTCTGACAAATCCAAGATATGAAATATTACATCTTATGGAATAAATATGGCAAAAAGCATTTCTGATTTTAGATATTTAGATATAACAAATGTTCAGAGCAGTCAAATTTAGTGTCTGCTACAATCAAGATGTACAAAGGATAAAAACAGTCTTAATCTGGTAAGACTGATACCTACTGCATAATTTGTGTCACTAATATTAGAAGCCAACTGTAGTCTGAACGTGCTATAGTAGTATTTATTCAATAAGATATCTGTGGTTAGTTAAGTATCCTAACATTATTGAGACCAATATCACAGATGCATTCTCACATGAGAGAATTAGCTCCAATATTTTAGCCAACTCAGATGGGCTATATAACAACTATTTGTCAGTGACAAAAAAGAACTAAACAAGAGGATACATCCGGATCAGAAGAAAGTAATCCCTGTTTAAAAAAAAAATAACATTTAAAATAAAATATTCCATATTAAATTTTTATGAACTTCTCATATCTTCATAAGTAAAGATAACTAGTTTAGTAAAAACAGCTAGGAAGTAACCTAAGAAATACATACTAACCTTTCAAATAAATAAACAGTGATTGGAAATGAATTTATCTAGCTACTCTGGATTATGGTGATCTTTTTTACTGGTCTTATTCAATTATTAGATATTAATCAGTGAAGATCAATAACAGAAAAGATACACGATGACCAAATTATTCTTTCCAAGTTATGACATTTAATCAATTGAACAGAACCATATAATTTCAGAGAAAAGGTGTATTAAATGATTACCTAGATTTCTGATTTCAAGATGATTTTAAGACAATTATTTCCCCCCTTTTTCTTCTCAGAACTTACTCAAAGGAGAACTAAAATACAACAGGAACTCCATCTTTGATAAAACTAGAAGAAATTTGTAAATCAAAGCTAATATTCATGAAGACATAGTAAAGAGGAGATTAACTGACTTAGCAGAACAGAATAAGCAGAAACATAGAAATCAGTGAGAAACAAAGTGATCAGCCCAATAGGACTCAGGAGTTATATACAGGTTCCAGGTTCAGGGTGAGGCTTGGGTTGGAAAACAGAGAGACTGGCTCAACACGTGTGAGGAGCAGTCCGACATTTAAGACTCCATCCCAAACTGCAGAGCCAGATAATTATTCTCTAAAGAGACTAAGCCAGAAAGACCCTGGGCTAGAAGATATTGGCTATAGATGAGGAAGAGATAATACTAAATTGAAAATGAGGATTAAGTGAACGTATGCATGATAAACAGTGAGATCCTTAGCCCCTTTTCTACTCTCAGCTCCCCAAATGCTGGCAGCCAGCATTTATAATTCAGTAGACAAAAACAGACAGATGTGTCTCTCAAGAAATTAAACAGCCACAGAGAAAAGACTTAAAAATATTGACATTTGGGGGTTCTCAAAGAAATGGAGAGGCTTCTGTCCAATCACTGGTAAACTAGGAATTCTAAAATGTTCCCAAGATTACCCAGCTCTGGTGTACACACTCTATATTTGGGACTGTGAATTTGATAGATTTTATCCCCATGATTAGGTTATGCTATATGGCATAGTTGACCTGAAGATAAGAAGGTTATCTGGGTGGGCCTGACCTTATCACATGACCGCAGGAAGACCAAAGAGATTTCTTTGGCTGGTTGGAGAAAAGGAAATCAGAGATTCAAAGCACAAGGATTCCACATGCCATGCTGATGTGAAGATGGGGGGAATGTGGGCGACCTCAAAGAGGTGAGAGCAGTTTCAACTGACAGTCTGTACGAATATCAGGATCTCAGTCCCACAATTCCAAGGAATTAAATTCTGCTGCCAACAATAATAAACTTGGAAATGGATTTTCTTCTACAGCCTACAGATGAGAACTCAGCTTAGCTGACACCTTGATTGATTGTTAGCTATTATAAAGAAAACGGGGAAAAAAAGGGAATAAACACAGAAATGAGAAAAATGAAGCAACTATTAGCATCCTATAAAAAGGAACTCTACCTCCAAAAGTAGCTCCTTTCAGCTGAAATCTACCTTCATGTAGCCTCTTTAAGCCTGGTTCTGCCTCTTCAAACCACAGAAAACAAATATCCCTCTTATATTCAACTTGAGTCTTCTCATCTTCAGGAGAAACATTCCCTGTTCCTCTTATGACATGGTTTCAAATAATTTCACAATCCTCATTTCTCTCAGGTAAACTCCTAAAGCAACATCAAATCTCAGGCAAATGCTAAATTATATCACTGCTACCCTGTACAGTTTTCCATACTCAAGGTAAGAACCTTGCATGTGCCCCTACTATGTTTTCATCGGTATTTGGTCAAGATTCCCTTAATAATCCATTCTAGAATTTTACCCAGGATAGAAATCAAACTTAACCAAGAGTCCTTCAAATATCTAGATGCTGTGTTCTGAGATATTTATTGAAAGGATTATCAAACAGCAATAGGTCAGTTTTATGCTATAATGAAATATCAGTTTATATGCATTGAATGTACAGAATCTAGCATTGGTTCAGGGTGCTCAAGCCATGAACAATTAATGTTCACCATAGATTTATGTCCACTTTAGGAAAGTTAAGAAAATATAGTTATTTTAAATGATCATAGAGATTTAGAGTTACTGTTCCCTTATATTTAAGGCATATTACATATCATGATGCTTACTCTTGGTTATGTATATAAACTCTAATTAAAACACTTCTTATGAGGACAATATAATGATGAGCCACTTTACAAAAATATAATGATGATTCACTTTACAAGGTTTTAAAAGACAATCTGTGACAAAAAAGTAGAGGGAATTATACACAGTCGATTCTTATTATTCATGGTAGTTATGTTCTGTAAAGTCACTGGGAACACTGAACTAATGAATACTGAACCACTGCTCCAAGGGGAAATACAGGGCTAGGTGCCTGCAAGTCTCTGGCCACAGCATTTGCATTCACCAGTCAATACATAAGCTTGTTTTATGTGTGTTTTTGTTTAAATACAATCTTATTTAATATATTATACTTGATTTATTAACATTGAACTCACAGCCAACAGCACTATAACTCATGCTGAAGAGGCTTATCTAATACACGTATATTCTACAAAAGGCACATCACAGCCTTCTCACATTTAGTAACACTAGATAGCACTTCAGCATTATACTTGGAGGCCATTTGAAATCACCAACAAAAGGCACAAAAATGTGGAAAATGTGGCACTAAGTAGACCATGGAAAGGACACTTGTTTACAGTATGAGAGCTGAAACAAGAAGGCAGAGAGCATCACTTCAGCAGAAAACATGCACGCAGAACAACTCAAAATTTTCACCATTCTGTGCATTTCTATGAAAGACTGAGAAAGCACTATAATTTGGGGGTATAAATACATTTTATAAAGTAGGTGAATTTGCAAAGATGGAATTCAGGACTAATGAAAACTAACTGTATAAGAAGTCTCTGTTTGGACTTCCCTGGTGGCGCAGTGGTTAAGAATCCGCCTGCCAATGCAGGGGACATAGGTTCGAGCCCTGGTCCAGGAAGACCCCACATGCCACGGAGCAACTAAGCCTGTGCACCACAACTACTGAGCCTGTGCTCTAGAGTCCATGTGCCACAACTACTGAAGCCCGCGCGCCTAGAGCCCGTGCTCCACAACAAGAGAAGCCACTGCAATGAGGAGCCCACACACCGCAACACAGTAGCCCTGCTCGCCGCAACTAGAGAAAGCCCACGCGGAGCAACGGAGACCCAACGCAGCCAAAATAAATAAAATTAAAAAAGAAGTCTCTGTTTATAAGGTTTACAACAACCTGTCAATTTTATTCTGGTAATGAAACTATGCTTATATGAAATGTTGCATGTAATGCTCTAGAAAGTAATCCATTAACCTTTATGAATAGTCATACTAAATATACAACATCATACATTTATAATAACCGGAGTTTTTAAGAGTTATGTAGAACTTTGGAAAATTAGGCTTATTATATATGTAGAGTTTGCAGACTTACCTGCAGCTTCTAGTAAAGCTTCCAGTCTAGCTTGTGTTTCTGGATCTACTGTCCTGAGGTCTGCACCATCAGCAGCACCTGACAAGGGGAACTTGGAAGCCTTTTCCAGCATTGGATTTTCCAAATCCTCCTGATCCAAAATGAAAGACTCCACCTAGAAAACAAATACCAAAAAAAGAAGAAGGGGAGGAATGAAAGGAGAAAAGGAAAGTTGGAAGAGAAATAAACAGAAGAAAAAGGAAGAGAAGAGAAAAATATTTTAACATCAAAATCAATGATAAATACAATGCAATCCTGAATAATTTCAATGGGATAGATAAGCCCACAGTTTAAAGGAGAAAATTACATTTGTAGAATAATTTAAGAATGTATTATTCATATCATATGTAGTCTATTTTCTTTTCTTACTGAAATCACATGTATTCTTTTCTATTCTAATTTCATGGGGGAAGGGTAGTGGATGGGAGAGGTTATGAGGTTAATACTTAGACATGAAAACTTTGACTTTGGTAGAGGACCTAAATTAGCTGTTCTTAAATCTTTTGTTCTCAGGACACCTTTATACACCTAGAAAGTACTGTGCTGCTCCCAAGGACTTCATATAAGGGTTATATTTATTAATATTTACCGTATTTGAAATCAAACTACAATATCACAAAATCAAAACATTAATATCACTACTGGCTTCATTACAAAAGTTTTTAAGTACTGGAACGCTGTCAAGCCCAGGCAAATAAAATTTCCAAAATTCTAGTTTGTGCTTGAAAGCTTAATTTTATCATTGGTGACAAATACTGTTGATTGTTTCCCTTAAAGGAATAGGCTCACTTCGATCATTTCTGAGAACATTTGCCAAATGCCCAAGTTTGACAGGCATAGTATGTCTGTCTTTTATATTTTTCCAGCAAAAAAAGACATTTCATGAAAAAAAAAGTGGACTATTCACCTCACATCTCAAAAAAGCCCAAGTGCTTTTCCCTCAAACACCACCATACTTTTATATGCATAAGTGCTTTATGTGTACTTCCCATTTTGTCACACAATAACATTGAAAGGACATGTATTCCAAAGTGGAAATTTCAAAAAATTAATATTTCTTGCTCTATCAAGATTATTCTTCATGGGGACTTCCCTGGTGGTACAGTGGTTAAGAATCCGCCTGCTAATGCAGGGGACACGGGTTCGAGCCCTGGTCCGGGAAGATCCCACATACTGCGGAGCAACTAAGACCATGCACCACAACTACTGAGCCTGAGCTTTAGAGCCCACGAGCCATAACTACTGATGCCCGCACGCTTAGAGCCCGTGCTCTGCAACAAGAGAAGCCACCGCAATGAGAAGCCCGCACACTGCAACGAAGAGTAGCCCCCACTCTCCAAAACTAGAGAAAGCCCGCGCGCAGCAACAAAGACCCAACGCAGCCAAAAAAATACATAAATAAATAAATAAATTTAATTAATTAAAAAAAAAAGATTATTCTTCAGGTGAAACTGGCCTTTCATTTTATTTTTTTAACTGTGAGTATATGGCAGTGATAACTACAATGATACTGGCACAATTTGGTGCCATGGCCTTAAGAGGCCAGCAGTTTTACCTACCATTGCTTTTGTATCATCAGTGCAAATATCAACACAGTCAAAAGGCAAATAACATATTAGTATTGTGATGAAAACATTTTTGACCTCTTGAACATCCTGAAATGATTTCTGGGAACTTGAGAGGGCTGCAGACCTTACACTGAGACCCACTGATACAGTAACATAGACCAGATTCAATTAAAAGAAATGTAAAGAATTAGAAAAGAGCAACTCTTAAGACATGGGGAAAAGTTTTGTTTTGACATCCCTTGTCATAGTGCTACTTACCAATAGGTATAAAGATATAATTCTTTACAGTCTGCTGATCAAAAGTTGATAATTATTATATAAAAATCACTAACATGATCAGGTGAAATTTATTTCACAAGTTTATATTACTTCTAACACTGTAATAACTAAAATAGATATAAAACTTACTAACACCTTAGAACACAATTACCCTCATGCCTAGTATCTAGCTGTCAGAAATAAGATTTTAAAACTTCGGAAATAAAATTCTTACCCAACATAACATCAGAAACTCTATTGTTCCATCTTTAAAAGTCACCTGTCTAGCAACCAGGCATAAATCCTATATTTAATCAATACATATTTAATATTGAATGTTAAATTTAGGGGGAAATAATATGCTTTCTAAATTTCCGTTAAGCTAATGTAGTTTAATATGAAATAACATTTCAGATGTCTAGTATTTCAAATATAAATAGACACAGAACACTAAAAATAATCTCCGTAAATATTTGAAAATTTTCAAAAATTCTGCTATATATTAACCTTAAATACCTATATGATAGGAGGGAGTTAAGAAAAAGACAATAATTTTTTTTTTCTTTTTTTGGACTTAAAAAAAATTTATTCCAATCAGAAATACCAAAAGAAACACGTTAACTCTGCTTAAGATCGTCTTCGGGAAGGATTTTTTTAACCAAGTTTCCAATTTCAGTACTATCTTCATGTCAAGTTCAGGTGTCAATGTTCCACTGGCTTTGTAAAAGAAATCTGACATTTTTCCTTCTTTAAGCTGTTGAACAATTTAAATCTTATCATCTTTTTCTTGAAAGTTAAAAGAATTCACCTGAAACACCGTCTGGGACTGGTGTTTTCAGGGATGGTAGCCTTTTGATAACTTTCTCAATTTCTTCCATTGTTAGATCTGTTACGTTCTCTCTTCTGGAGTCAACTTTGATAACTGGATTTCCGCTCTCCAGGCGTCCATTTCCCCGGTCTGTGGTAAGGGGGAGGGGAGGGTGGCGGACGGGGTCGACCAGGCCCCTTCCGTCCCGGACATTCAACGGAGCCAGGGGCCCCGGAATCCCAGACCCCGAGGGGGCAGGCGCCCTTCCGCGGTCCCAACGCTGCTCTCCCGGGCCGCAGGCAAAGCCCGGCCCCTCCCCGCCCCGCTCTCGATGCGCGCCGGGAGGCACCTTCCTTCCCGGGGCGCGCCCAAATGAACGCACTGCCTCCTCAGCCGGAAAGGCTCGTTCCGGCAGTCGGACGGCGCTCCCGGCCCAGCGAAGCCCGGCAGCGGGCGGCAAAGCTGGGAGGCAGGAGCTGGGCCCTGCGGCTGCAGGTCCCACCCGGGATGGCGCGCGCGCGGGAACGGCGGGGCGCACCGTGGGGGGGGGGGGCGCACTGCGCGCGCGCGGAGGTGGGGGGGTGGTGAGTCCTCAACGGCCGCGCCAGAGGGCCGTGCAGGCGGCCTCCTCAGACCCTCCTTCGTGCTTCCACTCACTCCACGCGGAGGCCGGGGGAGCCCCGTGCTTTCCTCTCGGCCGCTTCCTGGACTCAGCCATCGCCCCGGGCGCCCGGCTCCACGCCCGGTAGCGACCCGCCTGCAGGCTGGCGAGCTCGCGAGACAATCATTTTTTTTAGACTTTTATTTTTAAAGGCAGTAGTGAAAGCATAAGTGTTATACATTAGGAAGGGGACTTTTCAGCATGGTTTGGTCATAGACACATGTGATTCAATATTATAGAGTGGTAAAAACTATGTCCTCCTATCTTTAACCATGGTCCAGACAATGAGTCTTTCTAGAGAAAAAGTTGCATCCCAATGAAATTTTCTCTGTTAAAATATCTACAATTTTTCAATCCAATGGGAGAAGACAAAAAAAAAAAAAAAGGAAATAATCATGGAAAAATGAACACAGGTTAAAATGAACAGGTGAAAAATTAAATTATGTTTCAGATTAAGGTTTTAGAAAACAAAAGATATCAAAGAGCAGTGCAAAGTGCCAAACCAAAAGTACAGATCAAAGGTACTAAAACTGTTTAAAGGAGACAATGCATGCAGAAAGAATATGAAAGGATTTTGACCAAAATAACTAATTGGTATAAGAAAAAAAGAGAAGAAGGAGTGTAGCACTGGTAGACAAGCATAAAATTTCTATATGCTAGAATACAGGGTTTACTATAGGAAAAGTCAAAGCTACAAGTTAGATCACAGAAGGTATTAAATTTCAATCAAAAGTGATTTTCTGACACAAGGTCCCCTTATGCCACATTGTATCTTAACTAAGTTTGGTGAAAATTTACTAAGAAAAATGCATCTCAATCTTTTCATGAGGGATACTAAGTGCAGAAGAAATATGTTTCCTTATTGATTTAAAACGTCTCCATAAAAGTTCTTTTTCTTTGGCCGCGCAGCACAACTTGTGGGATCTTAGATCTCTGACCAGGGATCCAACCCGTGCCCTCAGCAGTGAAAGCCCGGAGTCCTAACCACTGGACCGCCAGGGAATTCCCATCCATAAAAGTTTTCATATTGATTTTTAAAGCCCACTATTCTTGATATGTGAAAAACTTGATAACTTAAAAATCAGTAGATTCAAGTGACTATGAAATTCTATATATAGATTTTTAAAAAGACATTAGGATGAAAGAAAAGAATAGGAAAGGATGTCTATTATATTCTCTCCCACCCCCCAGTTTAAGATTAATGAAGAATAAACTAATTTCAAGGATACTGTTAGGATCTAAAGACCTAGGTACCATTGCTGCTTCATCTGCTACCTGTGAGACCTAAGCAAGTCTCTCAGCCATCTCTAGATGCTTATTCTGCGCAATTTTTTCATGAATTTTTCACATGACTTATTATACATATTTACTGTCTTTCTAAACTCCATGGAAATAGGCACTTTGTTTGGAGCACTGATATATATACAGCAACTAGAACTATGCTCATCACATTGTCAGGACTCAAATAACTCTTGAATAAATAAAAAGATGGTTTGGGGACCCTTCCCTTTCAGATTCTAAAAGGTTGCAGTGTATTTGGAGAAGGGAGAGGTAGTTACAAAAAATAAATTTAAAGGTATATTTTATAGATATAGAAAAATCAAATATTAGGTAGCAGGTAGGGCAAAATGCTATCTTCATTGATTTATTAAACACACTTTTATTACAAACAGTCTTTGTACAAGAGATATTGCTGTTTACTACTATGAGATGTGTAAAATTAAGCCTACTACCTAGGAGCTTATTTCTTTAATGTGAGAGTAAAAGTATACAATAACAAGAATACAAGGTAGAAAGTGCATAAGATGAAGAGAGGGGAAAAAAAGAGCCATAGGAGTTCTGAAGAGGAAGCAGAAGAGGACTTCCTCCTTTAACACCAATTCCTCTTTTCCCACCTGGAAAAATTCTTGTGCTACATTACAGAACAAGTAGAGAGACTGATATAAGGGGATGCAGTCTTATAAAAATACAAAAATAAGTAACCCTTTATTCAAATGTCAACTAAGTTATGGGCATATACCTCTTTAACATATCCTTAGTTGAGGAAGTTCAGATGAAAAACTAAAATGCCTTTTCCCATTGAAACCTAACTCATTTTTATCATATTATTTCTATAGAAAAAAATTCATTTTGAATAATGGCCAAGTTCTGGAATATTAAAAATGGTCTGAATAAGAAATTCACATAAATATTCTGAAACATTTTCCTTAAATGAAATGTATAAATAACTTTCCTGAAGAGGGGAGAGACAGAAGGAAAGGGATGTCCTTACTAAGTTTATTCATCCCTAAGGGAAATAATCTGTCAAAGTTATCAATATTCAAAGCATGACAATTTAAGTTATATCTAAGCTATTTTGGATGTGCTGTTTTGACTAGCTGGATATTTTATGAAATGGTATTTGTGCATCAAATTCTTGTCTAATACAAAGAACCATCAAAATGCAAGGGTCTTAGAAATCACCAGGGTCAACTCATTGCTACAGATGAGAAAACAGAAGCACAGGATCCTTATATAAATAGCAAGTTTCTAAAGATCTAACACCAAGAGATCAGTTCTCCAATTAACAAGTTCAATATTCTTTCCACCAGAAAAAGAGGCTGTTGTTTGACTCTGCTCTAGAAAAGCTGACTTTAAATTCTATATTTAAGGGATAAAGCTGTCAACACCTGAACCCAATGTTTAATTACTAAAAGTGAGACAACTAAACATTATATGCCCCTGATGTGTGCAACATAAAATACACAGTACCTCCTATGAAGTACTCTTGCCTCCCTGAAATAACTTGCAGTTTATAAAAATTATTAAGGCAAATATCAGGAAAAAGTTAAATCAGGGCTCCTCAATCTTGGCACCACTGACATTTTGAGCCAGATAATTCTTTGTTGTTGGGAGCTGTCCTATATATACACTTCAAGACGTTTAGCAGCATCCCTGGCCTCTACCCACTACATGCCAGTAGCAACCCTATCACAGGTTGTGATACTAAAAATATCTCCAGACATTGCCAAATGTCCCCCTGGAGGAAAAAACAAACAAAAAAAAAACCCTGGGGGTGGGAAACTGAGAACCACTGAATTAAACAGAAGCACACAGACTAAACTAAAATCTAGACCATGTTTTAAAAGAGAGAGAGAGACAGTAAAAGGGAAGAACTGTTCTAAATTAAAGAAATTCCAGAGACATAACCATCAAAATAATATAGACCTTATTTGAAATGTTCAAGGAAAATGAAGAAATCTGAATATGAACTGTACATTAAATAGTATAAAGGAATTACTCTGGTTAGGTAAGAAAATGCCCTTATCTTTTAGAGATGCATATTGTAGTATACAGAAATATTGTCAGGAATTTAAAACAAAGTGGTGTGGCAAATTTTTGATAATGGTGATCTGAAAAAGAGATTTATAGAGGCTTTATTTTATTAGTCTCTATACTTTTGTGGACATTAAATCCTTTTAGTTTTTAAAGATTAAAGGTGATGTTTTACTGCAGAGGTTGCTTTTGTTTAAAAAAATTATTTAACGGTAATACTAATTCGATAAACAAAGTATTTTTTAACCGGTTTGCAGGGCAGAAATAGAGACACAGAAGTAGAGAACAAACGTATGGACACCAAGGGGGGAAAGTGGGGGTGGGGTGGTGGTGTGATGAACTGGGAGATTGGGATTGACATGTATACACTAATATATGTAAAACAGATAACTAATAAGAACCTGCTGTATAAAAAAAAATAAAATTCAAAAAAAGTATTTTTTACTTTCTCCCCAAAATAAACTTAACACAAATGCTTAACAATAAAAAGCAAGGTCTTTTAACAATGGTCAGAGCTGAATGAAGTTGTTTATGCTATTAATGGTATTCCCAATCCTTGTATACTCAAAACACAAAGTCACATGGAAATGTGGAAATGTAGCGTCATTTGGACCAACTGTGAAAATTAGCATAACATTTCAAACTAACTCCTCTTCAGAACAAATGTATTATCACTGCTATATAAGAGAAGAGCAGTCCATTTGGTAGTGTAATAAACTGGTATTCACTCCAAAGAATAAGGATACAGTATATTCTGATTAACTAGACATCATATATAGAAACTCCATTCAATTTAACGAATACATTCACTGCCAATTACATACTATGTGCAAAGCAGCAGGACAGCCGCAGGAGAATGGTAATGCAAAATGATTTTTTTTAATAATCAATGCCTTCCACAAATATAAATATAGAAAGGCAACTCTATGTACAAATAGCTAACTATATCAAACAAGATTGGAAAATAGTACAAAATAGATACTAATACAGTGATTGTACAGAGGAAGGAAAAGACAATTCTGAATGAAAATAGTCAAAAGAATAATGCTTAAGTAAGATGGGGGTCTTTCAGTATCTTGCTGAGAAGTTCAGAATTTATATGGGCGCTTACTGAAGGGTTAAAGCATTAAAATAAATACTCAGTGTTCTAGAAAGATAGAGGCCACGTGAAAGATGGTTTTGGATAGACAGGACAACAGAGACAAAGAAACCAATTAGGAATTATCAATCATTTGATCAATATATCAAATGAAAGATTATGCAAGGTGGGGATAGGAAAAAGGGTCAGAATTCGAGAGTAAACATACTTTAAGAAACGAGAATGCTAGCAACTACAGAATTTGGATTTCTTGACCTTTAACACTCCCCCTCCTCCCATCTCATCACTATCCACCAATTTATTACTGCTCTTGTTGTTCTGGAAACCACCCTCCACTTATCATTGAATGTCAAGCTGGTAATCTGAATTTCAAGATGATAATAATATTAAAAGGCTGTATATAGAAAGGTAAATATTAAAAAAGAGATTAATTTGAATCTATGATAATTTTATAACACTGATTGAATAAATTCTTAATAGTTTACACTACGTCTCTCAAACAAGCCCAGAAAAACATGGTATGTGTTCTTCCTAGTTCTTTGAATACAAACACATATTTATTATTATAAGAAATAATCATCGTCATAGTCATCATAACTATTTTCTTCTGTACATCATAGTTATTTTCTTCTGTACATGGTCCTAAAATCTAATACAAATTTCTTTGCTCTGTATTTTTTATAGTCTTTTTTTGGGGGGGCGTGGGGGGGGTATAGTTGTTTTACAATGTTGTATTAGTTTCTACTGCACAGCAAAGTGAAGTAGAGTTCCCTGTGTTATACAGCAGGTTCTCATTAGTTATCTATTTTATACATATTAGTGTATATATGTGAATCCCAGTCTCCCAATTCATCCCACTCTATATAGTCTTAAATAGGGTAAAATTCAGATCAACTCTTAATAAAGAGTAAATTATCCCAAAATTAATACATTTGGGGTATAATTTTTCTGTACTAGTGGAGTCCCTGAATACTGATTTATGTATACATTAAAATAAGAAAATCAAATAAAAGCCCACTTAAAGTCCTTGTAAAAAGAGTATCAATTAATAGTCTGACATTATGGTATTGGTATCCTGAGATTAAAGCAAATAAAACTAAAGTGAACCTGACTAAAATAAATTTAGCTTTCAAAAGTCTATTCATTAAGAAAACACTGATTTGTACCTATATTCTTTCATTCATACTCATTTATCCATCTAATAAATTTTAGTTAAGATCTAGGAATGTGCTAAGCATCAGTGATATACTGGAAAACACAGCAGTGTTCTCACAGAGCTAATACAAGACATGACGTCTTTTCTTATTCTTCAAAGTACTTACCTGCCTGCACAACTCAGTATTAAATTATCAATACAATATGAAATTTTTGACATTAATTATAAACTTTATAAAGTGAACAAATTATTAATCTTTAAAATAAGTAAAAATTGTATGGAATTCTCAAATCTAGAGTTTTTAAGTAGATTTTTTGCTAACAGAATTAGTTATAGATTATTTCAAGGGTTTCCTTAAGTTCGGTATCAATAATACAATGCAATATAATTATAAATTTAGCCTACTTTTGCTATTTATCATTATTCATCAATTATCATAAAAAGAGCCTCAAAATAAAACAATTTCCTGTAAGATGGCATTAAAATGCACATGCAGATATACACACACATACAGATTACACACCTACACACAGAGTCATGACCTGGTAAAATGTGAGATTTCCAAGGATATAAAGTCTAGAAAGATTCCAGGGGGGATGCTGTTAATAAGAGAATTTAAAATCAGATTGATATTAGACTTTTCAAATACAAAACTAGATGCTAGAAGACAATTTGCAATGAAAAGAAATGAAGCACAATTATTTCTAAAAAGTCTAAACTGTAGAACAAGGTAATTTTTTAGAGATGTAAGCACTCTGAAAATTTAAAAACCACAAACATGTCTCAATTTAGAGAATGTATGCCTTAACAACAAAAATGAATCCAAGAAAAGGACAGCCTTGGAATCATAAGACTAAGGAGTTAGAAAAGAAATTAGTAGAATATAATCTTTCATTAACATTTCAGGTAGTTGTTAATAAATAATTCCTTAAAGTTAAAAATGTAAAAGCATATTAAAACAAATATATTACTAAAATTTCAAATCATTTAAAAAATAGTAAAGTCAAATTTGAATGAAATAATGTCAAAAGCCTACGTTAAGGGAAAGGGAGCAACTAGTTACAAACAGTGTTTAATTCAATCCAATGCCTGCTGAAGAACAGGAAGAAAACATATTTTTCAAGCTGGGAGGGAAATAGAATTTTAAAAACTCCAATTCAGTTAAAGACAAGGGGGTGGGGTGTGGGATAATAAGAAAATACATCTTCGCCATAATCTTCAATGTTAGGAAAAAGAACAAAGACCAAAAGACCAAGTTAATATAAAAGTGAATGGGAAAATTCCTCTTATTTTAAAACTGACACGTAGATTAGGATTTTAAAAAAAAAAGGAAAAAACTCAACTATATGCTATTACAAGAGAGAGATCTAAATTTTTTTGTCATAAAAGTTGAAAACAGAGGTGTGAAAAAGCAATCCCAGTCAAAGGTGCCATTATTAATATCAGTCAAAGAAGAATTCAAGGCAAAAAGCATTATACAGAAAAAAACATTTCATAATAATAATAGATACAATACACCAGGAGTGTGTGATAGCTCAACTTCTATGTACCCTAACAATATAACAGAAACATACAAAGTAAAAATACTAGAAATTTAAGCAACTTGAAAATTCACACAACTTAGGGGGAACCTTTCCACACACCTTTCTCAGAAAATGAGGAAAGCAAGTAGATTATGCAAAGATATGGACAATTCAGAAATAGAATTAATGAACTAGACTTATATTTCATAGTAAAATAGACCTGATCATATCTTAAGCAAAGGAAAGTCTCAACAGATTTTTTTTAATTAATACATTTTTTAAATTAATTACATTCTTGGTCCATTAAGCTAAAAGAAACTAAAAATTATCAATAAAAAGAATAACACTGTACTTGAAAATTTAAAAAGAAAAGAAAAAAGCCTACTCATGAACTCTCAGAATATGGAGGAAAAAAAATTAAAATTGTGAGCATATTATTTCCAATGGAATTTGGTCATAGCAATCCTTAAAGAAAAATTTAGAGCATAAATGTATTCAGAAGAGCACAAGAAAGGTTTAAAATACATAAAAAGCTTCAAAAATAAAATACAAATCAACATATATCAATATAACTTATAGTGATAAATATAGAAATGAAGAAATTCACAGAGATACAAAAGTAATTAATACAACCAAAAATTCCTTCTTGGGTAAGTCTAACAAGAAAGAAACAAGCCTTTGACAAGTCTGATTACAGAAAATCAGAGAAAGAAAAAAATATAAGGAGAAAACTGAGCACAACTATACATCAATAAATGTGAAAGTCTAAACAAAATGGATGGTTTTCTAAGAAAAGAAATCATCAAAATTACCTCAAGGAAAGGTAGAAATGGAATAGAATATATCCATAGAAGAAATCTTAAGGGTAGTCCTTTCAGAAGGAACAGAATATTATTATCTTATTTACGAAGTCCAGAAATCAGATGGTGAAACTCCCTAGCTCATAAGCATAAATAACCCTATTAGCAAACCTAAACAGAAAAAAAAAACCTAAATAAAACAAAAACTTAAATAAAACACCACTAGAAAATTCAGCAGTTGTGTAAAAAGTAGAGCACACACACATATAGGAAAGGGGATCAAGAAGACATTAAGAAATCCAATTAATGGGTGATCTTCCCCTACCTGGAATGTTTTTCCCAATGCTTTCATCATTCTTCAGGTCTTAGTTTATATTTTACCTTCTCAGATAATAATACCAAAGGAGGTACTCTCCTCATCTCTCTACCATACCATTCTCTTTATTTCCTCCACAGTACTACCACAGTCTAAAATTATCTTGTCCTTGGGTACATGCTTATTATCTCTCTTCTCCATATAAAAAAGAGAGGAACCATTCAGACTTAGCACTATCACCAGTTTGTGGCAAAGTTCCTGGCACAATGCAATATCCGATATTGCAAGTATCCAAATACTCGCTGAATAAATACTAAAAATGAGAAACACCATTACCAATATTAGGTCAATGTATTCATGTAATTCACTACATTAAAATGTTAGAGGTGAAAAGAATATGTATCATCTCAACAAAAACACATGATAAAACACAGTATCTATTACCATGGAAATACCTGGTAAGCCAAGAAGGACACTTTTGTTCTTGACAATGTATTCTATCAGATATCCAAGGCATATATCAAGTAGGAGTTTAAAAATTAGAAGCATTCCATGTAAATCAGAAAAGATGCCCAAATCAGAACTAGAAGGGAACAGATCTGGAAACCTAACCAATGCAACAAGACCAGAAAACAAAATAAAACAAACAAAAAAACAAAATAGAGAAGTAAATACTGAAAAAAGGAAACAACAAAATGCCATCATTTGCAGAAAACATAATAATCCTTCTAGAAATTTCGAGAGACTCAATTGAAAATTAAGTAAATGGTAAGATCAACATACAAAAATCAATAGATTTCCTATACAGTAGCAATAACCAATTGAAAAATAAAGTGCAAAATGGAAGAAAAGATGTAATTCACAATAACAACAAAAACTACAAAATACCCCGGCATCTGGTTCCCATTCCCCCCACCCCCCTTCCCCCCGCGCCCCCCCTTCCTACTCCTTAAAAATTCAGAAGAGCCTCCACCGAGGAGGAAAGCCCGCCCAGCACAGGGCGGAACGGGCGCCCGGACTCCCGGCTGCAGCCCCCGCCCCGCAACCCAGATGGAAGCGTTCGCTGCGCCCCCGCCTCCAGCCAAGAATCCGGCTCAGTCTACACCTCGGTCTTCCGGGCTCCCCCAGACCAGAAATCCACTCACTCAGACAAAGCTTTGATCTTCCAACTTTGCCAGGGAGCAGAGAAGCCTCACGACCCGTCGCCCCCGCGCCCCCCGCCTCCTGGAGCCGCAAACCCTACAAAACCGGATCAGAAACCGTCTCACGCTACCACTGCCTGTGCCAGGAATCCCAGACTCGGCTGACCTCAAGCCCCTTTTTCCCAAAAGCAAAAAGTCTTATCTAACCAGTAAACCAGCCGCTTTCCCCAGCAAGGGAAGGATCAAACTCGGGAGAGGGCAGGGGCGGGCCGGCGGGGGTGGGGCGGGGCGCGACCCCGAACCGGGGGCGGGAACCCTGGGCTCCGGGTGGGCGCGCGTGGCCCCCGTGCGGGGCTTCAGGCCGCCGGTAGCGCCGCGCTCCCCGGGCGGAGGGGAGGTGGGGCGGCCCCGTTACCTGGAAGACCAAGGCGGCCCGAGGCCCGGCTCTCATCTCCGCCGAGCCCCCCCGGCCTGCCCCCCGGCCCCAATCCAACCTGACGCGTCCAGAGCCCCGGTGGGCGCTCGCAGCCCCCGAGCCCGGGTCGGAGGCGCCCGCAGAAGCGCGGAAAGCGGCAGCCCGTCCAGCACTGGCGACGCGCGGAGGCTCGGCCTCCCCGCACGAGGGACCGGGGCGGCCGGGGCCGCGGGGCCGGGCGGCAGAGGGGGGACGCGGGGGACGCGGGCGCCCCGGGCTCGGGCCGCTCCGTCGCGCAGACTGAGCCTCGGCCGGCGCTCGGGGCCCCTCTGCGCGGACCCTCTGGGCGGACCGGGGCTGGGAGGGGAGGACTGGAGGGGAGGAGAGGAGGGGAGGAGAGAGAGGAGGGGGCGGGGGGCGCCGCCACCCTTTCATCCCACCTCCCAAAGGCACTCTGGCGCACACTCGCACCCAGACTCCCATCCAGCACCGCCCCGGCGCGGCGCCCCCGGGGGGAGGGGGATCTGCTCCCCCTCCGCCCCCGCCGCGACCGCCACTCGCACAAGTCATTCCGCCAGGTCCCCGCCACCCCGGCCGAGCCCGCCGCCCCTCTCCGCGCCCGCCCGGAGCGCTCCCCGAAATAGCCGGCCTGCCCACTTCAAAGGGCTGCCCGGCACATCAAAGCGCGCGGTCCGCCTGCCGCCTCAGCCTCACACTCAGCAGGGGTCCGCGCGCGCTCCGCGCCCAGGCCTTGCGGGAGCCCCGGGCAGGGCCTCGGCCCCGGCCCCCGGATCGGCTCGCCGCCACGGCCCCGGGCCCCCCCGGGCCGGTCCCGGCGTCGGGGAACATGGGGGAGTCGCACGGCCGGGGAGGGAGTGCGGGGAACCCGGCGGCGAGGGACGGGGCAGAGGCGCGCCCCGCCGCCCCTCTTTCTGCGGAAGATCCGAGTGGGCCTCGCCCGCGCCGCGGCCGCCCTCGGCCCCTCCGGCCCCCGCCCGGCCTGTCTTTAGACACAGGCCCCGCTTCCAGCAGCCACTCCGGGCACCCAACGTCCTCCGGGCGCTTCCAACAAAAACTGCGCCGTGGATTTCACTGTGCACTTCAAAGGCGCGAGCCGGCGCACGGTCCTGAAAGGGAGGTAAGCGCCCGCCGCGCTCCGGACCGCCCCCGGGGCCCCCGCCGCCCCTCTCCGGGGCCATCCGGCTCGCAGCCGCCCTCCCGGCCGCCTCTCGGCCGGGCCCCCTCCCGCGCCCTGCGCTCGCGACGCGGCTGGGCGCGACCTCGCCCCCGGCCCGGGGGTCACGGCTCGGAGGCGGCTCGGCCGGGGCCGCGCCTCCGCCCCCACCTTTTACAGCACAGCTTTCGCCGGGGGAGACGGGCGCCTCGGACGCCCGGAGGCCCGGCGATCTCTGACTGCGAGGGGTTATTTTTATTTCCCGGCGCTCGGGTGGTTACCGAGTTGCTAAGACCTTATCAAAGCGCAGCCGGCCCCAGCCGACTCCCCAGGGCCGGGCCTGGGCCGCCAGTGATCCCGCCGCGCCAATCACTGCCGCGCTCGGCCGGCCCGCTCCTCCCGCCTTAAAGGGACAGCGCCCCGCGCCCGGCCCAGCCCGCCCCCGCCCCCCGCCCCCGGCCCCCCGCCAGGCCCCCGAGGCCACCCGGGCGCTTCCGGCCAAGAAAAAAAGAAAAAAAAGTAAAAAATACCCAGGAGTAAACCTAACAAGAAAAATGTAAGACCTACATGAAAAAAAACGATAAAACTTTACTAAAGGACATAAAAGAACACCTGAAGAAATGGAGAGGCATACCATGTTCCTGGATGGGAAGATTCAATAGTGTAAAGATGTCAATTCTCCCCAAATTAATCTGTAAATTCAATGCACTTCCAATCAAAATCCCAAAGGGATTTTTAATGGAACTTGACATGTTGATTCTAAAGTTCATCTGGAAGAGAAAATACACAGAAATTGCCAAAATTTTTTGGAAAAAGACAATGGGGAGGGGTGCCCTACCAGATGTCAAACATAAAATGACAATCATCAAAACAATGGAGTATTAAATCCAGAACAAATATATTTTGGACTTTTAAAATACGATAGAGATTGTATATCAAGTCAGTGGGAAAAAAAGACATATTGTTCAATAAATTATTTTGGGAGAGGGGGTACAAAACTGAAAAAATTAGGTCCCAACCACAGAATATATATTCTAAAAATTCCAGATGAATTAAAATCTACTAGAAACATAAATAAAACTAAGAAGTAGTAGAAGAAAATATAAGAGACTAAATTACTACAAGAAGGCTTTTCTGGAAAGACACAAAACCTAGAAGCTAGGAAGGAAAAGACTGATAGATTTTGACAGTATAAAAATGAAAAATCCAAAGATTCCATAAAGTAAGACAATTGACAAGTTAGGAGAAAATGTTATAAAATATGATGAGTATATTATAAACAGAATTATAAAGAAATCCTAAAATTTCAGTAAGAAAAAGGCAAATCCCACAATGGGCAAAATGATATGAGTAGGCAATTTATACAAGACATAACAAATGACCAATAAATATGCTCAACTTCACTGGGAATCAGGTAAATACAAATTAAAATGTGGTATTATTTTTTATCCATTGATAGATAATGCCTATTTTGGAGATTTGGCAGAATCTATAATCGACATTTAAAAATGCAGTTTTCCTTCTAAGAATTTAGTGTACAGAAATACTTGTACACGTAAGCAAAAAAATATGTACAAGGATGTTCATTAAAGTATTGATTATAACAAAAAAAAATCTAAGTAATCCATATGCCCATCAACAGAATAAGTTAAATAAATTATACTATGAAATAATAAATAACCATCTAAAGAATAAAGTAGGTCTACATATAAAAGCCTACACCACGACTATCTAAGGTACGTATCCTGCTCATTCTGTCCCTTCACTTTTCACCTCTTTACACTTCATTATTTATCTTTATGAAACTTAATAATATAGTGACATTTTCCTCCCAACTTGTTTATTATCTTCTTCTTACTTGAATAAAATTCACTTAGGCAAGGACCATATTTTGTTCCTTGCTCTGTCCTTTGCAACTAGAACAGAGCCGTAAGCATAAAAATATTTCCTGAATAAATACATGAATACTGATGTAGAAAGATATCAACATTACATCAGGTGAAAAGTGCCTCAGTAAAGCAGGCGTGGTATGTGTCTGCTTAAGTTGATTTTTTTTTTTTTAAGTTTAATTTTTATTTATTTATTTATTTATGGCTGTGTTGGGTCTTCATCCCTGTGCAAGGGCCCCCTCCAGTTGCGGCAAGCGGGGTCCACCCTTCATCGAGGCGCGCAGGCCTCCCACTATCGCGGCCTCTCCCGCCGCGGAGCACAGGCTCCAGACGCGCAGGCTCAGCAATTGTGGCTCACGGGCCCAGTCGCTCCGCAGCACGCGGGATCCTCCCAGACCAGGGCCCGAACCCGTGTCCCCCGCATCGGCAGGCAGACTCTCAACCACTGCGCCACCAGGGAAGCCCCTTAAGTTGATTTTAAAAACAAAATGTATGTGTACAAGAACACAAGCAAAAAATTTCAAGATATATAAACCCAAGCGATTAACAGTGTAATCAAAGAGTGAAATCAATGAGAGAATTTTACATTTTTACTTGTCTGTACCCTTCTATATTGCTTACCTTTAAAAACAACAACAACAAAAAAGACCACGTAGTTTCCTATTGTGTAATCTTCGCAAATAATTTTAAAAAAACCTTTAGATCTTCAAAGAAAAATATCAAGAATAACTTACTTATTTCCATATTTCTAACAAAAATTCCAAAGGAACTACCATAATAATTTGTATTATTTTGAGGTATATAGGATTAACTTGCTGGTATATGTAATTCAGTCTGAAATGCACATGCAACCCAATAATTTTTAAATGAATGCAAAAAGTCTTGGCATCAAAATCAGTCATTGTAAGATTCAGTTAAAGCAACTGCTTGGTTTCCCAAGAGAAGAAAAATCAGGAGAATATTATATTCTTTCCCTTCATTCTTTTTCCTTCTGTATCCAATTAAATTTTTCTGAAAGTCAGGTTTATTGAAGTATAACTTCGAATATATTCACCCATTTTTAGTTGTAGAAATCTGTGAATTTTGACAACTATATAGTTACGTAATTGCCACCATAAACAAGATAGACAATATTTCTTATATTCAAAAATTTCTCTTGTTCCTTTATAGGCAATCTCTTAACCACTACCCTCTGCCCCTAGCAATCATGTTTTCTGTTACTTTCATTTTCTCTTTCACAGAATGAAATGGAATCATCCAGAGTTTTGAGTGCAGCTTCTTTCACAAATGCACAATGCCTTTAAGATTCATCCACCCTACAGCATGCGTTAGCAGTTCATTCCTTTTTATTGCTGAATATTACCTGACTAGGATCTCTAGTAGTATGTTGAGTAGGAATGATAAGAATGGGCAACTCTGCCTTGTTCTCAACCTTAGGGGGAAAGCATTCATTCTCACCATTAAGTATGACATTCGTTCCAGGTTTTTCATAAATACCCTGTATGAGGTTAAAAAAATTCTCAGCAAACACAAGAATTCTCTGAAAATTTTGCTGAAAATTTTTTCAACACTGCATGTTGAATTTTGCCAAATTCTTTCTGTATATATAGTGAGATTATAAAATAATTTTTCTTGAGTATATAAATGTAGTGAATTACACTGATTGATTAGCAAATGTTAAATCAACTTTGCATTCCTAGAATATACACCATTTGTTCATGATGTATAATCTTGTTTATATATTGCTAGATTCTGTTTGCTAATATTTTGTTAGGATTTTACATCTAGGTTCATTGCATATTGGTCTATAATTTTCTTTTCTTATAATATCTTTGCTTGGGTTTTGGTATTAGGGTAATAATGCAGGTCTTATGAGTTGGGAAGTGACTCCTCATCATCTATTTTCTGGAAAAGTTTCTGCAGAATTTGAATTATGTCTTCCTTTCATATAATTCACAGATGAAGCCATTCAGATGTGGAGTTTTCTTTGCTGGAGGGTTTTTAATTAGAAATACTATTTCTCTGTTAGATATAATATTATTCTGGTTATTATTTATCTTGAGTGAAATTTGATATTTTGTGTTTTTCACAGAATTGTTCATTTCATCTAAGTTAAATTAGCTGGCAAAGTAATTCATAACACTCCCTTATTAACCTTTTAATGTATATGGCTGGGATAGCTTGTCTTTTCTCTCTCTTTCTCTCAGTCACTTTTAATGATTCTTTCAAAGAGCCTACTTCCAACTTTGTTTTATTTTCTTTGTTGTTTTTATTTTCAATTTCATTAATTTCTAGTTATGTTTATTTTTGTTAATTTATATTCTACTGTTAGGATTATTATTGCTTGCATTCTGCCTGCTTTGGTTTAATTTGCTCTTCTTTTTCCAATTTCTTTTTTTTTTTTTAATTTATTTTTAATTAATTATTTATTTATTTCTGGTTGCATTGGGTCTTCATTGCTGCGTGCGGACTTTCTCTAGTTGTGTCGAGTGGGGGCTGTTCTTTGCTGTGGTGTGCGGGCTTCTCATTGTGATGGCTTCTCTTGTTTCGGAGCATGGGCTCCAAGCGCGTGGGTTTCAGTAGTTATGGCATGCGGGCTCAGTAGTTGTGGCTCGCAGGCTCTAGAGTGCAGGCTCAGTAGTTGTGGTGCATGGGCTTAGTTGCTCCGCGGCATGTGGGATCTTCCCAGACCAGGGCTCGAACCCATGTCCCCTGCATTGGCACGTGGATTGTTAACCACTGCGCCACCAGGGAAGTCCTTCCATTTCTTAATGTAGAGCTTGAGGTCACTGACTTTACTCTTTTTTAATATAAGCATTTAATGTTATAAATTTCCCTCTAAGCATTGCTTTAGCTGCATACCACAAATTCTGATATATTTCATTCAATTCAAAATAGTTTCTAATTTTCCATGTGGCTTCCTCTTTGACCTATGTATTATTTTTAAGGTATGTTATTTAATTTCTAGATATTTGGGGGTTTTCCAGAGATCTTTCCATTTTTTATTTTTAGTTTAATTCCATTAGTCAGAGAACACAGAATCTTTTTATCAGAGTCAAAATATTTTTGAAGTTTTATAGGAATTTTAAATAAAGTTAATGAAATGATAATTGACAGAAAGTCATACTGTACCAAAGCTGTATGCTTAAAAATGATAAAAATGATAAAATTTTACTACTCAATAAACATCAAATATGAGGTTAAATGTCAATTAAAAAGAAAGATTTCTAGTATCAATATTTCTTTTATATTTAACAACAAAAAAAATGAATGCTCCATTCTACGAATCCTAAATTTTTGAAGGTGGAAAGGATCTTAAACATCACCTAATCAATGATAACCTATTCTCATGGTTATACATTGAACATTTACACCTTGTTCGAACTCTGAAGTTTTACGTTTTAATATCTAGCCTCTATCATTCTATCATTTTGTTATTATATATTAAACCTTATTTAACTGCATTCTAGGATCCTAAACCTTTCCTCTTTCGTTCAGTCTATCCGTTCCCTTCTGGATCATTTCCTTCCCGACCAATTCACAAATAAATGTGCCCACCATCTCAAGTATTTTATAATCACGCCCTTCTGAGCTTCTCTTCCTGGACTAACTCATTTAAATACTAATATGTCCCCTTCGTTTCATCTTGAGTCTTTTTGTCTGTTTAAGTTATGTTTAAGTTAGGTAAGTTAACAAGGTAACGTCATCCATAAACACGTTTTAACTGATAATTTAAAATATCAGTTTCCACTGATAATTTTCAAATATTTATCTCTCCCAAATAGACTTCTCTGCTGAGCGTCAGTTCTATTTTATCTAAACTGTTTGATATCTCTTCCTGGATGTGCTATAGACACCTCAATGAAACATATCTTAAATTGATATCTTTCTGTACTCTTTTCCCCATCTCCAAGAAGAGAAAGCTCTTCTTCCTCCTGTATTTCTTCTCAGAGGAACGTACAGAGCCTTGCCTTTACTATCTTCACTGTCTCCCTGGCTCCACTGCTCAGAGATAATACTCTACAATGGACAGCAACAGAGGAGGGGATAGACTGTCATCCAAATAAATGATTGAACCCTATCTAAATTATATATGTTTTAGGTTTTATATATATATAAATAAATGATATATATATAAAACCTAAAACTTAGTCAAGCGCAAATAATTAAAAGTCAGATTTCTAAGTATTCCAATTCCTTTTAAAATGTAAATAAGATTTATGACTCTTTTGTTAAAAACTGGCCAATGGCTCCCATTTCACTTAAAGCAATGCCAAAGTCTTTACGATGTCCCAAGGTAGGAAAAAGTATTATATTTCAGTGACTTATGTAACCAAAGCTGTAAGAACACAATAGGTACTCAATGAAATAATTGCTGAATGAATAATTTCCAATATTTGGGTAAGATCTAAAAAAAAGAATATTCTTGGCATATCAAACAATGGTGAGCAGCAGCAACATTAGGACACTAGATACTTGCTCACTTAAATTCCTAAGTATTTATGAACCATATTTGATAAATTTCAGTAATAACTGGAACAGGTCACTGCTACCTATTATAAAAAATACTTTTCTTTACCCATTAATTTTACTTTATTTGAGTCGAGGTAGTATTTAAAAGGAGGTACATTTTTTATGCCATGTAATAAGAATAAAGACTCTACTTCTGCTCACTTGTGACTTTCACTAAATTTTTAAATCCTGAAACTAGAATAAATGGTAACCCTTTTCGTAGGTGAGGCTTTAGAACATTTGTATTATCAATCTCAATGAACTTACAAAAAGATGCCTTTTAATTTTAAAATTAATTGTATTTTGCATAGAAATGAGTCCTAAAAATCTGAATTTATATATAGAAGCCAAATAGACGCTACAACCAAATAAAGGGTAAAGCAATGCTTACCCTCCTCTACCCACACCAAAAAATGCTTCAGAAAACAGGCAATCACCTTGTCATGCTTCCTTGTTTGGGGAACACACATTAGTCCAAAATAGTGCAAGACTAAGATATAAATATATACAAAATTCACATGATAATTTTTTTTAAGGCAAAGAAATATAACAAGGTTAAAAATTTATTCCCAGTCTTCAATTCTAAATGCTGGTTGGATGTTATTATAAAGAAACCTTTCAAAGAGCACATTTTAAACTACTTAGTAAATGATTTCACTGTAGCAATCAAGAATAGATAGCTACATAGAGGAAAAATGAAAACCCCAACTGTCTTAAGCTATAAGAAGAGGTGTTTGTGGCTTTAGATACAATCATTATAGACAGCTGTGAAAGTACTTTATCTCACTAATCTTAAACTGAAAGAAAGAGGTATTTTGGCAAGCTGTGCTAATGACCCAAAACATTGTGTTAAAGACATGTATGTCAAGGTATATGTGAAGAATAATGAATAAAATTAATTCATTAAATGTTAGCATGGACAAGAATCAATATTTTTCAAAATTACTTCATCAAGTAAGTAGACATTTAAGTAGATCCTCTATATCCTAAAGTTTATACTTAAGTAGCTATTATCAAGTAACTAGATTCCTTGCTTAGCACCGACCTCAAGAACCATTTCAAAGGACTGAAATACAGTAAGAGCTCTCCCTAACTAAGTTGGTGAGTATTTTTTGGCATGACCTGATAAAAGGTTCACAAAATTAGTCAAATGGCCCCTGGAAATTATACTGCTCTTTGCAAGCTGTCATTAAGTAACTCTTACTCTGGAATAATTTTACTAGACATACATAAAATCACAATCATGAAAATTTTACATGGACATTGAAAGACAACTGAAGTCAAACATTTGTCAACTTGTAAACACTGGAAAGCAAAGTTGGCAGAAAGGTAAAAAAAAGAAGGAAAAAGAAAAGGAAAGGAGTTAGATAGCCTCAACCACCAGAGGGCAGACAGCAGAAGCAAGAAAAACTACAATCCTGCAGCCTGTGGACCAAAAACCACAGTTACAGAAAGATAGACAAGATGAAAAGGCAGAGGGCTATGTACCAGATGAAGGAACAAGAAAAACCCCAGAAAAACAACTAAATGAAGTGGAGATAGGCAACCTTCCAGAAAAAGAATTCAGAATAATGATAGTGAAGATGATCCAGGACCTCGGAATAAGAATGGAGGCAAAGATTGAGAGGATGCAAGAAATGATTAACAAAGACCTAGAAGAATTAAAGAACAAACAAACAGAGATGACCAATACAATAACTGAAATGAAAACTACACTAGAAGGAATCAATAGCAGAATAACTGAGGCAAAAGAACGGATAAGTGACCTGGAAGACAAAATGGTGGAATTCACTGCTGCAGAACAGACTAAAGAGAAAAGAATGAAAAGAAATGAAGACAGCCTAAGAGACCTCTGGGACAACATTAAACGCAACAACGTTCGCATTATAGGGGTCCCAGAAGGTGAAGAGAGAGAAAAAGGACCAGAGAAAATATTTGAAGAGATTATAGTCGAAAACTTCCCTAACATGGGAAAGGAAATAGCCACCCAAGTCCAGGAAGCGCAGAGAGTCCCATACAGGATAAACCCAAGGAGAAACACGCCGAGACACATAGTAATCAAAGTGGCAAAAATTAAAGACAAAGAAAAATTATTGAAAGCAGCAAGGGAAAAACGACAAATAACATACAAGGGAACTCCCATAAGGTTAACAGCTGATTTCTCAGCAGAAACTCTGCAAGCCAGAAGGGAGTGGCATGATATACTTAAAGTGATGAAAGGGAAGAACCTACAACCAAGATTACTCTACCCGGCAAGGATCTCATTTAGATTTGATGGAGAAATCAAAAGCTTTACAGACAAGCAAAAGCTAAGAGAATTCAGCACCACCAAACCAGCTCTACAACAAATGCTAAAGGAACTTCTCTAAGTGGGAAACACAAGAAAAGAAAAGGACCTACAAAAACAAACCCAAAACAATTAAGAAAATGGTCATAGGAACATACATATCGATAATTACCTTAAACGTGAATGGATTGAATGCCCCAACCAAAAGACATAGACTGGCTGAATGGATACAAAAACAAGACCCATATATATGCTGTCTACAAGAGACCCACTTTAGACCTAGGGACACATACAGACTGAAAGTGAGGGGGTGGAAAAAGATATTCCATGCAAATGGAAATCAAAAGAAAGCTGGAGTAGCTATACTCATATCAGATAAAATAGACTTTAAAATAAAGAATGTTACAAGAGACAAGGAAGGACACTACATAATGATCAAGGGATCAATCCAAGAAGAAGATATAACAATTATAAATATATATGCACCCAACATAGGAGCACCTCAATACATAAGGCAACTGCTAACAGCTATAACAGAGGAAATCGACAGTAACACAATCATAGTGGGGGACTTGAACACCTCACTTACACCAATGGACAGATCATCCAAAATGAAAATAAATAAGGAAACAGAAGCTTTAAATGACACAATAGAGCAGATAGATTTAATTGATATATATAGGACATTCCATCCAAAAACAGCAGATTACACGTTCTTCTCAAGTGCGCACGGAACATTCTCCAGGATAGATCACATCTTGGGTCACAAATCAAGCCTCAGTAAATTTAAGAAAACTGAAATCATATCAAGCATCTTTTCTGACCACAACGCTATGAGATTAGAAATGAATTACAGGGAAAAAAACGTAAAAAAGACAAACACATGGAGGCTAAACAATACGTTACTAAATAACCAAGAGATCACTGAAGAAATCAAAGAGGAAATCAAAAAATACCGAGAGACAAATGACAATGAAAACACGACGACCCAAAACCTATGGGATGCAGCGAAAGCAGTTCTAAGAGGGAAGTTTATAGCTATACAAGCCTCCCTAAAGAAACAAGAAAAATCTCAAGTAAACAATCTAACCTTACACCTAAAGAAACTAGAGAAAGAAGAACAAACAAAACCCAAAGTTAGCAGAAGGAAAAAAATCATAAAGATCAGAGCAGAAATAAATGAAATAGAAACAAAGAAAACAATAGCAAAGATCAATAAAACTAAAAGTTGGTTCTTTGAGAAGATAAACAAAATTGATAAGCAGTTAGCCAGACTCATCAAGAAAAAGAGGGAGAGGACTCAAATCAATAAAATCAGAAATGAAAAAGGAGAAGTTACAACAGACACCGCAGAAATACAAAGCATCCTAAGAGACTACTACAAGCAACTTTATGCCAATAAAATGGACAACCTGGAAGAAATGGACAAATTTTTAGAAAGGTATAACCTTCCAAGACTGAACCAGGAAGAAACAGAAAATATGAACAGACCAATCACAAGTAATGAAATTGAAACTGTGATTAAAAATCTTCCAACAAACAAAAGTCCAGGACCAGATGGCTTCACAGGTGAATTCTATCAAACATTTAGAGAAGAGCTAACACCTATCCTTCTCAAACTCTTCCAAAAAATTGCAGAGGAAGGAACACTCCCAAACTCATTCTATGAGGCCACCATCACCCTGATACCAAAACCAGACAAAGACACTACAAAAAAAGAAAATTACAGACCAATATCACTGATGAATATAGATGCAAAAATCCTCAACAAAATACTAGCAAACAGAATCCAACAACACATTAAAAGGATCATACAGCACGATCAAGTGGGATTTATCCCAGGGATGCAAGGATTCTTCAATATACGCAAATCAATCAATGTGATACACCATATTAACAAATTGAAGAATAAAAACCGTATGATCATCTCAATAGATGCAGAAAAAGCTTTTGACAAAATTCAACACCCATTTATGATAAAAACTCTCCAGAAAGTGGGCGTAGAGGGAACCTACCTCAACATAATAAAGGCCATATATGACAAACCCACAGCAAACATCATTATCAATGGTGAAAAACTGGAAGCATTTCCTCTAAGACCAGGAACAAGACAAGGATGTCCACTCTCACCACTATTATTCAACATAGTTCTGGAAGTCCTAGCCACGGCAATCAGAGAAGAAAAAGAAATAAAAGGAATACAAATTGGAAAAGAAGAAGTAAAACTGTCACTGTTTGCAGATGACATGATACTATACATAGAGAATCCTAAAAATGCCACCAGAAAACTGCTAGAGCTAATGAATGAATCTGGTAAAGTTGCAGGATACAAAATTAATGCACAGAAATCTCTTGCATTCCTATACACTAATGATGAAAAATCTGAAAGAGAAATTATGGAAACACTCCCATTTACCATTGCAACAAAAAGAATAAAATACCTAGGAATAAACCTACCTAGGGAGACAAAAGACCTGTATGCAGAAAACTATAAGACACTGATGAAAGAAATTAAAGATGATACCAACAGATGGAGAGATATGCCATGTTCTTGGATTGGAAGAATCAACATTGTGAAAATGAGTATACTACCCAAAGCAATCTACAGATTCAATGCAATCCCTATCAAATTACCAATGGCATTTTTTACGGAGCTAGAACAAATCATCTTAAAATGTGTATGGAGACACAAAAGACCCCGAAGAGCCAAAGCAGTCTTGAGGCAAAAAAATGGAGCTGGAGGAATCAGACTCCCTGACTTCAGACTATACTACAAAGCTACAGTAATCAAGACAATATGGTACTGGCACAAAAACAGACACATAGATCAATGGAACAAGATAGAAAGCCCAGAGATAAACCCACGCACCTATGGTCAACTAATCTATGACAAAGGAGGCAAAGATAGACAATGGAGAAAAGACAGTCTCTTCAATAAGTGGTGCTGGGAAAACTGGACAGCTACATGTAAAAGAATGAAATTAGAATACTCCCTAACACCATACACAAAAATAAACTCAAAATGGATTAGAGACCTAAATATAAGACTGGACACTATAAAACTCTTAGAGGAAAACATAGGAAGAACACTCTTTGACATAAATCACAGCAAGATCTTTTTTGATCCACCTCCTAGAGTAATGGAAATAAAAACAAAAATAAACAAATGGGACCTAATGAAACGTCAAAGCTTTTGCACAGCAAAGGAAACCATAAACAAGACGAAAAGACAACCCTCAGAATGGGAGAAAATATTTGCAAACGAATCAACGGACAAAGGATTAATCTCCAAAATATGTAAACAGCTCATTCAGCTCAATATTAAAGAAACAAACACCCCAATCCAAAAATGGGCAGAAGACCTAAATAGACATTTCTCCAAAGAAGACATACAGACGGCCACGAAGCACATGAACAGATGCTCAACATCACTAATTATTAGAGAAATGCAAATCAAAACTACAATGAGGTATCACCTCACTCCTGTTAGAATGGGCATCATCAGAAAATCTACAAACAGCAAATGCTGGAGAGGGTGTGGAGAAAAGGGAACCCTCTTGCACTGTTGGTGGGAATGTAAATTGATAGAGCCACTATGGAGAACAATATGGAGGTTCCTTAAAAAACTAAAAATAGAATTACCATATGACCCAGCAATCCCACTACTGGGCATATACCCAGAGAAAACCGTAATTCAAAAAGACACATGCACCCGAATGTTCATTGCAGCACTATTTACAATAGCCAGGTCATGGAAGCAACCTAAATGCCCATCAACAGATGAATGGATAAAGAAGTGGTGGTACATATATACAATGGAATATTACTCAGCCATAAAGAGGAAGGAAATTTAGTCATTTGTTGAGAAGTGGATGGATCTAGAGACTGTCATACAGAGTGAAGTAAGTCAGAAAGAGAAAAACAAATATCGTATATTAATGCATGTATGTGGAACCTAGAAAAATGGTACAGATGAGCCGGTTTGCAGGGCAGAAGTTGAGACACAGATGTAGAGAATGGACATATGGACACCAAGGGGGGAAAACTGTGGTGGGGTGGGGATGGTGGTGTGCTGAATTGGGCGATTGGGATTGACATGTATACACTGATGTGTATAAAATTGATGCCTACTAAGAACCTGCAGTATAAAAAAACAAACAAAACAACTAATACTAAAAAAAAAAAAAAAAAAATCATAAAGGTCGCATCTCTGAAGGTCAGAGCCCTAGGATGTCAATGGAAGCACTGTAGCTGGGTCTGGTACATCAGTGCTGACAGGATCATACAGAGAAACCCAGAAATGTATTCCATTTAGATTACAGATTCAAGAACTATCACTGACCTTCTAGCTTCACAAATAAATTGTATGCTGAATATGAACACTGTTGATTCATTAAAAAAAAAAAAAAAAAAAGAAAAGGAAAGGAAAAGAAATCCGAATACTGCAAATTGAGATCTACTCCCAGAAGCTGCAATTTGGCATTCTTCCTACAAAACAAGAGTCTATGTGGGAACTGAATTCAGCTAGAAAGGGTGACACACTTTGCATACTGAACAAATACAAAGTGAACAGAAATTATGACTTATTTATGAGGTTTTACCGAGTTCAAACTCGACTGAAAGTATAAAAATAAACTTGGACTTTGTTCATTCGGTTAGTCTTAGTGTGTGAAAGTATTTCTCTGAACCTGGTCTGTGCCAGTTGGGCAACACCAAGTGCGGTCTACCTGAACCTAGATTTTTTTTTTTCTGAGCTTCCTAGATTCTTAATTTGGGGTCCTTTTGTTTGATTTTTAAATGGTTTCAGGAAACGGAGAGTCCTAGTTTGGCTGTGGGTTTCACCTTTTTGTCTCATTTTCTTACAAGTGAGTGCACAACAAAGGAACCCTTTCTATAAATCTACAAAAAGGAGATCCCACGTTGATCTGCTTAGTTTTTGTTTTTTTGTTTTAAAGGCAAAAGACACTAAAGGAATGAGGTGTGTGTGTGTGTGTGTGTTTGTGTGTATGAGATATTGGAGATGCTCTGGTGAAGCTGTTGTGTTACTTTTTATTTTGATCTTTGCTGGTATCTCGTCACCCATCATGCTTTGCTCTCGTTCTCCTTTGTTTGTGTGGCATCGTTGGGGACCGTCTTGACTTCGCCTGGCGCTGGCTTCGTTTCTGTCTCCTGGCACTCCGGCTTTGCTTCTACAGGACCCTTCCTGCGGAGAATCAGGAAAACAGCACTGAGACCACGGTCTGCAGTAACGCACCCTCTGGCCAGTTCCTCAAAGGGGGCTCCAGTTAGAGCACTGGTCTCCAAACTCAGCTGCACGTCAGGATCACCTGGCATCTCTAAAAATCACTGATGCCTGGGCTGTGTCCCCAGAAATCCTGATTTAATTGGTCTGAACGTGGTGACTTTTAAAAGCACCCAAGTCGTTCTAACTTGCAGCCAAAGTGGAGAACCTCTGAATCAGCGGAAGGAGCCGTTCCGGCCCTAATCTGATGCAGGGCCTCCAGCTTTACCTGGGGTGGTGCAAGTGCAGCAGGTGCAGCCTTTTCCTCACCCTGCATGGCTGCAGCGGCCCAGCTTGGTATGAATCATGTATGTTGGGCTCCCTGGTACTGATTCCAGAGGGCCCTCTGCAAACCACCTGTTCTTGCCTGTCCTCGCCCCCCCACCTCTGTGCTCTGCCTTTCCTGGTGATGCCTCTATGGCTTGCCCGGGCAGGGTAAGAAAATGCTCTGTTACTGAGGCAGCTTTCCATGGGAGTCGGGTGAGAGGCCAGAGTGGGCTGCTGGCCTGCAGGGGAGCTGAGTGGGGTGGAGTGGGCGGGGCTGTCCTTTTATTTTCTGACAGATTCGGGGCTCCTGGTGAGGGTCCCCTTGCTGCTCTTGGTGGCAGCACCTCCGCTTATCTGGGAGCAGCCACAGGAGCCTCTATAAAAGCCTCTGTCTGACTCTGCCTCTATCAGTCCCAAGAGTGAGAATCTGGTTTAAGGACGCACCAGAGCAGACTCAGACCCCAGCCCCAGCTGGTGCCCCTGCATCTTGGCCTCACACTGAAGAAACCTGTAAGCTGAAGGACCTGGCCTCGAACTTGGAAGACCCAGCGGTCACTCAGTGCTTGGGAGCTCTGCGTCTTCCCAGTCACTCAAGGGCAGGAGAAGCAAGGGTGGGTGTGTCGGTTGGAGTGTGACGGGGCCTTCTGGACCACACAGAGACTCTCCCCACACGAGCCTCAGGGTCTGCCTCCTTACTTCCCGAATACCCGTGCCATTCTGCTGGGGACTCGGCCTTGCCCTGGATGACACACTGCCTGCGGGCCCCAGGGTGGCCGATCAGGGCACCTTGACCTCCTTTAGCTCACTTCCCAAGCTACGCTCATCCGTGGCCCGAATGCAAAGGCTCCTGCAGGGACGACAGACGCCACTGCTAGGACGATAAGGATACAACCTAATTAACGTGGCCTAATTAGTCAGCAGGCGGCTGCCTGCCGGGCCTGCTGCCTGTGCCCACGCTCTGCCTCGGCCCAGCCCCTGGCTGACAGTCGCCTCGGAGAAGCTCTGGAGTAGGCTGAAGACACATCTAACAGGGAGGACACAGCACAAACGCACACCACCACGGGACACCCCCCGACGACAGTGGACAGAGAGAGGCCGTACTCGGTCTTGGCTGGCGCAGGAGGAACAGCGCCGTCGGCCGTGGAAGGAGCAAGCTCAGGGGCTTGTCCACTGGCCCCGGCGGCGGGAGCAGGAGAGCCCAGGGCTGCAAAAACATCCTTTGCAAGGTCAATATCTGGGGTCTTGAAGTTCCCTTCATCCATTTTAAAGTCCTCGCCCTGGGCAGGGTTTGTGGTGCTGATGGAGGCCGCCTCGCTCTTCGGGCTGGCGAGGGCCCTGGCTGCCTCGGCTGGGCTCTTCGCGGTGCCGGGCTGGGTGGGCTCAGGGTCCGGACCTTTGGTGCCGGGAGCCTCCTGCTTGGCCTGGGGGGCTTCTGGGGTGGGAGTCGTCGGTGCCACCGCTAGGGGACCGGCTGCCCCTGCCGGGGGGGGGGGACCGGCTTGCTGGCCGGAGGGGCCTTGGGGGCCTCGCCTGCACTGACAGGGGCGCTGGGGCTGAGCACGGCCCCCTGGTTTGCCAGGACGCTAGAGGACAGGTTGCTGGCGGCGGGGGCTGAGGTCGGGGGGTCGCTCAGGTCAACGAGGGGGGCGACCTTGGGGGCTGAGGCTGGGGGCGGGGAGGTGGCGGCGGCACCGGGCCCCTTGGAAGGGGTGGCCTGGCCGGCGGGCACAGAGTTTGAATCAGGGGTGGCCGTGGCCACGGGGGCGATACTGGAGGTGAGGGTGGTGGTCTCACTGGTGGGGCTGTTCTGAGCAGTGGCAAAGGTTTCGGTGATAGTGTCAGAGTTAGCAGTGACGGTGGTTGACAGAAGGCAGCATGTCCTCAACAGTGGCTGTGGTGTCAGCAGGCAGCCTGTGGGGAGGACAGGAAGTAGAAGAGATAGACGATGAAGCTGAGACGGACAGAGAAGCCGGGAAGGGCGGAGGCCAAGGCGGGGGCCGGGGGCTGGCATGCGGGGGACGCACAGGCATGGACACAGGCCCACAGAGAGAGGAGGACGCGAGAGAAAGCACACGCCCAGGCGGGCAGAAGAGGACACAGGAGACAACAGAGAACTCGGCAGTCTAACAGGGCCTGTCACCTTCCTCCCTGCTGACTCCCCTCCCGATCTGCACGGGGCTCCCTTCCCTACAGCCCTGGCGGCCCTTTCGGACCCCCGCCTGCATCTTGACTCAGGGAGAGGCCAGCTGGAGCTCAGCGTCCACCACCGCAGGCGTCATAGGTCCCTGTGGAATTGGGCCCACCTGCCCCGGAGACGAAGAGGGCTCCACGTGGTCCCTCAGGGCTGTGGGTGGTCCAGCCAGAGATTTTGTGCTTCCATGAAACTCCATTTCCTTCAAACCCACAGGACCCATGATACCCACGTGGTCATTACCATCACAGCTGGATGTGGCTTCTGACCGAGGGTCCCCAACGCTTCCGAGACCAGGAGAACCAGGGAGCTTTTACCAGGGCCCCAGCTTCCCTTGCCCTTTTAGGAAGAATGCAGAAAACCCTAGAATTCTTGGAAATCCTAAACAGAATCTGCTAAGCTCAGCCTCTCTCAATGAAGTTTTGTCTCCTTAAGCCATTTCCAGAATGTGTGTGTGACCTGGGCACAGGGTCTAGGGATCCCACGTACACACGGAGGCTTTAAGGCATCCACAGCCACCCAGGTAGAATCAAGAATGCCTCGTGTCTAGGGAGAGAGTGGGGTCAGGCGCTCCTGGCCCAGCACTCCAGAATTCTGGCCTGCCATGCTCGGCGGGGAGCCGTGGGTGGGAAGCATGGAGCTGTGCGTAGGGTGATGCGGTGGGTGTGAGGCTCTGCCGAGGAGGTGGCAGCCCGACCCGCCCACGTACTCGGGCTCCGTCAGCGGCGTGGTCTCGTTGGGCTCTGTGTGTTTCCCTCCGTCGTGGTTTGGGGTCCGCTCCTCCTCAGTTCGCACCTCCACGATGGGTTCCTTGGACTCATCTTTCCTGTGGAGACAGCTCTGCTGGCTCCATCCCAGGGAGCTGGGGGATGCAGGGGGCTCCCGGGGAAGCCAGCTACAGCTCAGGCACCTGTGCCTGGCCCGAGGCTGGGGGGTGGGGGGGCAGTGGGATCCAGAACCAGAGTCAAGTGCGGCATCTCAGCCCCCGCTCTCGCTAGCTGTGTGACCTGCTCACCCATACCTCCGTTTCCTCACCTGGAAAATGGGGCAAATAACAGTTTCTACCTTGCCTAGACGTTATGAACATTAACTGAGATAATGGATATAAAGTGCTTAGCACAGTGCCTGGCACAGTTCAGTGCTCAAGTCATCTATATTCGTATACACGTAAGTATGTACGCGTGTGTGTATGTGTATACGTAAGTACGAACACGGATAAGTATATGATGTATATATAAGTATACGTGTACGTATATGTACGTATGTATACGTGTAAGTATATGATGTATGTATACCTGTAAGTGTATACGTATATGTAAGTACATACGTGTATAAGTATAGCTATACGTATATGTAAGTAAAACATGTATACGTATGTGTATATGCATGTACATACATGTATAAGTATATGATGTATGTATATGTATATACAGTGCCTGGCATGGGGTGGTGCTAACAACTTATTTCCTTGCTCCGTCCCTTCTCGCCTTGCTCCACCTCAGCCCCACCCAGTGACAGTTTGTGAAGGTTCCTGCTATTTGGCTCAGGATCTGTTTCTCCACAGATGCTGGAGCACATCCTCCAGGAGGATGCTGGATCGTCCTCCAGGAGGACAGGTATTTTCATCTGCTTTGTTCACTGCTGTCCCCTAACGCCTGGGGATGGCGCCGTGCCTGTAGCGGCTGCGCCATAAATATTTGTTGAATGATGGATGCATGAACGGCAGCAAGGCAAGTGTGTCTCTCAAATGCTGACTCCTCCCTGGTAGCTCCCCTCCAGGCTTAGCTCTGACAATTCCCCTCATTTTGACCTACGTAGGGATTTCAAACGTCTATGCGATTCTAGTTGTGGGGTTGGGTCCAGGTGTCTGCTTTTTAAACAGGTACCCCTGAAGACCCTGCTTTGAGAGACAGTTCTCTAATGCTCTGCTCCCCTCGGGGTTTCCAATGGGGAAGCTTGAGGTGGCTCCCTTGCTGGGTCCCAGGCCGGGGCAGAGTCTAGCACTCCGCAGCAGCGGGCGGGTCTGCACTCACGAGAAGGCGGCTTTGCCCTCCTCCATGTCCTTGCCCTTGGCTCCAGGCCCGGCTTTTCTGCACAGGTTGATGGCGATGCACATGAGCAGGCCACACTTGTTCAGGAAGTAGCAGGTGACGTCCACGGCCACCAGGAGCAGGACGAAGGTGACGACGAGGATGCCCACGATGGCGCCCGTGCTCAGGCCTGAGGTGGGGCTGCCGTTGGCTTGGTGGGGAGGGAGAGAGGGATGGTGTTGGTTAGTACACTGAGATGCAGACCTGGACCTGCCGAGCAACAGCCCTGGGGGTGGGGTAGAGCCCACAGGACGGCTGTGGCATCTGTGTTCAGAGTGACACTTTCCCTGGGGCCTTTCTACCCCTAGGTGTTGAGACAACAGGGTCTCTTTCTATCTTCAAGAGGGAAGGATGGCAGCCTCCTTTCATAGACCAGGGGACAAGGGCACAAGGCACCCACAGTCAGGAGGAGACTGGGCACTGTGTCTCCATCCCTGCTCTCAACCCACACTCAGCTGGTCTCCCCGTGAGCCCTGGGAGCTGCCAGGGACAGGGTCCCAGATGGGGCGACAGAGGGTTCCCAGGGCTTCCTTTGGGCTTGTGGTGACGTCAGGCACAACAAGTTGCCCCGCGCACCTCCGCGCTTCCTTCCCCCTCTTTAGGAGCCGCTCCAGAGGATCCCGACTTTGGACCACATCCTTCTTCATTGCACCAGGAAGACGAATGAAGCTCACTTACTCTGGAGATATAGGGGCCTCGCCAGGCCCAGAGGGCAAGGTGGACGGTCTGGGAATACTCACCATCTGGGAGCCAGGCACGCTTGGATCAGATTTCAGGAAACCCAGCCGACTCACCCAGAGATGCACGCACGCACGCACGACAGGCTCACTCACACAGGACACGTGCCTACCACAGACGGACACACATTCTCACCTCTGAGCAGCACCCAGCATCCCCGCTCTAGCTGGACTCACTTGAATGACTCAACCTCTGTGTCTTACTCCCTGGTGTCCATCTAGAATCCCCTGGGGGCCCTGGGCTATTGATGGTATCACAGAAGGACCCCAGGCTCGGCTCCATTGGGTCCCCTTGTGATGGGTGCTAGGTGCCTGTGGTGGACCCCTGACCACTTGGTGATTCCCACCAGCATCTGGGAGGCGGAAGGCTGTGCTGGGGGAAGCAAGGACCCATGCGGAGCTCTGTGGAAGCCAGTGTGGAAACCATGACCCCAGGCTGAAAAGTGGGTACCCTGCTTCATTTTTCTTCTTCTGGGAAGACAGGGTTCCAGAAGGGGCAGCCCCATCGTACCACCAGACCTTGTCTGAAGCTTCCTCTGTCCTCCGGACCCACTGGGGTCACCCAGGCCTGTTGACTGGAGGCAGGAACTGTGGCCAACACAACCTGGGTCTCACTGGGCCTTTGCTGAATCTGGGCCAGGCTCAGGGGCTTCTGGCCACATCACGTGCCAAATGATGGAAAGAACAGGTAACTCAAGGTGACAGAGATGGGCCACACACTCTGTCTCCCTGTGGTTTGTGCTCCTGGGAGGCCCTCTGTGTGTCCCAGGGGCCCTGCTCAGGCATGGCGGGGCTCCTTCAACTGCTGTCCTATTCTGATGGCCCTTATTTCTAACTTCAATTCAGGGTATAGGCCACCGGCCAGCACATAAGAGACGACCACTCACAACCTAACTCCTGGCACCCAGGGCTCAGCTGGGCCTGCGCCGCAGGAGCCTCCTAGGATCTTGAATATTTTTGGCTCCTTGGGACCTTGTTCTTGCTTCCCAGCCCCTCCTCAGGCTCCCCCACTGGTCCCTTTCAACCCCACACTGAAGACACAGCCTGTTCCCCAGGAAGGCCCGAGTCTGGCAACGGGCTCCATGCTCAGAGGACCCAGCTCTGGCCACTCTGTCTCTGGCCTTTGGCGGCAGGAAACCGGCCACGGGTCCCTGCGTTCAGCTAGAGCCGGTCTTCTCCCCAGTAGCACACCGTCCACTCTGCTTCCCCGTGGTGCTCACACATCCACACACAAAAGCAAAGAAATACATGCAGGCCTTCCTGGTCTTCAAAATACCAAAGCTGCTTCCCTGAACAGGGAAGAAATATGGCCTTGGGCTTCCTCCCCATCCCATGACTCAGGGCTGGAGGCCACCTGACACCCGTACCCAATAGGTGTTAAGTGTCTACTTCCTGCAGAAGGAGCCTAAGGTATTTCTGTGGGGAAAGAATGTCTGTATTTTTGGACTCAAAGGCACTAACACCATGTTCTGAGGTTTATACATAAATATCGTTTTAGGGAACTAGTCATGTCTCTAAGGAAGAAAAATAAACCACTGCAAAGCTGCTCCGTGTGGGAGAAGCAGCCGTTACCCACCTGTGCTCTGGGCTCAGCAGACCCATCAGAGGGCTGCACTGCTCTGAAGGCCAAGGCCAACACCTCCAAGGGCCAGGAGGGCAACGAGACTGATAGAAAACAGAAGGTAGGGCAATGGTCTTCTCTCTCATTTGATAGAAAATTCAAATTCTTTCCCTTAGTCTAAAAGGTGCTACACGTGCTGTGGACTCTCCCACTCCTCTGAGCATCATAACTCAGGGCACTGAGCCCCGCCCCCCACCCCTGTGCTCCAGCCGGGAGCGCCTCCATTCTATCTGCTCACCACGCCCAGCCCGTTCCTGTCAGAGCGCCTGGCTGACGCCTTGCCTGGAACCCTCCAGCCCCATCACCTTGTGGTGGCTCTTTGTTATCCTGCAGGTTCAGCTCAAATGTCACCTTCTTGCAGAGGTTCCCCCCTCCCCTGCCCCGATCTCTTATCTACTCAGGCACCTCTACCCAGTACCTACCACATTACCCTGTTTTATTCTCTTCTTACCACTATCTGCCATTTTCTGTTCATTGACATGCTTTTTATCTGGCTGCCCCACCCTCTAGAATATCCTGGCAGGTACCCTGTCTGTCTCTTGTCTCCCCAGCATCTAGGACAACCCAACTTACAAGAAACGTTCAAAGAATATTTGTTGAACAAAGGAACAGTGTTTAGCCTTGGAGATAAGAACACTGTCTCCAAATATTTAAAGGTGTGTCACGAGAAGGAAGTAGTCTTATTCAGTGTCCCTAATGGATGGCAACTATGGGGGTAGGAGGCAAACTTGAGCTCACATGAGACAGAACTAACACACAAGAGCTATTTAAGTGTGGTGTGAGCTGCCTTGGAAGAGCTCCCTGTTGCCAGAGGCATTCAAGCAGAGGCTGGAAAATCCCTTGGCCGGGATACCGTAATGCTCTGGATGAGTTTCCTGCACTGGGAAGAGCCTAGGATAGAGGATGTCTTCAGGTCCTCTTCAACTCTAAGAACCTGTCATTGCATGTGAGATGTCCTACAGTCCCCAGCACAGGGTACAGATTCCCTAATGTCCATGTCCTCCACAGTGTGTACTGAGCAGGACTTTTTCCTGCAAGACAATCGGTAGGTCCCATCTTTATTCATTGATTCTTATGATTTTATCTTTAGTTGAAAAATAAATACCTTTTAGCATAATGTTTCTCTACCTGCAGCAGAATTCCTGGGGTGCTCTGTTAAGAATTCAGATTCTGGGGATCCCCCATTCCACCAAGTCAGAATCTCTGGGGGTGAGGCTCAGGCTCAGGATTTGATGGAGCACCCCAGTGATTCTTATGCACCCCAGACTTTGAGGACCACTGTTTCTAAGTTTTCTGCCTGCATTACAATGAATAACAGCTGTTCCTATGACTCCCCACCCAAGGATGAGTTGTGCAGTCTTACCTGGTGGCCCTGACCTAACTGATGTACTGGATGGATGGAGAGAGAGCAAAGACTTATCCCCAAGGGACCACGCAGTTCACCATTAAGAGTCTAGACTTCCAGAGGAAGTGAGGTACCCCTCAAGCTGGAGAAAGGATGTGCGGAGCTTTTACAAAAAACTGTAAATAAAGGAAACACCGGATGCAAATGAAAGGGTATCCAAGTCAAGTCAACATTCATTACCTCTTGGCGGCTGTTACAGAATTGTTTAGTCCAGGAAACTAGAAGGACAAAGGTTATCTCCTGCATCCTGCTTAACATTTTACAAAAGGAAAAGAAAACAACTTCGGGGTCTATCTTTGCATGACCTTCCCCTGACCTCTCCTGGCTACCCCATCTGCACACCTGCATACCTAGAGTGCTTCTTGGGAGCAGCTCCTCCACAACCTCTGGGCTTCGAGCTGCGCTGAACGGTGGGGTTATGAAGCTGGGGCTGCCCATCCTCTGTGGTTCCTGGTCTGGGAGGTGTCGGCACTGAACACCTGGCTTGCCCGACTGAGACCTACAAGTGCCTATGCTCATAAATGCCTCAAAATGGGAAGATATCTCCCACCTTACAGTTGAGGGGGCCCGAGTCACTGTGTCGCGGGACATCAGTGCAGAAGTGCCCCCTCCTGCCTCCGACTCTCGGAACCATTAAGCTGAGGTTCTGGTTCACTCGTCTGCTTGTTCCTTCCTGGAATCTGCTGAATAGATGGCTGGTCTTGGGGCTTTCAGGAGGCATCCAATTAAGTGTGATTTTGAACAGAATAGGGCTTGCCAATGAGACCCTTCTCTTAGATTCTCTCTGTCACCACGTCACTCTGTGAAGCCTCTGATATGAAGTCGTGAAGGGAGCCGTGCAATCGGGAAAACTTGCAACAGAGTTGTGGTTCTGGTGGCCCAGAGTGTGCCCCTGATCCCAAGGTGACCACCTTCTGGCTCTGCAAAGGCACTTTCCCCTCGCCCTGTCTGCTGGGGAAAGTCCAAGGAGGCGGTGACTCACAGCAGCTCTTAGGAGAGCTGAGAAAACTGCATCACTCCTCATGAGGAAGGGAAAGCGATTCCTTTGGCTAGAACTCCACTCAGCAAGCTACGAGTTTGGGGTCCAATTTAAAGGGCTCTCTGGGGCAATCAAAGTAATCCAGGTACCTGTGAGGTGGAGGCAAAGGGATTTTGGCACTTTGTAGGATACACAACTATCAAATAAAATCCAAACACGCTGGTGAGTTCACATGAACTGTTATTTCCTTTAATAATGTGAAGGTGTAAATTTCATCAAGGCCTCGCTGATTATCTACACAATGTTAGCATTCTTATTAGTAGAAAAACGTGATCCAAACCTGCCGTAAAAATATTCCAAAAAATGAGCAGAGAAGCCCTGTGGCGTGTCGAGACTGGGCAGCACTGAGACAGGGCGCAGGGGCAGGGCGGCTGAGCGGGGCAGCGAGCGTTCCCTCCTTCAGGGCCTGTCTTAGGGGTTCCCGGCAGGGCTGAGGGCTGCAGCCACCATGAGAGAACTCAGTGTCCGGTGGGAGCGGGCGTGCCTGAATGCTGTCCCCCGAAGGGCATCCCTTACAAACCATGGGCCTGTCTGAATGGGGCCAATGCAGTGACCCCAAAGTTTCTTCAGCTGAGGCCTGCTTGGCCCAGAATGAGCTGAGGGGACAGGGTCATGGATGTCAGCCCTCCCCACACTTTGGGCCAGATCTTCAGAAACACAGACATAGGCCCTTGCCTATGGGATTGGGACCAGGGTGGGGCAGACCTCTGAGATGGGCCCTCCTGGGTGAATATGCAACTTCTGCCGAAGACGATACCAAGAGCCTGCCGGGAGTCAGGGGACAGTGACGGGTGACCTGCGTGAGGACCACCTCTCCCTCCTTTGCCCTCCTAATGGCCCTGGGATTCTACACCGGGCCCGGAGGCACCATGGGCCTCTTCTTGATACTCTGCCTTGTGCCTAAGAACCGTGTCTGCTCCTGCTGCCGTGGTGGGACGGGAGATCGGGGATCCCGGGGGAGAGGTTCATGGCGGGGCTGGAGGCCAACGGGGCTGGGGCGACAGGCGCTGCCTGGCTGAGCTGTTGGGTAACCTGTGGCCTCCGGTGTGTGTACCTGACCCTCTAAACTGCCAGCGCTGGGGACACGGGCCTGTGCCCACTGACACGGGCAGCTCTGCCCTGCAGACCATAGGATCATTTGGATTCCCAAAGAGAAAGGGTCGTCTTTGAACATTAAAAAATAACAACAGAACCAAAAAGTAAAGAAACCAAAAAGAACAAAGATCAAACTTCTGTGGAGATGCTCAGAGATGAGATATGTGGAATGATATGTGACCACAACGGAGGGGGCAGTTTTTATTCAGGAGAAGGTACCCCCGAGCTCAGACACTGACGCCCCTGAGCAGGATTCACCCGAGTCTCTACGGGGAACTTTAACAAACGCACCTCACCTCCTCTCCTGGGCATGTCGTGGGGTACCCCCAACAGCAGAGGGGCAGCTGGCTTCCAACAGAATTTTTAAAATGTCACTGAAGCCACTGATCGACAGGGGGTCGGGGCACTCGGGCAGTATGACAGGATGGCTGGGTTCCAATTTATGGGCACTCCGGGCTGGCCCTGCCTTGCGCTCTACTGAGCACGTGTGGGGAGGGGGGCGCAACTCGCGCCAGGCTCACAGTGGATGCTTCCAACCTGGGGGACTGATGCTTACGCGATAATGTGGGTCACAGTTGGGCCACATCCACCAAGACACGAGGTCTGTGGCTGATCTGTAGCCATGCAGCAAGTATCACCCTGACTGGGAGACACGCACCTTCCAGAGCCCACAGCTGCTGGGCACGTCCTAGGGTGGCCCTGTTCACAGAGCCAGCGCCGGGTGCTGGTTATACTACCAGGACCAAAGTGCCTCCCAGGATGTTGGATCAGCCCCAGAAAATACTCAACAAATCCGAGTTCTTCCGCTGCATGGGCAACAGGGTGACTTACTTTGCCCATCATGCCAGCAAAATGCTCCGGCGAATCGCAGCAGGCTTACCAGGGGCACTTAAATGCGAGCGAAGCCAACTACTTATTGAAGGGCAGCAGAGGAGCACAGGGTTACAATGGGGACACGGGGTGATTTTAACAATCTGATGCAAGCTTTAGAGAGTACTTAGAAATCCTTCTCTGCTACATCATTTTCAGGTAAGAACCAAAAATGCAACCAGTAGCAGATGTGCAGAAACTTTTCTGTAAACCTAGTGTAATGGTTTTTTGTTGTTTTTTAAAATATATATTATATAGAGAGAGTTTAAAGAGAAGAGCTCCCAAACATTTTTATACTGCTATGAAAAAGGGGGCAAACTCCTTATGAAGTGGCACAAAAGTATCTGTGAAGGGTAATAAGTCCGGAGGTCCAGCTTTTTCCAATTGCCAAACCTTCCTCTTCCACAGAGAGCTTGGTGGTGTGGCCATGGCAGTCCTGACAGATTCTTCCAAAGGGGGCACTGATCATTGTCATAGGAACTGGGCTTTTAGGCAAATTTAGTTTTTTGGCATTCAAGTTCCTAACAGAGCAAGAGAAGAGTCACTGCAGAGAAAAGCAATGAGACAAAGGTGTAGGACGCGGAGGAGCCTCCCAAGGTCGCTGCAGGTGCCAAGCAATGGGTCCTCAGAGAGAATGTGGTTGTTTAAAAACAAATGTGGCAGTGGGGATGTCCCAGTGACGTCCAAGGTGATATGTGTGACAACAGACACAGGAAGGGGAGGGGGGAGGAGGAAAGAGAAGGAAGAGATAGAAACAGAGAAAAAAAAATAGATAAAAAGAAAAAAAAAAGGTCAAATATAGAAAATGCACGAATCAAAGGTTAATTCAATTTTGTAAATTAAACTGACAAAGGTTAGAGAAGAGTTCAGTGCAGTATTATCACCATAAGGCCAGTTCCGAAGCTCAGCGAGGCCAGAAGCAGCACAGCAGGGTGAATTCAGGGGTTAGGGGTCAGCGAGCAAATGAAACTAAAGTGAGAGAACAGAAGCCTCCACAGGCAAATACAAGAGTCTGATTAGGAAAGTGTTACCTTTGATAAGGGGAGGTCTCTAAGATGCAGTCAGGAGTCTCCCCACGGCCTTCTAGTCTCTAGAGCTTTTTACACATTGGGGTAGAGATACATCTGATCACTGTAGTATGTGCAGCAAACTGTATGCAAGGACGGGGGCCACCTTTTCAGCAATATATCGGACTCTTCTTCCTATTGTACAATCCCCCCACCCATAGCGCTCTTAAAGAGAATCTAGTTCTGCACCTCTCACCTCCACCACCCACTGACCACAGAATTCCACCGTGAACGTACATCTCATAATTCAGAGGTTTTATTCGCAGGTCCCAGAGAAGTCCAACCAAGCAACCTCCTTCTAAAACCTATGCAGTAGAGGCCGAAGCCCTCTTGGGGAGGTGAGTAGCCCCTCCAACCCTCCCCTTTAACTGGGAGCCTGGGAGATTAGCCAGAAGGACTCTGACAACTCCAGTGGGCAGGACCCGGGGGACTGGTCTTCCCAGAATTTCTGTATCTGACACACAGTGGCCCCAACTTCTCCAACCCCAGAAGCTGATGCCGCTGGCAGTACCCAGCCTGGGAACGCAGTGTGTCGGAATCACCACCTACGAAGTCTTACCCAAGGAAATAGATGCCAGGAGAAATCTGTCTCACTGCAAAGGAATCACTCAAGGCTTCTCACTCCCCCATCTCCTAAGTGCCCCATAAAAGCCAAGCAGCTCTGGACACTCCCACCAGACTGTCAATTTCAGGGAAAAACTGACCCAAGAACGCAGAGAAAGAAGGGGCAGAGAATAGAGAGGGCCACCTCTATTTGGACAGCCTATGAAGCAGTCAGGAGAACATTGTTTACAGTCACAACCAGATGCCTTGGCTTCATCACTGACCACGTGACCAGTGCCTGCAGAGAGACACCCACCCTAGCCTATGCTAAGGAGTCTCCCTGTCAATGCAGAGGGGAGGACCACGGACACTTCTCACCTATGGCCGCCAACTCCCTGGGGGCCCGCACACATCTATCAGACACACACACTCATGCACAACCAACCATCGGGAAGCACACACTGATCTTACTTTGTTGCTGCTCGACTAACCCACTTCCACACACACAGCCCTGTGTCATAGTAGCCCATGTCCTTTCTGGCCTCTCTCCCTCTGGAAAGAGCAATCGTGGTCACTGAGCTGAGAGCTGGGGGCAAGCACTCTAGACAGGACAGGCATAATGGAGGCCAGACGAAGGCCACCGGGAGGTTGGAGCATCTTCCTACCACACTTGGACACTGCAGAGCATTTATGGGGACCCCTCCACTAGGCTGCAGCTGTATGTTCTATGCCCACCTCTCCTGCCTGTGGTTGGCATCTGGCTGCTCTGGAAAAGCAGAGAGGGACGATGAAGATCTCCTTCTGCTCCAAGGAATTAGGTCATTGAGGAGACTGGCCATCAGCAGCAAGCCAGCTGGGCCGGAAAGCAGAACTCTCACTTTATTCCCACACTTGAGTTGGTCCTGGATCCCTAGAGACAAATCTGCATCTCCTGGGAGAGCTGCTCCCATCCCGGCCTCTAGCAGACTGGACTGCCTTTCATGGATGGGGGTTTCCAGCGCCTACTTTCTCCACTTGTTCTGTTTCAAGTGGCTCAATTTAATCTTTGTTTCAATTGAGAGGCCCTTGGCAGAGAGGATTTTTAACTAACTAACTGGGCACCATATGTTCCTTCTCTCGGGGTTCCCACAGAGAAGAGATTTGGACCACAGTTGTGCAGGTAAGCAAGCATCAGATAGAAAGTGCTTAAAAATAGTTACGTGGTCCTTGTATGAAATGGTAGATAGCAGATAAGGTCTCAAAAAAGGATCCTTCCTCAACCAGCATCCAAAGCTTGGCTGGAGCTGGGGTCTTTCCCATCTGAGGGGTCCCACGGACTGGCTTATCATCAGTCCTCCCAGGCTGAATGACACAGGACCTTCACTCAGGAGGCTTGGCCAAGCCTTCCTGGGGGTCCAGTCCATCTCAACCTACTGCACAGCTAGGTACAAAGCAAAACTAAGCTTTGCATGGGCAACCGATCATGAGGATGGCTGTAAGCAAGCGAGTTGTCAGGGGCTGTTCAGGCACGTTAGGAGGTGCGGCACTTGTGCATTAATTCAAAGCGGGAAACTCACAGAAAGCAAAGCCGTCATACCTGGGATGGCTGTGGGCTGGGCCGAGGTCCTGAACACAAAGTGAGCTGCTTTGGACTTTCCCTGCTGGTTCTCAGCCACCACACAGACCTCGTACTCGGCATTCCAGTCCAGGGACTTGAGCATGACGTGGTCACTGCCAGATGGGAGCCTGATCTCTGGTTTCCATTCGGGGGAGAGCTTCTGGGAGAAACCGGCAAGAAAGATACAAGACACCAGAAAGCTTTAGATGAAATAGCTGCTAAGACCAGCTAACAGGAGGAACATAAGGGATTGTGCAAAACAGAAATAAAAACCAAAGATAGGACATGGTCTTTATTCTTAACCAGCCTGAAAAACCCAAAGGTAAATGATCACGCAGGTCAGGAGGTCAACCGTGCGTGCCTGCAAATACAAACAGCGGCAGACTGCCAGTGTGGCATGGGGCCAACTCTTCAATGTCCTGTGCATCACCTTGAGAGCATGCAGGGACCCAAGCTACACTCTGGAATGCTGGCCCATGGCCTAAGGATGACCTAGAAGAGTAATCCAACAACCGTGTTTCTTGTCCTGTTTCAGAATGTTGGTCACACTCAGGTGTGTGACTCACCTCCCTGACATGGGAACACTGCACAGATTCCACTTTTATTAAAAATTAAAACTATCATTTATGGAGCACCCACTACATGCCAGGCATTGGACTAAAGGCTTTCTGCACATTTTCTCACTGCATCCCTACAACAAGCCTGCCAGCGCTTTTGCCAGGCCCTTACTAAAGCTGATGACTGGGAAGGGAGGGAGAGGTCAGGTGACTTCCCCAAGCCACATGGGCAGTCGAGCTGTGGCCAAGAGCCTCTGGGCCCAAAGCCTCTCGTAGAAGGGAGCTCAACACACATCTGCTGCACTGAACTGGATGGTCCTTTTCCATGCAGTGTGACCTGGTCTCTGAGACTGGAGCTGGAGGTGTCACAGGTGTGAATTCTTCTGTCAGGTCCAAGGCTGAGGTGCCCAGAGTGCCTACAAGGTACACTCAGCTCAGCAGAGCACTGCCCAGGGCATGATTTCAGGCACGAAGCTGGAGTTATAGGTGCCCCTCTTTTCTCGAATGTTCTGTCCAGTTCTATCCTACACGTTTGCCAGTGAGTTTGTTCTGGGTGGGAGCCGTTGACCCATGTCTACTGGATATTGGGCTGCTCCCCGGAAGAGCAGAACATGCTAGCAGTGTCACCTGGAAGGTGGTCTAGCCCGTGGCTGAGGCTGGAGGAAGAGTTACATTCCAGGAGAGCCAGCCGTCTTCCCAGAAAAATGCTCTGTACCAGCCAAAGAGATGCCTTTAGGAATGGGATAGCACTCGTGTCATGGCCATGACCAGTGTGGGGAAATGCTGGAAAGGGGCGCTCGTGTCCTCAGAGTCTAACTGGAAGCCGGGCTACGGCTCTAAGTTGGCTCCTGAGAGTGTCAGCATGTGCCCCATTTTAAGTTAAAACGAAGAAATTCAGCTGTTTTTGTTCTCTTTCTCTGAAAGGCTTCTTTCCTTGGCAAACATCATTACAAAAGAGAGAGCCAGAATATAAGGCAAACATTACGTTACGTAATACATATTAATAATATATAATAATAGTAATGTTCAGCAAATATTAGGATTTTGAGGTGGAAGAGAGAGGACAGCTAAGGTTGTCGAAGTCTAACATATCCCAGTGTTTTGCCCCAATTGTCTTTTTAAGGCAGGCCTGCCTGGCACAGCTGGGACGGCTCTTCTGGAACACTGACACCTGATGTGGCCTCATAAGGGAGATATTTCCAGCCCCAGCCTGCATCATAGCAGTGATTATCACAGTTACCATGTACAGAGTTTTCCAAGTGTCAGGCACATTTCAAGTTCTTTGCTTATGTTATAACTAATCTTTACAACAGCTCGATAAGCTCTCCCCATTTTATTGATGGAGAAATGGAGATTATGGAAGACTGGGTGACCTATTCAGGTCCCAAAGCTGGAATTGGGTCCCATGTCTGTTGGGCCGCATCAGCATAACAACACATAATAACATCCTCCCCCCACACTGCCCACTTCCAGTGGGCTCCATGGGACCACCTGCCCAGTCCCTGCATCTTACTCCACGGCAAGGAAACCACAGGGACCTCTCAGATGGTGGTGCCTCTGGGCTGGGCCTTAGGAAAGTCAACTGAGGCTCCTCCTCCAACATCAGGCTCACACCGGACTTCACAGTTAAGTAGGAGAGGGCTGAGTGGACTGACAGGCGGCCCAGCGGCTGAGACGTGTGCCTGGGAGCGCTCTGTGCTGTACGGACTCTCCGTAAACCTAACCGGGTTAGGGCTCCCACGGCACTTCAAGCAGGGCTGATCAAAAGGCAGAGAGGGAGTAAGTCAAACTTCCTGGGAAAAGCCTATTTGGGGGGCTATCTGAAGAAAGAAAACTCCTCTCAAGTTCATTATTTTCTACGGGCAAGAAATCCTAGCAAGAGGCTATTTCCAATGCTCAGAGGCTGCCTCTAAACCTCTCAGCAATTGGTTGTGGAAGGCAATGGCCAAGGGTCTTTCAAAAACCAAAAAAAAAAAAAACCAAAAAACCACAATGGGATGATTTTCAGTTTGGGGGTCGGGGATGACAGGTGGAATGTCAGAAATCTTAGATGGGTGGTGGGCAAACCCAGAAGAAAAGGCTTAAGGCCAGGCTCACTGGTAGCCGGACAGCAGGGTGACAACAGCTCAGGTGGGCTGCACGAGCACTGGGGGGGGGGCGAGGGAAGGAGCTGGTTTAGGACCTGAGGCAGTCCAGGCCGGGGGCTAAGGACCCCGTCTCTTCAGGCACACAGACCTGGATTCAAACCCTGGCTGCCTGGCTGTATGAGTCACGTGGTCACTGACTGCATAAGCCTCACTTACTTCCTCTGTAAAGTGGGGATAATCATTAAGACCAACTTCGTAGGGTTCCTGGGGAGAAGAAAATGCATGTGATCATGGGCCTGCATGCCTGGCCTATGATACACACTTTATCCAAGTGTGATTATCAGATATCAGTATGTTATTTGCAAAAAGTACTGGGTGATGGCAAGATAACTTCGTAGAATAATTTAGGAAGCAGAAAAGTCAATCATGGTATGGATTTGTCGTCACCAAAATCATTTTAGAGGTTTTAAAATGGTCTCAGTGTGTTTATCCATGCTATATGTAGCACAGAGGACCATATTCAATATCCTATGATAAACCATAAAGGAAAAGAGTATTAGAAAAAGAATGTGTGTATATATATATATGTATAATGGAGTCACTTTGCTGTACAGAAGTAATTAACACAACACTGTAAATCAACTGTATTTCAATTAAAAAATATAAAATAGGGGACTGAAAAAAAAGTGGTCTCAGTGTAGACATGATCTAAAGGCTGCAAGTCAATCCTGGAATGTAAAACCCTAACCTGGACCCAGGAGCCACCTGCCAGGCAGAGGCCGCCCCTGCCCCCCTGGGCTTTGCACGCTGCTGCTCCAAGAAGGCAGGTGTCAGGGTTGTGGGGTGGTGTGAAGCTCGGGAAGGAGGCCACTCACCCACCACTCGGTACTTGACCAGGTAGTGTCGGATCGGGGAGCCGCCGTCATCCTGCTTGATCAGGTTCACCTTAATAGAGTTTCCGTCCTCTCCCATCTGCCCTTCGAGCTTAGGTGCACTGGGTTCCCCTGAAACAGTCACGTAATTCGCATGACATTTTCATCCACAAAATGAAAATCCAATCCATCAGAATGGGATGTAGTGATGGGGTGGGGCTGGCCTCTTGCTTTCTCAGCAATTCAAATGGTTAAAAAGCAATGCATAGGGCTTCCCTGGTGGTGCAGTGGTTGAGAATCTGCCTGCCAATACAGGGGACACGGGTTCAAGGCTTGGTCTGGAAAGATCCCACATGCCGCAGAGCAACTGGGCCCGTGAGCCACAATTGCTGAGCCTGTGCGTCTGGAGCCTGTGCTCCGCAACAAGAGAGGCCACGATAGTGAGAGGCCCGCGCACTGCGATGAAGAGTGGCCCCCACTTGCCGCAACTAGAGAAGGCCCTCGCACAGAAACGAAGACCCAACACAGCCATAAATAAATAAATTAATTTTTTAAAAAAACTATAGCTCTCACACGTGCACCCCCAATAGCAAACTTTAAAAAAAAAAAAAAAAAAAAGCAATGCATATAAAACTTTGAATTCCAGTTGGATGCCTCAGACTTAGCCCAAACTGAGAACGCCTTTCGGGAATGTTCTGGGAAACTGCCCTCCCTACTAGCATAGTCCTTTCACCATTTTAGAGAGAAGTGTTGTTTTTTTTTCTGTCATGTGCTTGTATTTTCTTTTAGCTGCTCTTACAACTGCAGATTTAACTTTTATGAACCTGGTACATTTTGAGGAACAGCCTGAAATATGGGAAAATGTAAGCATTTAAGGAGAAAACTTACACCCATCAAATAATTTTTCAAAGCAGCCCAGTTTTTTTCTCCTGGATATATGATTCATCCCAGCAGTCTAATCCCTAACTGGGGTGGAATGATGCTGCATTCTTGTGACCATCTTTGTATGAATTAAATTTTATTACTTAGATTCATTAAAAAAAAATAACGAGTTTCCAGTTGTGATTAAGTACAGCACTGAGTTGCTGTAGGCAAGTTTCTTGTAAGTATCCTGCATTTGCGGCTCAACAGCCTGAGTGATAATCCTTGGTACCTTGTATTAATGGAACGATCATTAAAGTCTTTTTATTTGTGAGAAGAGAGAGGGAAATATGTCTTTAGCATTTCTCAACAGAAAAAAGTCAATGTTTCTCTTTTCCTTGCAGTAGAACTCTGAATCCAAGGTCGAGAAGAAAGATAAGCTTGTATGGGACAAACTAGATCTGTTCTGTTGCCTGTGCTCTGAACCTTTTGTAAAACAATGTTGCCTATAGCCTGAAATATACAGGATAGCCTGTTCTCAGGACTCTGACCTTTAAGAGTCCATTCATATAGAGATAAAAAGTTGCAGAACAGAAAATAACATTTGTTTTATTGGAGGTTTACAGGAACATCCTGACCTGACCTATGTAGATATCTGCAAGAACAAAGGATTCCAACACTAAGAAGTTTGCACAACTAACCCCGCCCTCCCTCACCTTGCCTTTAATAAAAGTGTTTTGCTGAAACCCTTTGAGAAGTATGGAGTTTTTTGGGCAGAAGCCATCTGTCTCCTTGCATGGCCCTGCAATAACCTTTCTCTGCTCCAAACTCTGATGTTTTGGTTTGTTTGGCCTCACTGTGTGTCAGGTACTCGAAATTCGTTCGGTAACATGGGTACTAAAAAAGATAAGGACACTTCTACTCTGAAACCTTCCAGCTTTCCAAAATGAGTTCACGTTTTTTTTTTTAAACATCTTTATTGGAGTATAATTGCTTTACAACGGTGTGTTAGTTTCTGCTCTATAACAAAGTGAATCAGCTATACATATACATATATCCCCATATCCCCTCCTTCTTGCATCTCCCTGCCCCCCTCCCTATCCCACCCCTCTAGGTGGTCACAAAGCACCGAGCTGATCTTAACACTGCCCCTGGATAATGTCAGCCCACAGGGTGCTAATGGCCCCGGAAGGTCCTCAGAGCAAACACAGGATTAACATCACAAATTCCTCATTGGGGAAACCAAAGTGCCAGCGCAGCTCAAAATCTTTTAATGTCGTGCCTGCAAAATGCCCCTTCTTAATAAACCGGTAAATTTTCCAGCCTGGCACAGCCAAGCCTGGCTAATTCTTTTTAGACAACCAAGAGAAAACTCTAGCTTCAATTCTTTTAGGAAACTATTGGCCTAATTAAGCCCAACAGCCAGAATGCTAAATGCAAATCTTAGTCCTCCAGTAATTTAGCTCAAGCAGCAAAGCTACTTTCCCTTTTCTTGTTCCCACTAAGTATTTTGTCATCATGAATTGAGAATAATAAAAATAAACCGACGCCGGTAAATGTAACTCCAGACAGGGTACTGGGTTGTATGGAAATCTATGGGACTGACATTAATAAAATTCTGTTTAATACATTAAAATAGTATTTTATAGGAAAATTTCAACATGTGCCACAGAGAGGAGGCATGCTGAACCCATTGACATTTAGCTAACAGAATTTTAATAGACTTGAGCTGGCCTAGGAAAGAAGAAAAATAGGAAATAAATGCCAACCAGATGACTCTCTAGAGGATAATTCATTTTGGTTTTATGTGACATTAAATATCACTTCCTCCACCAAGGTTAGAACCTGCATTAGGCTTAACAAAGCAATTTTCACCCATTCCCAAACTCCATCGTCATGGTTGCCAGATCAACCCCAGGGTCTGGGGCACTGCTACCAACCATTCTAACAAAAGCAAGACAGTTCCCTGTGGGTGATGCCATTTTCCATTTGACTGTGCCTATGCACCCGGATCACAAGTACCCGTGGCTTAGGGAACACTGTTGGAACTTCTGTCCTCTTGGCCGAGTCTGACGGCTGGCTTGAGTTCACCTGGTCCACGGCTATCATTGGGTATCGCTCTAGATAGAAGCTCTGCAGCTCTGTAGGCAGATTCCCTCCTGTGGGGCAGGTCCAGAGCCCTCAGCCCTGGTTACTCAACTGATTAGTACTTCACAGGGCAGGGAAAGCAAAGTGCTCTCCAACCCCCAAGTGACCAGAGTCTTCAGAGTATTTCTCTCCTTCGTTTTTCTTCTTCCCATCCCCCTTTTCCTATTTACCTTCTTACTCTTCTTCCCATTTTCCTTCTCTTAAAACTGCCCATGAAGTGATATCTTAGCATTTGTCCAATGTTTTCATGTTCTTCTCATAATTTGAAGGTGATTTGAACATTTTATATTTCTTTCTAAATATATATATTTTAAAGGCACTAAAATACATTGATTTTTGTGCTCTGTCATCGTAAGATTTTGATAGTTTAAACTTTTGCTATTCTTGACTTGCTTTAAATATGAAAGGTTTTTTTTTTGCCTTTTCTTTTTTTTTTTTTTTTGCCTTTCTGTTTTTCAATGGCTCCTTTTCATTCTATATGCTTCAAATGAGCACTAAACTTCAGTTGTCAAGTCTCCGGGTTTTCTTATTTGCAGATTCCTTTCACTTGTACAGATTCGCAAGTTTAGTGCTTTAGTTCAGAACTCAAGCTTCCCTTTACCCAAACCTTTTTACTGAGCACCTACATAAGCCAGGAATAGGGCCAGGCACCGGGGGGTTCATCGTTCAACAAGATAAGGTAACTGGCTTATATTCCAGAAGGGGAGACAGTAAAGTCTACATATATAAAATATTCAGAGGTGTTGCCATGTGTTACAAAGAAAATCACTCGCATGCTTTGGGAGAACAGGCAGGAGGCCTGATTGAGATGGGTGGTCAGAGAAGACCTCTCCAAGGAGCTGGTTTTTAAGGGAGCCAGCTGGGCAAGGAGGTGGGGCAGAGAATTTCAGGGGAAGGAACATCAGGCACAGAAGCCCTGAGGCAGGAAGGAGCTTGCGTTTTCTAGCAACTTGGAAAGAATTTGTGAGCGACTGGGGCCCAGCCAAAGGGGAGAAAGTGACATAGGACAAGACTCAGAGAGCGGGACCAGAGCTCACAGGAGGCTTCTGAAGAAGCTGGATTTTATTAAGAAAGTCACTGAAAGGCTTTAAGCAAGGGGATGGCATGACGTAATTTTTGTGGTGTTTCTCTTTACGCATCACTCTAGGAGAATCTCAACTCCTGTCTCTGACTGCAGTCCAGAGTACTTTCTAACACATTCTCAAGACCAAATTACTAGTTACATCCACAAAACACACCAACATCCTGAATCTACCCCCAAATGAACTCCACTTAGAAGAAAATAGGACAATATGTACCTTTATGAACTCAAACATTTCTGAAGGCGTATAATCGACTCAACTGTAAAATGACAGATCCATCTAGTTTCTAAAAATTAGGATCTACAGCTTCCTGCCTGTACATATTTGGTTTTGTTTTATTTTTAATTCATCATCTCCTTAGAAATCACTAACAAGTACTGTAACATAATGAAATGTGTATAGTTTCCCCAAATATTTTATTGAAATGATAGAGCAGTTATTAAAAAAAAACCAAGGAACACATTATAAGAAGAATGAAAAGAATACAAGATGTAAATAGGAACTAATAGCCACATATCTAAGTCAGTGTAGCTATTGAATTTTAGGTGATAAGCAGAAAGGAAATGAAAGAAAAAGTTAATCTTCTTTAGAAACAATCAGTAACATAATCCCCCCTTCCCTGCCCTTTATCTGATCCAATCAATCACACATTTATTGTGAACTTACTATTGGTGTGTGCTGTGATTCACTCCACCCACCCCTGACACAGCTGTCTTCCTCCACTTTTTCTGTCACTGTTTCTTTATGCTATGGCTCCACCTCTGCCTGTCAGTCTTCTCTTTCAAGCCTAGCCCTTGCCATCACCCTTGACTCAGAGCTCAGCTTCCCCTTGGAAGGCCTACTCCTCACTTTTGAAAGCCATAAGGGCTGTAAATGAGGCGCTGATAAGATACAGAATGGATCTGGCCCAGTGACAACTTCTCCCTAAGCCTGAGAAAAGCTTCCCCAGCAAAGGCAGTGGTCTTTTCTGAGACATTTAATAGGTATAATTGTTAATTACATGAGACTCCTTTGGGCTCATTTAGGTTTTTCATCTACCCCATCAGGGCTAGAAAAACAGCTGAACAAAAAGCAGGACTCCTCTCCAACACAGACACAGCTGAAGAACAAATGCTTAAGAAATAAGATTAATGTCCTCTGAGAGTACAAAGATTTAACAAGTTATTTTTAGTTTCAAGTACCTAGACACTAGGATACAAAGAAACCTCAGAAAAAGGAAGACTCAGCTGGAAAACTCTGACAAAGTCTTATTGGCAGTGGAACCTCATGAAACCAAAATTGAAAATAACAGATGATAATGCACTTAAAAAAATACCTTCTTACAATCACTGCTATTAATCACTCTTAGCCTAAGTAGTCCCGATGATATTGCAGATGTGGAGCAAATGACTGCTTGAGATGCCTATTTACAGTATTTTGTGTACTAAAAAATCTGTCATTCTTTTTCCTACCCCCTCCAAATTTTAGACGTCAAGTAGTTCCTTGTGATGATAAAAGATGTACGATTACTTGACCTTCATAGGTCACTGTATCCATTTCTGTTCTGACTATAAACTAAAAGCTGAGAAATCTCATACATTTATAACTGGCATGAAATTTACCAGGATTTAGGTGGTTTTTGCCCATTTAAAATTGGTTTTCCCTCAGTATAGCCGGACAAAGTTTCTGAGGAAATCAGTACTTTTCATTATCCCTGAAGTCTATAATCCATGGAGAGCAATTTCTGGATGGTCACCAAAACGTTTGCAATCCTTTTGTGGTTGGTTTCAAAGCAAAACAGCCAATAAGACCTTTGCCATGACAAGTAGATGGTCTGGGTTGGGGGACTGAGGGAGGTGGGGTGGGGAAGAGGTGGAAGGTACAGGCGCTTTGTATCCCTGAGCAGAATGCCATGGGTAGAGGAAGGCTCTGTTCATCAAAAACAGTGTAACTGACCCGAAGGCAGGACATCACGTTTGTAATTCAGGTTTCCTATAACATGGTGTGAAGATCCCTCGTAGTGGCAAGGATGCCAAAATGGGAATAATTTACATCTGAGCACTAAATGCATCTTGGGTTTTGTCTGTAGCATATTAGTCTACTCCCAGTTTTGCCAGCCACCAAACAGTTTATGCAGATGAAGTGAAATACACAAAACTGTGTTTCGAGAGCATTATTAGCATAAAGATATTAATGCTGCCCTGATTTTGTAACATTTTCTTGGCACATGAAATATTGAAGGCCAATTTGCAAAGAGAAACATGTAATTTATGTATTCTACACTCATTCTCAAAAGGATTTGAGGCAGAAAACAGAGAATTCATTTTACAGGGAGTGCCGACTTGAACTCACCAAAACCAGAAAGTGTAATCTTCTATATTCATAAAGAGGCATATTTTTATAAACATTTTTTTCTATGAAATTTTACATTGTTAAAAAAGTTCCAGTCATAATTCTAGATTTTAATCTGCTTTTTGGCCCCTTTCCCAAAACACAGTGGTACCTTTCTCCAAAGGCCAGGAAACACATGACAAGACCTCGAATGAAGAATTCCACCACACTTTTCTGAATGTATTGAGAGCAGAAGTGATGCAAAGTGCCACACTCTTTGGCAGCCTTTTCTGGGGTCAGCTTCCCCGGCACCTTCTTGAATAATATCTTTATTGATTGGACTTGCTCTTTGAAATGAGCAGACTAACCCAGAGGGAAAACAAGAAGCTTTACTCTCCCTGAGTCGATACATTTAAATAACTCGAAGCCTAAAACGAGTCTAGTTGTCTAATGGTTTGATGCAGATGGAAGATTTTGGAATCACTTGAAAATATGTGCCAGCTGATCTGGCCCACTCTGGTTGAAGGTCCTCCTATCTGCTGCGCTGTCACTTCTGCCAGTCAGTGGCTTTGCAGGGCTGTGACAAGTTCCCTGGAGGAAGGGCTGCAACTGTGGTGCTGTCACCACGATCATGTCCTGAATGCATGGAACACGTCACCATTTGCCAACCACCGTGTCAAGTCAGCAGCAACTACAGAAATTAAGAGCTCTCCGCAGAAATTCACACACCCAGGCACCAGGTAATGGACCACAGGCAGACGTTCACTCAGCCTTTCACGTGTCCTCACGGAGGGCACGATCTCTCCTGGGCAGGGCGAGCACAGACACTTACCTGGAGTTTTACTACTTTTAAAATGCGTTGAGTCTGGAGCCTGTGCTCCGCAGCAAGAGAGGCCGCGACGGTGAGAGGTCCGCGCACCGCGATGAAGAGTGACCCCCCACTTGCCACAACAAGAGAAAGCCCTCACACAGAGACGAAGACCCAACACAGCCAAAAATTAATTAAATAATTAATTAATTAATAAAAAATTAAATTATATAAAATTAATTAAATATAAATATATAAAAATATATTTATATATAAATATATATAACTATAAATAAATTTATATATAAATATATAACATTAAATTAAATTTTAAAAATTAATTAATTAATAATAAAAAAATCAACCACTGCAATTAAATATTTTTTTAAAAAATGCGTTGATACAACCATGTCTCACTTTTGCTTGGGTCAGTCAGCAAACGCTTTTTGGAAACCCCTAATTCTCCACACCTCCTACCTTTCCGACCGCCCTGCTCCTCAGGCCGGGTCCCCTTGGGAGGCGGGGCTGCGTGCTGACGCACAGCGGGTGCACCGACGTCCTCGAGCCCCGCCCCCACGGGGCCGCCTGCCGGTTGGAACGGCAGCCCCACGGCGCGGAGGACAATCAGGCTGGCGCCACAGTGAGCGGGGCATGGAGGGGCCTGCCTAACTGGGACCCGTGGCCCGGCGTCTTCTGGCAGCGACGCGGGTCCTGCGCACGCTGCGGGGCCGCAGCCGCCGGGCGGTGGGCGCCCGAGGGGCCAGGAGGCGAGCCGGGGCCCCCAGGCGGGTGTGGGCATCGTGTCCACAAGCAGCGTCCCCGAGGCCGCGCTCGGGGCCGTGATGACCGGTGAAGCTGCGCTGCGACAGCGCGGCCGACTTCTTCCCGGTGTCCAGTAGTGGTCTGGAGGGGTAAGGAAGCCTGCCTTTCAGTTTGAGGGAGCAGAGGGTTTGAGGTCCTCTCTCATCTATTGCTCTAGTATACTGCGTAGCACCTAATAAAATACTGGGTTATAGTTGACATTTAAATCGCTGATTGATCATCAAGATTGGGAAGTATCCTTGGAAATGAAAATAGGAAGAGTCTTAAGATTTTTAGGTTTTTCTTTTTTTTCCTATGTCTCAAAAGGTATGTAGTATTTTACTGAGTGGTTGGGAATAAAGTTTGCAGTATTCAGTGTATTCAGTTTTAGTATCGAAATAGAATTAAACTGCTGCTGTAAACTGGAATAACACTTTGTTACTGACAAGTTTTCGAATGCATCTGTTCGTCAATTACCTGTTTGGGAAGATTGTAGTTAATGATTTTAAGAATGTGGCTATAAACCTCCAATTGACTCAAGAAAAGCAAATAAGTCAAGATTAACAAATGTATAGGCTCTTCATCTTATTGTGTGTGTGGTTGTTTTTCTTTCTTTTAGTTATTTGTCAAGGTGTTAGGAACTCTACCACTCTTAAGACAGTAAACTTCACGGGGTGTAATCTGACGTGGCAGGGAGCAGATCACATGGCCAAGATCTTAAAGGTGATTTTTTTATGTTTGAACTTTCATGAAAACATATGTGATTGAAGCACATTAATATATTGATACAGATGGCAGTTCATTTTTGTCTTTTGATACGTGTGAGTGCAGCTTTCGTTTTGTTGAAAGAATATGACCAGTTTTCAGTTTGGGATTCTGCCATGTAGTAAAGATAGTCCACTTAATTTTAGAAATAAGAGATTTAATATATAATAATATTTTAATGTATTTTTAGTTACTGAAAACATTGATTGTGATACTGTGAAACAACTATGCCATTATGGTCTTCAAGACTTAACTGAATCAAGTGTTTACTAGCTGCTGTAGTTTATAAACTAATAAAAATCACTACATCAGCAATTTGTAAATACAGTTTTTAAAATAATGCCTTAACAACTTTACAGTGGTTATAATTACTGTATTTAGGCCTAAAGTTATTTAATAATTTGACATGAAGCCTTCTGAATAGTTTGATGGTGCAGATCAGGGATAGGTAAACTATGGCTGCTGGGCCAGATCCAGCCAGTCGCCTGGTAAAGAAAGTTACTTTGGAACATAGTCGCACCCATTGTTTACATGATAGCTATGGCTACTTTCACCCTACGCCAGTGGGGTTAAGTCGTTGCAACAGAAACTGTATAGCCCACAAAGCTGGAAATGTTTAAATTTAGATTTTAAAAATTGAAAAATTTTTTGAGCCTCTACAGGGCAAGTCCATTGACCCCTGGAGTTGAAAACAGTCAAGAACTTGGGTGCCTAAGCCAAATGGCCTAGGTTCAAATTCCCTTTCTCCCATTTCATAGCAAGTGACCATGGACAAATCACTTAACCTCTGTGCCTCATTATGAGGTTTAAATGAACTCATTTGTATAAATAGTGCCTGGCACATACTAAGCACTGTGTAAGTGATTGCTGTTATTTCTGCTTGGAGCTTTTATAAGGTATTGTTAATAGAAAAATGACCCTAATGATTTTCGTTTTAGAGTGTCAAAGGCACTTTGAGTCTTTTATTTTTTCACGAATGTAATAAGACTTTTTTCATTTAAAGTCAGTGTTCCCTATTACCAAACTTTATTTTATGAATATAAAGAATTGAATGTCTTTAAGACAATACTTGTGGTTAAATGTCAAACCACTATCTTCCCAAGGTACATCCAACTGGCTGTGCATAGTCCAGGCCTCTAAAGTTTGTGTGTGTACCCTAGGGAGCATGTGAGATCCATTTTGTAAATATAGGTTTAAAAATAATGCCTGGGACTTCCCTGGCGGTCCAGCAGTTAAGGCTCTGCGCTCCCAATGCAGGGGGCCTGGGTTCGATCCCTGCTCCAGGAACTAGATCCCACGTGTCTGTCGTAACTAAGAGCCCACATGCCACAACTAAAATATCCGGCATGCTGCAACTAAAGACCCGGCACAGCCAAACAAACAAACAAACAAATAAATAAATATTTTTAAAAAATAAATAAAATAATGCCTTAGGAGTTAGGAAAAGAACATATTAGAACCTGTTTAGCTTTGTATCATTTAAACACTATCTGTGTAGTTTATAATGTACATACGTTATATGTATAGAACTTCATGTATATAATTTGTTAAAAAATAAGATGCATATTAAAAAGTTTTCTTATGGGTTGCCCAGTCAGGTGTTTGGAGACCATTGGAGGACAGAATGATGACATTTAGAGCCTCAGCAATGATAGAATTTAGAACCAATTCCCTGACTTAGAAGATAAGGAAAATAATTCATAGACTGTAATTGAGTTGTCCAACTTGACATAACTGTTCAAGAGCAGGTCGTCCAGTGGCTGGAATCTAATCACTGACCAACTAGAATCTGGGTCACTGGACTCGTAAAGCAGCAGTGACTGTTTAATTTCTCAGGTTGATTCTCCTGGCATATATGCTTGATATGTGTGTGTGTAAATCTCTGACATAATAAGCCATACTCAGTAGGCACACCCTGTTTCCTTCTTCAAGCATCTTAATTTCATCCCATTAAATCTTTGAAGTATCAGACTACCGGAAGGCATGAAGAAACCTGGGCTGAGAGTCTTCGTTCCAGGAGACCTGATCTTGACTGTATGGCTGGTTTGAGGCGCATCACTCTGAACTGCAACACGCTCATTAGTGACCTGGGTGCAAGTGCTTTGGCAGAATCTCTGAGTGAGGATTTATGGCTTAGAGATAAATTCTAAAATTGAAAATATTGAATTTTTAATATGATATATGCTTAGCTTTTGGCATGATACTGTTGTGATAGGATTTTTTTTAAAGCCTCATTTTACTGATAACTTTTATTTTGCTTTTAATCTGTCTCTAAGAGTTGCATATATTCTTTATAGCAAATACAGAGTAACAAGAGAACAATTACCTATAATCTTAATACCCAGACTTAATCACTGTTCATTTTGGTGCATACACTTTCAGTTTTTTATTTTTCTATAAATATATTTGTACACTTAGTGATTACAAAAATAGAATTGTAGTATACTTGCTATTTCATATTCCTGCTTTTTTCACTTAATGATGTATCATGTAGTATTCCATCGTATTGATGTCCCATAGTTTAATCAATTCTTTGCAATTAGATTTACACAGTTCGCTTTTCCCTGTCAGAAACAATGTGAATACGTTGTATGTACGTCTCTGTGTTCACTGGGATTACTTCTGTAGAATAAGGTCCTAGAAGTGGAATGACTGTGACATATTTTTAAGACTTTTTTTTTTTTATACTGCAGGTTCTTATTAGTCATCAGTTTTATACACATCAGTGTATACATGTCAATCCCAATCGCCCAATTCAGCACACCACCATCCCCATGCCACCGTGGTTAGGTAGGTATATTCCTAGGTATTTTATTCATTTTGTTGCAGTGGTAAATGGGAGTGTTTCCATAATTTCTCTTTCAGATTTTTCATCATTAGTGTATAGGAATGCAAGAGATTTCTGTGCATTAATTTTGTATCCTGCAACTTTACCAGATTCATTGATTAGCTCTAGGAGTTTTCTGGTGGCATTTTTAGGATTCTCTATGTATAGTATCATGTCGTCTGCAAACAGTGACAGTTTTACTTCTTTTTTTACAACTTTTATTCCTTTTATTTCTTTTTCTTCTCTGATTGCCGTGGCTAGGACTTCCAAAACTATGTTGAATAATAGTGGTGAGAGTGGACATCCCGTTCCTGATCTTAGAGGAAATGCTTTCAGTTTTTCACCATGGAGAATAATGTTTGCTGTGGGTTTGTCGTATATGGCCTTTATTATGTTGAGGTAGGTTCCCTCTGTGCCCACTTTCTGGAGAGTTTTTATCATAAATGGGTGTTGAATTTCGTGAAGTCTTTTTCTGCCTCTATTGAGATGATCATATGGTTTTTATTCTTCAATTTGTTAATATGGTGTATCCCATTGATTGATTTGCGTATATTGAAGAATCCTTGCATCCCTGGGATACATCCCACTTGATCATGGTGTATGATCCTTTTAATGTGTTGTTGGATTCTGTTTGCTAGTATTTTGTTGAGGATTTTTGCATCTATATTCATCAGTGATATTGGTCTGTAATTTTCTTTTTTTGTAGTATCTTTGTCTGGCTTGGGCATCAGGGTGATGGTGGCCTCATAGAATGAGTTTGGGAGTGTTCCTTCCTCTGCCGTTTTTTGGAAGAGTTTGAGAAGGATGGGTGTTAGCTCTTCTCGAAATGTTTGATAGAATTCACCTGTGAAGCCATCGGGTCCTGGACTTTTGTTTGTTGGAAGATTTTTCATCACAGTTTCAATTTCATTCCTTGTGATTGGTCTCTTCATATTTTCTGTTTCTTCCTGGTTCAGTCTTGGAAAGTTATACCTTTCTAAGAATTTGTCCATTTCTTCCAGGTTGTCCATTTTCTTGGCATAGAGTTGCTTGTAGTAGTCTCTTACGATGCTTTGTATTTCTGCGGTGTCTGTAGTAACTTCTCCTTTTTCATTTCTAATTTTATTGATTTGAGTCCTCTCCCTCTTTTTCTTGATGAGTCTGGCTAATGGTTTATCAATTTTGTTTATCTTCTCAAAGAACCAGCTTTTAGTTTTATTGATCTTTGCTATTGTTTTCTTTGTTTCTATTTCACTTATGTCTGCTCTGATCTTTATGATTTCTTTCCTTCTGCTAACTTTGGGTTTTGTTTGTTCTTCTTTCTCTAGTTCCTTTAGGTGTAAGGTTAGATTGTTTACTTGAGATGTTTCTTGTTTCTTGAGGTAGGCTTGTATAGGTATAAACTTCCCTCTTAGAACTGCTTTTGCTGCATCCCGTAGGTTTTGGATCGTCGTGTTTTCATTGTCATTTGTCTCTAGGTATTTTTTGATTTCCTCTTTGATTTCTTCAGTGATCTCTTGGATATTTAGTAACGTATTGTTTAGCCTCCATGTATTTGTGTTTTTTACGTTTTTTTCCCTGTAATTGATTTCTAATCTCATAGCATTGTGGTCAGAAAAGATGCTTGATATGATTTCAATTTTCTTAACTTTACTGAGGCTTGATTTGTGACCCAAGATGTGATCTATCCTGGAGAGTGTTCCGTGCGCACTTGAGAAGAAAGTGTAGTCTGCAGTTTTTGGATGGAATCTCCTATAAATATCAATTACATCTATCTGGTCTATTGCCTCATTTAGAGCTTCTGTTTCCTTATTTATTTTCATTTTGGATGATGTGTCCATTGGTGTAAGTGAGGTGTTCAAGTCCCCCACTATTATTGTGTTACTGTCGATTTCCTCTGTTATAGCTGTTAGCAGTTGCCTTATGTATTGAGGTGCTCCTATGTTGGGTGCATATATATTTATAATTGTTATATCTTCTTCTTGGATTGATCCCTTGATCATTATGTAGTGTCCTTCCTTGTCTCTTGTAACATTCTTTATTTTTTTAATTTTTTTATTTTTAAATTTTTTAAACTATTAGCACCTTTAGTTATTATTTATTTATTTATTTATTTATTTGGCTGTGTTGAGTCTTTGTTTCTGTGCGAGGGCTTCCTCTAGTTGCGGCAAGCGGGGGCAACTCTTCATTGCGGTGCGCGGGCCTCTCACTATCGTGGCCTCTCTTGTTGCGGAGCACAGGCTCCAGGCGCGCAGGCTCAGTAGTTGTGGCTCACGGGCCTAGTTGCTCCGCGGCATGTGGGATCTTCCCAGACCAGGGCTCGAACCCGCGTCCCCTGCATTAGCAGGCAGATTCTCAACCACTGCGCCACCAGGGAAGCCCCATTCTTTATTTTAAAGTCTATTTTATGTGATATGGGTATAGCTACTCCAGCTTTCTTTTGATTTCCATTTGCATGGAATATCTTTTTCCGTCCCCTCACTCTCAGTCTGTATGTGTCCCTAGGTCTGAAGTGGGTCTCTTCTAGACAGCATATTTGTGTGTCTTGTTTTTGTATCCATTCAGCCAGCCTGTGTCTTTTGGTTGTAGCATTTAATCCATTCACGTTTAAGGTAATTATCGATATGTATGTTCCTATGACCGTTTTCTTAATTGTTTTGGGTTTATTTTTGTAGATCCTTTTCTTCTCCTGTGTTTCCCACTTAGAGAAGTTCCTTTAGCATTTGTTGTAGAGCTGGTTTGGGGTTGCTGAATTCTCTTAACTTTTGCTTGTCTATAAAGCTTTTGATTTCTCCATCGAATCTGAATCAGATCCTTGCTGGGTAGAATAATCTTGGCTGTAGGTTCCTCCCTTTCATCACTTTAAGTATATCATGCCACTCCCTTCTGGCTTGTAGAGTTTCTGCTGAGAAATCAGCTGTTAACCTTATGGGAGTTCCCTTCTATGTTTTTTGTTGTTTTTCCCTGGCTGCTTTCCGTAATTTTTCTTTGTCTTTAATTTTTGCCACTTTGATTACTATGTGTCTCGGCGTGTTTCTCCTTGGGTTTATCCTGTATGGGACTCGCTGCGCTTCCTGGACTTGGGTGGCTATTTCCTTTCCTACGTTAGGGAAGTTTTCGACTGTAATCTCTTCAAATATTTTCTCTGGTCCTTTCTCTCCCTCTTCTCCTTCTGGGACCCCTATAATGCGAATGTTGTTGCATGTAATGTTGTCCCAGAGGTCTCTTAGGCTGTCTTCATTTCTTTTCATTCTTTTTTCTTCATTCTGTTCCACAGCAGTGAATTCCACCATTCTGTCTTCCAGGTCACTTATCCGTTCTTCTGCCTTAGTTTTTCTGCTATTGTTTCCTTCTAATGTAGTTTTCATTTCAGTTATTGTATTGTTCATCTCTGTTTGTTTGTTCTTTAATTCTTCTAGGTCTTTGTTAAACATTTCTTGCATCTTCTCGATCTTTGCCTCCATTGGTTTTCTGAGGTCCTGGATCATCTTCACTGTCATTATTCTGAATTCTTTTTCTGGAAGGTTGCCTATCTCCACTTCATTGAGTTGTTTTTCTGGGGTTTTAGCTTGTTCCTTCATCTGGTACATAGCCCTCTGCCTTTTCATCTTGTCTGTCTTTCTGTGAATGTGGTTTTTGTTCCACAGGCTGCAGGATTGTAGTTCTTCTTGCTTCCGCCTTTTTAAGACTGTTGATACACATTGCCAAACTACCATCCAGAAACGCTATGCCAATTTGTAGTCTACGCCAACAGTGGATGTGAAGCCTGCCTCACACAAACACTGGCTTGTAGCACTTTTAAAAAAGTGTAAAACTACAAAAATGAGTACCTCTCCCTTTTTCATGCAAGTGGGATTACTCCAAATTTCATAACTTTTTTCAGTTAATTTAGCAAGTCAGTAAATTTGCATCTACCGCATCATTTTTTGTGACTGTTCAGTGTTCCATTATATGAATATGCCACAGTACACATAGCTTATCCATACTTGTATATAAGCTGTGTCCAGTTTTTCAGTTCCAAATAGTACTCTGATATGTGTCCTTGCCTATATCTCTGACTATTTCTTTTTGTTAAATACTTAGAAAGAGAGTTGTTGGATCAAAAGGGTATACACATTTTAAAGGCTTGGCTTAATCTGATAGGAGAATAACCACATTTTGTTTTATTTTGTATTCCTTTGATTTACTGGTGGGTTTACTGGCTGTTTGTATTAATTTGGCTAGTTGGTTAATTATACCCTGTGTCCGTTCTTCTGTAGTGAGAGGTTGTAATGGTTGTATCCTATCCTGTCAGATCCATATGTCTGACTTTCTGTTTCTGTGTGCCATGGGGTGTTGAAAGACTCCAGTTATTTAAATGTGATGCTCCACACAAGACTTAAAAAAATGACTCATGATAGTTGCCTTTCATGTAGTATTTTTTAATACCTGCGCTTTTGTGATGATCCCTTTTGTTTAAGTGAGTAGGTTGTTCAGCCCCAGAACTACTAGAATTCATGATCATTTGTTCTAGTTTTTGTCTGACCTTTTACTGAGAGAGTTCTTGACCATCATACTTTCATGATAGGTTTTTAGTATGTACTGTGTCTTCGCACCTTCTTTGAATTTGTTATTATTTGTATCCTCCTAGACTTGTCTTTTTTGCTCTAAAACTAACAGTTAGTACATTTCTTCTCTTTCATTTTCCCCTTGTAACTAGTTTGAAGTGTGATTTGAAGCTCAAGATCATGATCAAAAGAATGCAGTGCCTTTCTCAGCTCCACCAGTTTTTGCTTCTGAGGTTTACATGCCACTGCTGCCCTTGCTAATTATGAACGGAGATTCATTTTGTGATTTTTTTTCTCATAGGTTATATACAGTTATTCTTCAGTTCTGTAATTGTAGAATATGTTGGACGATTTATTGGTACTAAAGGCAGGGTTATCATTGCACATCCAAAAAGTGCTTTTTTTTGTTTTGTTTTGTTTTTGTTTTTTGCTTTATTGGAATATAATTGCTTTACAATGGTGTGTTAGTTTCTGCTTTGTAACATAGTGAATCAGCTATACATTTTCATATATCCCCATATCTCCTCCCTCTTGCATTTCCCTCCCAGCCTCCCTATCTCACCCCTCTAGGTGGTCACAAAGCACCGAGCTGATCTCCCTGTGCTGTGCTGCTGCTTCTCACTAGCTGTTTTACATTTGGTAGTGTATATATGTCCATGCCAGTCTCTCACTTCGTCCCAGCTTACCCTTCTCCCTCCCCGTGTCCTCAAGTCCATTCTCTACACCTGCTTCTTTCTTCCTGTCCTGCCCTTAGGTTCTTCATAACCATTTTTTTTTTAATTCCGTATATATCTGTTAGCATACGGTATTTCTTTTTCTCCTTCTGACTTACTTCACTCTGTATGACAGACTCTAGGTCCATCCACCTGACTACAAATAACTCAATTTCGTTTCTTTTTATAGCTGAGTAATATTCCATTGTATATATGTGCCACATCTTCTTTATCCATTCGTCTGTCGATGGACACTTAGGTTGCTTCCATGTCCTGGCTATCGTAAATAGAGCTGCAATGAACATTCCAAGAAGAGGTTTTTAAATTGGATTATGCAGTATGTGTGTGTGTATACGTTTCTGTTTTTTTCCATACCCAAAATTACAAAGCTGCCATGGCTGGTCTTGTGCAGGACTCTTCCACACGTGAGAAAATGAGAGTTGTCTATATGTTAAATCTGTATGGACTTCGCAAGTGACCTTTTGTCTTTCATCGAAAGCACTTGACCTGCAGCAGTGTGGCCTCACCAGTGAAGGAGCAAAGGCTTTACTAAAGGCCCTTGAAAGCAACAGAACTCTGGTCGTTTTGGATATAAGAAAAAAATCCACTTGTTGGTATGTGGTCACTTTTTTTTTAAAATTGATTAACACATAGCAAAACAAAAAGGGTTTGTTCACGTATTGACAGTTTTTAAAACTTAATGTGTTTCACTTTCCTCATCGTATACAGTTGTCCCTTGAACAGCTTGGGGGTTAGGGGTGCCGCCCCCCCACGCAGTTGAAAATCTGGGTATAAGTTTATAGTCAGTGGTTCCGCATCTGTGGATTCAACCAACCTTAGCTCGTGTAGGACGATATTACATATTTATTGAAAAATATCCGTGTGTCAGTGGACCCGCGAGGTTCAAACCCATGTTGTTCAAGTGTCAACTGTACTTTTGTAATGTTGCACTTCCCTTATGTTTTTAGCAGATAATGTACTAATTAAAGTGAGTTAGTTATACCTTTAAATTGTTCTTATCTCTACTCTGAATAGAGGTGACCCTAGATACTAAGCCTGCTTCCACCAAGAGCATTATTTCCTTGTTGTGCAACCTCTGAATTCTTGCAAGGGGTACGTTATTCATTTGTCAGTTTCACAAGTAATTTATTTAATAGCTTCTGTGTGCCAGATACGGGTCAGGCACTAGGGATAAAGCAGTGAACCAGACAGACAAAAGTCTTGCCCTCGTGGAGCTTACATTCTAGTGAAGGGGTTCAGATAGAAATGAGTAAACAGATAAGTAATATAATTTTAGACAGTAGGAAGTGCAAAAATATCTTAATGTAAGGAGAGGGAGGGGGAGCAGGTAGGACTCCATTGGATAGGTTTGTCAGGGGACAGCTTCACTGGAGAAGTGGCATTTGAACGGAGACCTGAATGAAGAGAGGAGCAAGCCATGGAAGATCTGGGGTAAGCACACTCCAGGACAAGGAGGCAATGAGTATGCAGGCATGTAGGTGGGTGGAGTATTTAAGGAAAAGCAAGGAGGCCAACATGGTCAGAGTACTGAGTGAAGAAGAGTGTGGTATGACGTGAGGTCAAGGAGCTAGCCAGGGGTCTGATCCTGTAAAGTCTTGAAGGCCAGAGTAAAGGTGTGGATTATTCTAAATGAGTAGAGGGTTTTGAACTGGAAAAAGGCATGATCCAAATAGTATCTGAATAAGATGACTTGGTATAGAGAATAGACTTGGGGGGATAAAGAAGAGAAACAGGGAGACCAGTTAGGAGACTATCACAGTGGTCCAAATAAGAGATGTTCATGGCTTAGCTTAGGTTGGAAGTTTGGAGCAAGTGAAAAGTGACTGAATTCAGGTTGTGTTTTGAGGGTGTAGCTAACAGGGCTTGCCGATAGATTAGATGTGGGGTATGAAGGAAATAGTAACAAGGAGACAAGTCGTTGATGATTATGTGTGCAACTGGGTGGTATCACTTAGAAAAAGGGAACTGATGGGAGGAGCAGCTTTTGAGGGGATATCAGGACTTTGGTTTGATATCTTAGATGCCCTTTAGGTATCTAAGTGTCTGGACAGTGCTCAGACTGTACTTTCTATCCAAAGGTATCCAAAGCCACTTTAGATGCAAAATGTTTAAAGTTGACCTTTGCTGCTGCCAAAATAGTAGCCACTGGGGGCAGTCTGCAAGATGGCATCTTAGGTTTTTGAGGAAGAAATTAGAATACACAAAGGGGGAAATAAGTGTATAATTCCATAATGTAGATTTCATATTTAATTTTATGGGAAAAGCAATAATTAGTTGGCTTTTGGTTTTAAATGGAAATAGCCACTCACTGGGAAATAATTACTCTAATTTCAATTTATTTTACTTTAGATCATTCTGTGATGAAAGCAGTTATCCAAAAAGTTCTCCAGATGGAAGGAGTGCCAAGTCAGAGGTATATAACATGTTTTAGTTCTCTCGGAAGAGTTTCTCTTTAATGGCTTGTTTTTCTTTCTTTCTTAAAAGAAAATTATCAAGGTACTTTCTGCCACCTTAAAACTAAGTTTTTAGTCCAATGAAATGGCTTTTCTGTTTTTGAAAATGTTGTGTGATGCCTTAATTTAGGTTCCCAGAAATGCAGATTGAAAACCTTTGATTAACTTAAAGTATCTTAATTTCCAATGAAGATCAAACCCTCCTAAATTACCTGTAACTTAAATGGCATATTTATCATTTCTGTCTCAGTACCAGTGGATAACTTCTCCATCGGTGAAGGAACCATCCACAACTGCTAGACAGAAAAAGAGAACTATAATTTTGGGAAGTGGTCGAAAAGGAAAAGCTACTATTAGAATTGGTTAACTCTTTCTTGTTTTTAATGCTACTAGAACTTATACCCCTTATGTTTTCCGATGTGCTAAAATTAAAACAGCCAGTATTAACCACATGCATATTAGGAGGCCTATATTAGGAGTCGCCAAGTGTGTCGGGTGCCATGGACAGCTGAGGCACGTTTAGCCCAAAGGCAAGTTCCAGCGCATTGCAGAGAGCAGACGAAATACCCGGTGGTGAAAATTCACTGTTGCTAAGGGTTGAAACGAAGCAATAATTCCTCCTGTTTCTCAGGGTGTTCCGTTTGGCTGTTAATGAAATGTATTTCCAAGGAATGCAGGCATGTGTCTGAAAAGGCCAGCCGTGCCTGGGGGTCACAGCGAGACCCTCCTATCTCGCCCCCCTCGGCCATCCTGTGCTCTGGAAGCAGAGCTCTCAGCTACAAGTGAAACATAGTAGCTTCCATGTCCGGATTCTAAGATTTTCTAAAGCCCTTTAAAGGCCCCCTTCTCTGAGTGGTGCTTGACCTGCTGGTGTTTGGGGCGGGAGGGTGGGCTGGGTGGAGGGTCTGAGCGCCATCCTGAGGGAAGGGCTTTGGAGGCCTGTGTGCACCTGAGACTGGGGGCCCAGTGCCCGTGTCCGAGGGGAGGCTAGCGCTGACTCCAGCCGTGCTGAGCCAGACGTCGCCCTCCTTCCCGACAAGCCAGCAAAGCCTGTCGCTCACCTTCCTGGCTGTGCTGCTTACACGTGCCCTCTGGGAAGGCCAGCCTGGCAGAGCTCTGTTCCTGCCCTTTGGGCTGCTGGTAACTGAGTACCTAGCCTGGGTGCTGGAGGGGAGGATCCATAGATGGTGGAGGCCCAGTGCCTGCCCAGGGTGCTGCCCCTCTGCTGAGGGACACTTGCCCAGCTGGTTAGACCTGTTCGCACCCAACTGCCCACAGTCAGCGCCCAGGCTAGGAACAGCAGCCTCCCCATTTCCTCGGTGTCTTCTAGTTTTGTTCCTTTCTTCTTTTCGCTGCCTTCCTCCCCAAAGAGGCAAGATACTAATGTTCAAGAACCAACTCAGGCCATGATTTTCCAGCTAAACTCATGATAGTTGTGCACTTCTGAATGACTGGGTACAAACATTTGCAAGGATGAGCTCTTGGGTGAGGCGCCAGCCAACTTTTCTAGCTTCCTCTCTCTTGCTTGGGTGTGGGCACCCCCTGCTGCCCCAGATGCCTTGACTCCTCCATTTTCGTATATTCCTTCTCCGAATGCTGCCACCACCCCATCCTGGCCTTTGGGAATGTTAGCTGGCTGGCTGTTCCCCACAGCATCCTGTCACCCTGGTCCACTCTTTCTAACCTCTGTATGCCCTCCTATGAAATCTTGTCAGGTCCAACTGGAGGAAGACCACCTATAGGTCAATTAGCTTGGGAAGGAACCCAACTGTGTGACCTGCTTCCCCTTTCCCAGTGTCTTTAAAATAACGTTAAAAAAAAAAAAGAAAAAATGTTGTTCTAGAGCTCCTATACCATCTCTTACCACCATTAGAAAACCACCCCCCAAAAGGGGGACCTCATTCATATTGAAAATAACTTCTTACCGTGTAGGCATTACCTTAGGGCATTCTAGACACTGGGGGAGGGAAAAGCCCTTGGTTTTTTTTCTAACATTCATGTTAAACTTCTTTCCAAAGTTCTTTAAACTGTGGTATTCTTACAGATAGACAATGTTGCTGAACAAGTGTTTGTTTCTTCCCTTTTTCTTCCCCCAGGCTCAAAGATTTGGAAAGAGATAGTTTAACAGAAAAGGTAAGGTAATCTCCACCTGAACAAAATGTATGATCAAATGTGACCATTTGACAGACACTATGTAGTTCCTAAAAACAAATTGAAGTGGAATTGGCTCTCTTTTCCCTGAAGTTGAGGATAACGTGGATGTTTTTGTCTAACGTGCTGGACTAATAGGCTATTATTGGTTAGCTTTTGGTAACTCATCGAGTTGCCCAGTCTGGGTTCCGTACCATCGAGTCTGGATTATAATTTGTCCTGGTCACACTGTTTTTCCAAATCAGGTTTGTTCTAGTATGCTATTATGTGTCTGTTTCACCTTTAATCTTTCCATTTTTCACCACTCTGGAGATGGTGTGATATGATCTTAACGAAAACAACAGGAACATGTCTTGTGAATATTTAGTTTCCTTTTTGGCCGACTCAGCATTGCCTGCCATTCAGTCATTGTTATGTGACCAGGCAGTGTAACTATTTGTGTATTAGTCCATTGGTTCCTACCTTGGGAATGTGGAGACTTGTAAACCTATATCCTTCCCTTAGGAATGTGTGAAGGAGAAATGGAATCTCTTGCCTGAATTTCTGCAGACAGAAATAAAGAATCAGTTATGTGACTTGGAAACCAAATGACATGAAGAAGAATTATCAGAGGTTAAGTCGTCAGCATCCCGGCGGCTAGAAAACGTTTCCTCCCATGTAACTTGACTGTGACCAGGGAGGCAGGATCATCCCACCTCTCCCTGTTACCTGATAGTTATAAAGGAAGCGCATGTGTTTCCTTATTCTCTCATGGCCACTTGTTGACATTCACTGCTACTTAAATTATCCTTTCCTGCTGTAGGAGGGCTACCTGGCTAAAGTCAAATCCCTTTTAAATACAGATTTGTCCTTGGAGAACATGCTTTCAGTCGGGAAGTGAATGGATGTCTAGAAAACGGGAGCCAGCCAAGTGGTGAGGAGCGCAGAGTGGAAATAGCAGAGAAAGAGAAGTCCCCCAAAACTGTTTCCAAACTTTGCATGCCCAGGAGAAGCAAGTCCAATGGAGAAACAAAATGTAAGAGCACTTGACTCGTTTGACCTCGTTGGAGTCTGGTACCGCCTAAGGGGAGGACAGACTTGGTGCCATAGTGTCTGTCTGTTCCCCCCCCACACAACCCCTCCACCGGCAGTACTTGTTTTTTGTGTATCTTTTTTTATTTTTATTTTTTGGGGGGTGGGGGGTGGCTGTGTTGCTCGGCTTGTACGATCTTAGTTCTCCAACCGGGAATCGAACCCGGGCCCTCGGCAGTGAGAGTGCCGAGTCTTAACCACTGGACCGCCGTGGAATTCCCTCTTGTGTATACTTCTAACTAGCTTAGATATATACTTTAAATTTTTGTCTTCGACCAAGTTATAGAGCATTAGATCCCCAAATGTGGTTGAGTTGATGAGGTATAAGAAAACAGGAGCTGCTGATATTTATGATTTGTAAGTGACATGCCTGTTGAAGCTAAACATTTATTCTTAGACTCCTTCCCCCCTTGTAGTCAGAGTAACTCTTCTGGAATTTAAAAAAATAAGAGCCTGGGACTTGAGCTCAGGTCAGGTGCTTGGCCACTTCATCGTTTGACGAAATAATCAGAGGCTCTGTTTCCTTGTCTGCCTCAGGATTGGGCCCTTCATACAAGAGCTTGTGTTAAAATGGCCTAGCAAACTGGCAGGTGCTAATTTGATGACTTTATGAAGACGGTGGTTGCTTAGAATAAGAAGAGAAGGGTACTTAATCCTCAGAACCTGGTCTGTGCACCAGCTTGCTAATGCTGAAGAACTGTACCTTGGCTGTGAACTCTTTATTCTTTTTTGTTTCTTTATTCTTTTTTGTTTCTTTTCTGTAAGCAGCTGAAGTCTCATGGAGCCCCAGGATTACAAGGCAAACTACCAGGCAGACCACCATCACATCTCATTTCACAAGGGGGTCAGTATATAATGAATGGACAGCCCCCATTTTAGGGGCCAACTGTTTTTGGTAAAACATATAGAATTAGTAGGATGTAACTTAGTAATTCTGACTTCCACATTGCTTAGGTTTTCCTTTTGATATTCTGTTTTTAGACATTCATGAACAGCATTTCTGAAGACCTCATCCATTTTTACTCTTAGCATAGGAAACTTCAAATGTACATACACAAAATACCAAGGATAGTAAAATGAACCCCTGTGTACCTATCACCCAGTATCAACAGTTAACAGCTCCTGGCTGTTGTTTCGTCTATACCCCCATATGCTCCAAGTGAAAACTATTCCAAATGAATTACAACTCCATACACACCCATGTCCCCCCAGTTGGATTACTTTGAAACAAATCGGACATGTCATCTTATCCACAAATACGATATTTCTAGATGACAAGGTCTCTTTTCTCTGACAAGTTTTTTATTCATATTTTGCTATAATTGCTAACATCTAGCAAACAGTCTTTTGAAGAAGACAAAACATGCCTTACAAAGTGTAACAGTTCCTTACGAACAAATATATAGCAGTGTTCATACCTCCCCTTGTGTAACAGAGTTTGGTTGATTTGTTCCTTAAGCCTTTCAAGTGATAGATTCCTTATTTTCTTGCCATTTATTTAAAGAAAAGAGGTCTTTTGTCTAATAGCTTCTAGGTCTGGCTGACTGCATCGTTTCGGTGGTGAATGTGTTCCCTTGTCTCCAGTTTTCTGTCAACTGGTAGTTAGGTCTAGAGTCCTGATCAGATTCCAGCTTTGTTTTGTGCGACTTCATTGACGGTATGGGGCTGTCCATCAGAGACATGTAATGTCTCTCCGGTGATTCTAGCAGCCGTTGATCAAAGTCTAGATCCATTATTTCTTAGGGTTTGCAAAACGGTGGTATTCTAAACCTGTCATCCAAAGAAACATTAAGCTCGAAGCTTGTTTTAGTGTCCTGGCAAAAAGGGCTTCTCCTTGGAGGGAAGAGGGTGTCCATGGCCTGAATCTTTCCAAACAGAGGGTACTCTTGGTAGGGAGGAATATAAGTTGTTTTGTGCCCACTGCAAGTGTAGGGTCTGGCTGAGCTACCAGTTGGCCTTACTGTGTGTGACAGCCCTGCCAAACAGAAACCTGAGGAAGACCCTGAAAAAGCAAAATCAGGTGATTCTGTCGATGAAGAAGAAAAAGAGCAGGTAGGGCTCGCGTTTCAGTTTCTTAACTCTGCCTTATTTTGGAACACTTGCTGGTAATTGTGAATTTACACTTGGTCTGTCTATGGACCGTAAGTGACTGAGAGGGTGTTAGAACATATCCCTGGACCCAGGGCAGTACGTAGTGTATTATGGTTAGACCCGAGGACTCAGCAGGCCCGTAACTTTGGTGTGTTCTCTCCTGTCTACCTTCCTACCTCTCCAGCTGTCAAGATTTGACAGTCAAACCAGCAGATGTGATGCGTTTAGAGCATTTCCTTCTGATGTCAGATAAGCTCCTTTCCCACATCTAATCTCTCTATAAAAGCAGAGTTGTCGTGTTATTATGTGTATTGTAATAATGCTGCTTAGACTTTATAGGTTAGAAAACTGGTGGCTTGCCAGAGGCCTCCAATATAGAAAATGTCAGTCTCTAGCACTGTCCCGTGTGACTTGAGGGGCAAACCTAGATACTACTAGATGGTCACACGCTATCTATTTCATTCCTGCCACAGGATTAGCTGTGTAAGTCGGGAAGTCTGTAGGTTTACAGGTGGGTAGTAAATGCCCTGTTACCTGCTAAAGATGAGTATCCGTGGTTTGCTCTAAGGCAGGGTTTCTCAAGCAAGGCATTGACTTTTGGGGCCAGATAAACCTTTGCTGTGGGTGTGAGTCCTGTGCATCGTAGAGTGTTTAGCAAGGTCCCGACCTCTACTCACTAGAGGCCCGTAACATTCCCTCTCTCTCCTCCCAGTTGTGACAACCAAAATCACCTTCAGACTTTCCCAGGTGTCCCCTGGGGGGCACAATTGCACTGAGCGAGAAGCACTGGACTCAAGGCTAGCAATATCATTGAGGTAGACTTGACGTCCTGTTGTAAAAGACATACTCATTCTCCTGTTTTTATTTTGGAAATTAGATGCCACTGTTCATGATCCTTATTCAGATGTCTGTAATTAAGTTGAGTCAGACTACCCACTCACAGGTGGGACACTGAGACAGAGGGAAACAGCTTGTCCAAGTCCCATGGCCACATCCCTTGCCTCCGAAGAAACCGTGTCACAAGGGAAAGCAAGCTGGCTCTTGTAATACTGACAAGTGTTTTTTTTTAAACAAATGTGCCAATTTTAGAGTTGTTCTTTGCCCTCTAACCTTTTGGAGGGCTTCCATAGCCTTCAAGCTTCTGAAGAAACGAACTGGGGCACTCTTTCCCAAGCAGGAGGCAGTTTCGCTGGCAGTGTGTGAGAGGCCTTGGGGACTTGGAGGATGAACACTTGTCGCAACAGGGTTTATCCCGATATGCTAGAGTAAGGCTCAGTGCACCACACCGGTGTCATCAGGTGGTGTTTGTTAGTCAGATAAGTAGTACTACAGAGAGAATCTTACTTTAGTCAATTTAAAGTTTTGAGATCTCACTATGTTTTTTAAAACAGGTATTAAATACAGGCATTTGGTAAAACAGTACAAACGGCTGTTTGGTACATAGCAGCCAAAGAAAAACAATGTGGCTATTCCATGCTGAGCTATGCTGTGAGCGTTATCAAATAGGTACTGGATTCTGAGGCCTTTGTTCAGGAACAAAAAAGAATATAAAATATCTGATTGCCACAACTAAGGAGCCGGCCTGTGGCAACTAAGACCCGGCACAATTAACTAAGTAGCTAACTGATTATTTTTTTAAATCTCATTAATATAGATTTTAAATAAGAGATTTTTAATAAGATTTTTAAAAATTTATTTATGTATTTTATTTATTTTTGGTTCCGTTGGCTCTTCCTTGCTGCGTGCGTGCTTTCTCCAGTTGCGGCGAGCGGGGGCTACTCTTGGTTGCGGTGCGTGGGCTTCTCATTGCTTGCGGTGCGTAGGCTTCTCATGGCGGTGGCTTCTCTTGTTGCGGAGCACGGGCTCTAGGCACGCGAGCATCCGTAGTTGTGCCTCGCGGGCTCTAGAGTGCAGGCTCAGTAGTTGTGGCGCACGGGCTTCGTTACTCCGCAGCGTGTGAAAACTTCCCAGACCAGGGCTTGAACCCTTGTCCCCTGCATTGGGAGGCGGATTCTTAACCACTGCGCCACCAGGGAAGCCCGAGCTCTAACCTTTTAAAAAATGTGTTCCTTCCACCTTCATGGAGCAGGCGTAGGGGATGGGGAGGAGTGAGAACCCGATTGGCAGGGGTCCGGTCTCAACCCCGGAAGGGGACGGGGGAGGATCTAAGAGGTGGCACCGGGCCACAGTCGACCCCCAGTGACAGCTAACAGCTGCACTGCTGCCCCTTCCTGCCCCAGGACCTGAGCCCAGGTCCCGGGGCGGCTGGAGAAACGCACTGTTTTTGGTGAGATGCTCTTACTTACTGTGTGGAGCTGCTCCGGCTGCCCCGGCGCCCACACCCCTGCAGGGCCCTGTGCCCGTCCTCCCCGCCCCCTGTCCAGGGCTCGGGGAACAGCAGTCTCTGTGGGGCAACCTGCTTCCAAGTCCTTCAGTGACCATGGAGGAGTGGGAATGGGCTGGGCTGCCGGAGAGCCTGGGCATGCAACACCTGAGCTCAGCCCTGGGGGCTCACGTGAGGGCAGGGGCTGGGGGGGTGTGGGCGGTGAGCGGAGGGGCCTCCAGCCGGCGTCATTCTGGGCCCTGGACCCGGGGAAAGACCTCACCCTCTCAGTCCTGATCTGCCGCTCGGGAACCCTGTGGCCCACCAGCCCGAGGCCTGTGGCGCCCGCCACAGACTGCCCGGCACACGGCTGGGGTGCCAACGCCACACCTGGATTTTGCACGGGGACCATCGGGGGGCTCGGTGCACAGGAAGAGGAGCAGCCCCCAGGCCCCGACACGCCCCTTCCACATCCATGGAGAAGTGCCGGATGGAAGGCTGGCTGTGCTCCTTTTCGAGCCCCAGGGAATTCGCAGGAACAGCCCTCCCGGCCACGGGGTGCCTGCCCACCGGCTCTGGGCCTGCGACCAGCCCAGAACACAGAAGGCACAGAAGTGGGTGCAGGGAGCTGAGCCGGGTCTGCAGAAGGGCAGACACCACAGCCTGGTCCACAGCCGACTGGCCCAGGGCGGGTGAGAACGGGCGGGCAGGCTGAGGGGAGGACAGAACGTGGCACGGCCTGCCCGCCTGGGCCCCGGGGAGAAGGTCGGGGCGCTGCCCGCGCCCTCACTCCACTGCCTGGCGTCCTTTGTGGGGGCGAAGGGCCGGAGGCAGGGCTCCCGAGGAGCTCAAAGGCCAGGGAAGGACACACGGGACGGTCCAGACCCACCCTAGCGCTCCAGTGGGGCAGCACCCTCTCTGAATTCCTACTGCCGCCAAACCGCATCCCTAAGGCCTTTGGGCAGAATTGCTAGGACCCAGGAAGGCGGCCCCTTGCTGTGGTCCAGACTTCACCAGCTGCCGATGAGCAGAGGGAGCCAGCCGGCCGGCCGTGAGCAGGAGGACAGGGCACGGGCACAGGGACAGCCACAGCCAGGCTTCCCGCAGCTGTGCCCACCGCCAGAAGCAGCTGCAGCCAATCACAGCCCCCGCCATGCCAAACAGTGCCGGGCAGGCGAGAGGCCGGCAGGAACCTGACACCCCCTCACTGGAGAGCCGGGCCGGCCAGGGTTGGGGGAGCCATCCCCATCTGAACTCACCCCACAGCTCAGCCATCTCCCAGTGACCCAGACGCTACACCAGCAGAGAGCAGCCTGCAACGGCCGCAGGGCTGATCCCCGACCAAGGTCAGAACTCCCCCCAGTGTGATGGCCCCCATGCCGCTCCTGTGGTGGAAGGGACCGCAGGCAGAGACCAGGAGTGGAGTCTTTTTATAAATGGCTGCGTTTTCAAAGAACCGTTTTGGAAGCAGGAAAGCTCCCCAGGAGGGGATGGCATTAGTGCAACAAGGGGGAGCCTTGACACCAGGCTCTCCAGACACGTCCAGGTGGAGACTTTTGGCTGAGGCCGGCCGCCAGGGCCTCAGGGGCTGGGAGGACACGCGGCCCCTCCCCCGCCCCGGCGGGGCGCTAAGGCACCGGGCCCGCCTGGGTGGGCAGAACCCCGTGCCGTCAGCAGGCCGGCGTCTTGCAGCCCTCAACCTGCAGCCCTTTGCTCAGGAGGAAGGCATCCTGCGTGGGGTCGCAAGCCAGGAAGAGCTTCACCATGCCCTTGGCATCCTTGGAGCCCCCTGGCCTCAGAATGCAGCTTCTGTAGTCCATGGCAACCTGCCGAGAGGGGGCGGGGCTGCAGGAGGGTGGAGCTCCGCCTTCATTGAGGGTGTGGGTGTGGCCACCTCTGCTGTGACTGAACAAAGGGCAGGGGAGCAGGAGGTCCAGGGCAGGGCTCTCAGAGCCTGGCTGGCCCAGGCGGGCGGCACAAGCATCTAGGCCCAGGCCAAGGACCACCGTGTTGGTCTGCGCGGCAGGACGGCCTCTCACCTTGCCACTCAGGACGCCCTCCTGCTTGAAGCGTGTGTGGAACGTGTCCGCGGAGCACACCTCGCTGCACAGGTAGCCATAGGACTGGGCGTTGTATCTTCCTGCCAGGCGGCCGAAGGTCGCAGGCAGGTGGGTCCCTGAGACACACGCGGAGAGGCTCCTGCCCGGCCCCCTGGCCGCTCCGTGCCCCTTCCCCAGAGCCCAGAGCTTGGGGCCTCAAGCAGCCCTGTCTGAGTCCCCTGCCACTAGAGGGAGTATTGGCCCAACACTTGTAGAAAACGGGGACCTTGTGGGCAACTCAGTGGAGGGACACAAATCAATCTTTGCCGACTTTCTGCTGAAGCTCACGAGGGTTCACCCCTAAGCCTCTTACAAGGTCAGCCGCCGAGGCTCCGAGGGATGAGTCAGGGCTCGCTCTCCAGCATGGGGAGAGCGCGGGTTAAAGCGCTCACGAGGGAGTGAACCGCGTGTTCGCACCGACACGCATGGGCAAACCTTGTTGACGCGTTCCGTCCGGGCTATGAAGCCCTCTCCTGCCTCTTCCAGGCTTTCCAGAAAGCACGTGCAGATACGCCCACCCCACCCTCGGACTCCGCGGGCCACAGCTGGAGGGACCAGCCAAGGAACCGAGGCAGGAAGAGGCCAGAGGTCACCGGGCCTCGGCCAGAGCCTGTCAGTCGGTCCCCTTTCACACACCACCAGACGATCTTCTTGACCTGGGCAGTAGCCGCCAACCGACCGCTAAGGTGGGCCCGGCGTGCGCTTGGCTACCTGGCGTGGCTGGGACCCCGAGGATCTCATGGCAGAGGCGGGCATTCTCCTGGGCCGGGTCCGCGGGCGTCTGCATGTGCAGGGCCTGGTCCACCTCGGCCAGGACGATCTGGCGCAGGTTGAAGAGGCCTGGGGGGCGGGAGGAAGGAGACGGGGGGATGGCACTGTGTCCAGGCACCCCCTTCCCTTCCCTCGGCCCGGCCGCACCTGAGTTGGCCTGCCGGGACTTGATGAGCTTGTCCCGCAGCCCCTGGGGGACGGCGCTGCCCGTGCCCCACCGAGACTGGCAGCAGCGCCAGGGCCTCACAGGGTGTGGTGCCCCCGGCCCCAGAGCCTTCCCTCTGGTTCTCATCACCGGCTGTCACCAGACTCGCAGGCAACGTGCCTTTCTTTTCTTTTTTCTTTTTTCCGGCCCTTAGCCACGCAAAGGGGTGAAGCCCTGACACTCGCTGCCACGTGCATGGACGCTGAGAACACGGTGCTCAGCGAGAGAAGTCAGACACAGAAGGACACACAGGGTGTGACCCCACTGAGGGGAAACGTCCAGAACAGGTAGATCCACGGAGTCAGAGAGTGGGTTCCTGGTTGTCAGGGGCTGGGGAGGGGAGGGAGTGATAACTAAGGACGTGAGGGACATTTTTGGGGTGATGGAAATGTTCCAGAACAGGGCAGTAGTGATGGCTGCACAGCTCAGTAAAGTGTCCCCACGCGCTCCGGTGCAGCCTGTGAGAGCATCGCTCTCAGGACGAAGGGCTGACCGCAGGAAGACTGAACGACGAGCAGTGGGTCCTGAGCCCAGACGCTCAGCTCGCCCCCCCCCGCCCCCCCCCGCCCCCCCCCCCCCCCCGCCGTGGGGAAGCCACTGGGACTTGCTGAGCCTCCACTGAGACTGGCAGCAGCCCCAGGGCCTCACAGAGCGCGGCGCTCCCGGCCCCAGAGCCTTCCCTCTGGTTCTCATCGCCGCCTGTCACCAGACTTGCATGCAACGTGCCTTTCTTTTCTCTTGTCTTTTTTAAAGGCAGCTCTTGAGTACATGTACTTAACATGCAGGGAACCAGTCGTGACTCCTTGATCTGGGGCTTCCAGCCTCCAGAGTCTCGAGGACATCCATTTCTGTTGTTTACGCGCCCAGTGCGTGGGCTTTGATGATGGAAGCTGACACCGAGGGCGTCGCCACGTGCGGGGTGACATCAGCGGAAGAATCCCGTGGCGAGGGTCTGCCTGAGGACCACGCGTGCCCGGGCCCTCCCCGGCCCCTGCCCGCAGCCCCGCGCCCGCACCCGCACCCACCTGGGAGCGGAGCTGGTGCATCGCTTGCCAGAACTCGTGGAAGTAGGTCTCCAGCTCATGGTGCTGCAGCAGGGAGGGCGGGTCGGGCGTAGGCTTGGTGAAGTTGGCTACCATGGCCACGATGGCGATCTGGCGGCTCCCATCCTGCTGCAGGCAGCCCAGCTGCAGGCCGAAGCAGGCCGCGTGCCCGGACTTCCCTTCCCTGGGGAGGGACGCAGGGTGAGGCCCAGCTTCCACAGAGGAGCCCCGGCCCACGGCCGACAGGTTCACGCACGCACGCACGCACGCACCGAGGGTAGAGGTCCAGGTAGAACTTGCCGATGGATGACCTTGCCCGAGGCCACGTCCCGGACCGTGTAGAGCCTCACGTCTTGGTGACACACGTTGGCGCCCTCCTCCAGGTCGAAGGTCAGCCCCAGCAGCTCCTGGGAGATGCCCAGCCGCCCGCGCGTGACCACCTGCATGGGGAAGGACTCATTGAGCAGGTGCTGGTCCACGTGGTAGCGCGTCTCCTCCCCCTGGTTCATGTAGTAGCGCAGGTCCTAGACGTTGATGGGCCCGGCAAAGTGCAGGCCCCGCCTCTGGCACTCGGCCTTCTTTAGCTCCAGGATCACGGCCGCTCCTGCTCCCCGAGGGGCTTCAGCTTCTGGGCCAGCTCATCTGCGGGCGGAGGGCAGAGGCTCGGCTATGTCCCTGTGGCGGCCCCCCAGCCGCCCCACCCTGCGCCCCTCGAGGCAGAATGAAGGGTCCGGGAAGGTGACCCCCAAGGGCTGACACAGTGGGGTCTCAGGCAGCACCACGTCCAGTTAAGGTCCGCCTGACGCCCTCCCCACTGGGACTCAGGTGGAGGCGGGGTTACCTAGGAAAGTGGCCACCACCTGGCTGGTCTTGGCCATGTTCATCTCCAGCACGGAGTCGGCACGCGTGCTGAACCCCAGCAGGCAGGACTTCTGGGCCTGCAGACTCACCAGCTCCCCGAGGATCGTTCAGTTCTCCTGGAACCCAGAGCCGGCCAGCGCTGGGGACCGTGGGCCATGCCCTCCCCGTGGGGCCCCGGGCCAGGTCTCTGCAGGCGGGCAGGGCTCTCAGGCCACTGGCGGGCACAGCCAATCCCCCTCCCTCCTCCTCCTGGCCCGGATTTCTAGACACTTTGGTGCTGTCCTAACACGTGGTCTTTCTTAACACAGGTCCTTTTGGAACCAGAAACGGTGTGAACCGTGATGGGCTCTAAGGCCAAGGGCAGGAAGAAATGCGGCCAGGCTCTCCAGGAGCCACCCAGGGGCCTCCCCGGGCTCAACATTACAAACTCGGCTGCCGAGCAGACAGCAGCTCATGCCCACGGCGCCCGAACACCCAGCCCCTGGACGGCGAGACGCCTGTTACTGCAGGTGGCCCGTGGCTGGCTGGTGAGGCCCGGCCCCAGGCGTACGCCACCTTCTCTGGGGCCACCTCTTCGGTTCTGCGGTGGGGTTCTCTTGGGAGCCCCCAGTCACCACAGGACCAACGTGGCCTGTCTGCAGCCCAAGAAGGTGGGGACACAGGACTGTCCCCCGTGCCCCCCGCATCACCCGCGAGGCCGAGCAAGCACCAGTGGTGTCTGCGGGGAAGATGAAGGGCTCGTGCACAGCCCCCATCTACTGAAGATGCTAAACGGGAGAAGCACAGGCTGCAGCCACACGCGGTATGGACCAAACGCAAGTGTCCTTGCAGGAACCGATGTCTGAATGTCAAGGCCGTACCCGGGCCACAGTGAGAAGGCCCAGACCCCACGCAAGGCACAGAGAGGGGATGGGGGGAACATCTGCGAATCTGAGCTCATCGGGCATCACCCCAGAGGGAGAGGGAGAGAGGCAGAAGGAGATACGGAGGAAGAGGGAGAGAGAGGGAGGGAGAGACTTCTCTCCCTTCCCTGGGGGTTCTCTAGTGCAGCCAAGGCCGAAAACCACTGCATTTCGGGAAATGGGTCCTCGTAGAAAAGTTAAATAGTAGCTCATGGCATTATGGACACATATTAAAAAGGCCCAAAATCTTGGGGAGTCAGGGAGGGGAGCTGGCGGCTGCCTCGTAAACGAGGAGAGATTGGGCATCAGAGAAGGGGCCTGTGCAGCCCGCTGCCCAGGGCCCCGTAGACTTCATCTCCCAGCTGTGGTCCAGGGCTGGAAGGCAGCAGGGAGGTCAGGCCGTCCAAGCATCAACGTTGACTTCAGAGCTGATCTAAAAGGTGCCTGGTGTCTGTTGAAGCAGAAGAAAGAGAAAGCAGTGGGGAGAGCATGGGAGGGGGAGGGAGCCCCCCTCCTCAGTCCTTCTCCCTCTGTTCCTCCCTCCCTCTCCCTCCCTGCCTCTCACTCTCCCTCTCCCTCCATCTCTTCCTCTGCCTCTCTCTGTCCCTTCCTCTCCCCCTCTCCTTCCCTCTCTCCCTGTCCCTCTCTCCCTCCCTCTCTCCCTCTCCCTCTTTCCCTGTCCCTCTCTCCCTCTACCTCTTTCCCTCTCCCTCTCTCCCTCCCACTTTCCTGTCCCACTTTCCCTCTCCCCCTTTCCCTCTCCCTCTCTCCCTCTCCCTCTCTCCCTCCCACTTTCCTGTCCCACTTTCCCTGTCCCTCTCTCCCTCTACCTCTTTCCCTCTCCCTCTCTCCCTCCCTCTCTCCCTCTCCCTCCCTCTCCTTCCCCCCTCCCTCCCTCTCTCTCCCTCTCCCCCCACCTCCTTCCCTCTCCAGAGAGGGAAGGAGGTGGGGGGAGAGGGAGAGAGAGGGAGGGAGAGGGGAGGTGGGAGAGGGAGAGGGAGGTGGGAGAAGGATAGGGAGAGGGATAGAGGGAGGGAGAGAGAGACGTCTCTCCCTCCCTCTATCCCTCTCTCCCTCTCCTCCCTCTCCCTCGCCCTCCAACTCTCCCTCTCCCTCCGTCTCTCCATCTCCTCACTCCCTCCCAGAGAGGGAGACACAGAGGGAGAGGCAGAGATGAGGGAGAGGGAGACAGGGAGAGGGAGGGGGGAGGGGGCAGAGAGGGAGAGGGAGGGGGGAGAGAGGGAGAGGGAGAGAGGGAGGGAAACAGGGAGAGAGAGGGAAGGAGAAAAGTCTCCTTCCCTCTCTCTCCCTGTTTCCCTCCCTCTCTCTCTCACTCTCCCTCTCCCTCACTCCCTCTCCCTCCCTCTCTCTCTCCCCCCTCTCCCTCTCCCTCCGTCTCTAGAGGGAGAGGAAAGAGGCAGAGGAAAGAGGGAGAGGAAGGAGGGAGAGGGGGAGAGGGAGAGGGAGGGAGGGTGATGGACGGAGGGAGAGGGAGAGAGGGTGAGGGAGGGAGGGAGAGAAGGAGGAGAGAGGGAGAGGGAGGGAGGAAGAGACCTCCCTCCATCTCCCTCTCTCCCTCTCCTCTCCCTCCCTCCCTCTCCCTCTCTCCCTCTCCCCCTCTCCCTCTCCCTCTCCCCCTCTCCCTCTTCCCTCTCCCTCTCTCCCTCTTCCCTCTCCCTCTTCCCTCTCCCTCTCCCCCTCTCCCTCTTCCCTCTCCCTCTTCCCTCTCCCTCTTCCCTCTCCCTCTTCCCTCTTCCCTCTCCCTCTTCCCTCTCCCTCTTCCCTCTCCCTCTCCCCCTCTCCCTCTCCCCTCTCCCTCTTCCCTCTCCCTCTTCCCTCTCCCTCTTTCCTCTCCCTCTTCCCTCTCCCTCTCTCCCTCTCCCCCTCTCCCTCTTCCCTCTCCCCCTCTCCCTCTTTCCTCTCCCTCTTCCCTCTCCCTCTTCCCTCTCCCTCTTCCCTCTCCCTCTTTCCTCTCCCTCTTCCCTCTTCCTCTCTCCCTCTCCCTCCCTCCCTCTCCCTCCCTCCCTCTCCCTCCCTCTCCCTCCCTCTCCCTCTGAGTCTCCCTCTCTCACACTCTATCCTCTCTCAGGAAGGAGTGGGAGCAGCAGGGAAGGAGAGGCAGAGAGGGAGAGGGACAGAGAGAGACAGACAGAGACAGAGAGGAGAGGAAGCAGGGAGAAAACAGAGAAAGAACACACCATCTACATTTCTGTCAAATGACACCGGGGATCCTTACATAACCAGGAGAAAATTACAGAGCGAGGCTCTTTCTCAGCTGGAACTGGAACTGCAGACGGGGCTAAACACCACCAGGCTGGCCACACATGTCCAGCCGCTGCCGCAGCCCCGTGAGTCCGGTCAACAGGGCTCTGAGTGTCTGCTCCAGGGAGCTGGGCTTCACCCTCTCACCCGGGAGGCCGGGCCAAGCCAGTAGGGCCCTGGGCTGGACACATAGGGGGAAAAGCATCCCCACAGGACAGCTTGTGCGAGCAGATTCAGCTGCCAGATTCTAGAGGTCCGGGATCACCCCGTGGCCCGTGAAACCCAGGAGCCATGAGGGTCTTGCATCGTGATTCCTGTCCGTCGGACTGTCAAGTTTATGTAGGGAATCTTGGAAACAGTGGTAACAAGACTGTATTGGAACGAGCTTTAGGCTATTATGGACCACTCTGAAGTGTGTGGGTTGCTAAAAACCCTCCCGGCTTCGCTCTTGTTGAACGTGAAGATCCCCGAGATGCAGCCGATGCTGTCCGAGAACTAGATGGGAGAACACTATGTGGCTGCCGAGTAAGAGTGGACCTGTCGAATGGGGAAAAGAGAAGTCGAAATCGTGACCGCCTCCTTCTTGAGGTCGTCGCCCTCGAGATGATTACCGGAGGAGGAGTCCTTCACCTCGCCACACATCTCCGAGACGGAGAAGCTTCTCCCTCAGCCAGAGCAGGTCCCTTTCTAGATACAGGAGAAGAGAGAGATCCCTGTCCCAGGAAAGAAATCACAAGCTGTCCCGATCTTTCTCTAGGTCTCCTAGCCGATCTAGGTCAAATGAAAGGAAATAGAGGACCACTTTGCAAGAGGAGTGGTGTACAGGAAATAACTTCATTTGACAGGAGTATGTACAGAAAATTCAAGTTTTGTTTGAGACTTCCGAAGCTTGGTGCACTTTTAAATGTTTTAGCTGTTCACATTTGTTTGTCTCCTGGGACAGTGACACATAAAGGTGTCATTCTCTATGGTTTGAAATGGGTCATATGAGGCATGTAATATGAAGAATTGTTACCTTACAATGTTCCCTTAAGCAAAATTGAATTTGCTTTGAATTTTTGGTCTTGCCTAGACTGATAATAAAACTCTGACTCCTGCCCAGCTAAAGTGTGATGTTTACTATTATTATCTTTTAAAAATTAAAAAATTAATTAATTTATTTGTGGCTGCATTGGGTCTTCGTTGCTGCACACGGGTTTTCTCCAGTTGTGGTGAGCAGGTTTCTCATTGTAGTGGCTTCTCTTGTTGCGGAGCATGGGCTCTAGGCGCACGGGCTTCAGCAGCTGTGGCAAACAGGCTCAGTAATTGTGGCTCACGGGCTCTAGAGCGCTGGATCAATAGCTGTGGCGCACGGGCTTAGCTGCTCCGTGGCATGTGGGATCTTCCCGGACCAGGGCTCAAACCCATGTCTCCTGCATGGGCAGGCGGATTCTTAACCACTGCGCTAATAGGGAAGTCCTCAGCTTCTTCTTGATGCTCTTGATTTTCTGAAGGAAGAAGATGGCCGTAAAAACGGGGCGGGGGCACGGAGGGGGGTTCAAGGAGAAAAGGCGGATGAGGCGGACGAGAGGAGGGAGATGGGAAAGAAAGGGCCTCGGGTCCTAACTGTTAGGACCCTCCTCAGGAGGTTACCCCAAGGTGACAGCCTAAGCTTCAGCCATTTCAACGGAGCTAAGTTTCTGTCCCTTCAGGGTCTATCTGGTTTGCAGAAACAGGTAGAAATGGACCAGCCTGGGGGAGGGAGCGACGTGGGGCGCAGAGGAAGGTGCCGGTTCCCCGGGGCCCCTGCCGGGCCAGCAGCAGGCGGGGTGCCTCGAGGACCTGCCCAGGCTGCGCCCCCTGCCCAGCCCAGGACTCAGCGCGCCCGGCCCCGCTCCCCGGCTGAGCAGACGTGCCTGTCCGAGGACAGGAGGGGCGCTGGGGGAGCGTGCCCGCTGGCTCTGCCAGGCGCAGGGGCTCGTCGGGCACGCCTGGCTCAGAAGCAGCCCGAGGGACGCCGGGCCTCTGCGGGCAGCAGGCGCCGTGCCGGGCACTGGCCTCCCTGCAGCCTCACGGCCCCACCGGCCACGACTGGGCAGGAGCACAGGGCGCCCTGGGAGGGCGGGGCGGCACTCAGGACCCCGCCCCGCGCCAGCAGGCCGCCTCTCCTGGGCGCCCCCCTCCACGGGCCTCCCCGTGGTCCCTCGGGCCAGCGGTTCTCAAGTGTCAAGGCGGTCTGCGCAGCCCCACTGTCCACACCCTCACCTCCCCCAGCCTCGAAGCTCCATGTGCCCGCCGCTCCGGTGGACTTCGGGGCCCACGTGCCCGGGCCCCACCCTGGATGCCGGAGTCCCACAGTCCTCTGAGTCCCGCTTTCCTCCACCGCAAGGCACAGCACCGGCCGAAGCGGGACAGCGTTTGTGTTGAGGAACAAGAACTGTCGCTGAGCCCCGGGTCGGGCCTGGTACCCGCGTTCACCGCGTCTGTCACTTTCTGACGCAAACCAGCCAGCGCAGGGCTGCACCACAGCCCCTTCTGTACGGGGCTCCCACACTCGGGGCCACCGTCCCCCTGCCCTCATCACCCCGGAGAGGCCCGGAGCCCCGGGCTCATTCTAGCCAATCCTGAGCCTGCTCCTTCCCGGGGACCCACACCTCAGGCTCCAGTCCCCAGCCACCCCTCCCCTCATTCCTGCCGAACCCTCGTGCTCCTGGGAGGCCCTAGGTGACAAGGCGTGCCCCTGCCCAGCACCATGAGTGACAAGCTCTTTCCGCACCTGCTGGCCTCACTGTTCTCTGTCCTCCACACAAACCGACTCGGTCAGCCCTCACGACCACCTGTGAGGGGGTCCTCGGGTCACGCACGTTGCAGATGGTGAACAGGGACAATGGGGTCCAGTGACCGGCCTCCGGGGACACAGCCAGTTGGTGGCAGAGCTGGGTCTGATCCCGGCCATCAAGATGCGTGTAGCCACGGCGCCCCACGCCACGCACCGAGGTGACGCGCTCGACCATGGGTGGCTCACAGTGCCCGCCCCCCTCCCCACCCCACGGGGCTGCCTCCCGGGAGGGGCCGGGCTGCCCATCGCCCGCCTGTCCAGGGTGCCGCAGGGACCCCATCCTGCTGGACCAGGAGTGGGAAGAGCTGGGGGCTCTGGGGGTCCACGCTGGGGGCAGAGGGGTGTCAGGCAGCTGGGAGGACCTGAAGGGACAGGCCCCCTGGGGGGGGCCCCACTGGGAACCCGCGGGGCCGCAGGGCTCAGCCAAGAGAGGAGGGAGGGGGTGAAGGTGGACGCCATGCTCTTCAGCCTCCCGTCGTCCCCCAGCCTCCGTGCCCAGGATGAGCCGCGCTGTGAATTACGGGAGAAAGGGGTCGGGTCTTGGCCCCCAGTCCTGGCACACAGCTCCTAAACCTAAAGCCACAGGCCGGGTTGCATGTTACAGTCCCCCTGCCTGCCCACCTCCTGCGAGGGGAGAGGGCCAGGGGTTGCAACGTGAATCCGTTGCCCATGGCCCCCGCTGTAATCGTGCTCGTGGAACAAAATCTCGGTAAACACGGGGTTCAGAGAGCTGCGGGGTGGGTGCCTGCAGGCGGCCTGGAAGCCCCGCGCCCCGCCCCACGCCTCCCCACCTCCTCCTTCCACCTGGCTGTTCCTTTCTAATAGCCCGGTGCTCTAGTCCGTGGACTGGGGGCCTGTGTTCTGGGGGCCCGCGCTAGACAACAAACGGAACTCAGGCTGGGGGCGTGGGAACTCCTGACACAGCCTGTCGGCCACAAGCGCAGAGGACGACGTGGACCTGTGGCTGGCGTGGGCCGAGCCCTGACCTGCGGGCTCTGACTCCGGGTAGATGGAGTCCGAACTGAAGAACTGCAGAAACCCGGCAGTCCCAGCGCTGCTGCTGCGGGAGCCCCACGGGCCTGGCGTCGGGACGGAAGCTCTGTGGGAAAGGGGGCTGAGGGTGGAGTAGGCTCGGAGGCGGGGGTCCTTCCTTGAGACCCTCCCACCAAACCCACGGGGGACGGGGGGCCTGGATGAGGCGGGGGTGGGGCGGGACGCAGGGAGGGGCCCACGCCACCCGTGCTCTGGGGAAGCCCTGTGACCCTGAGGACGGAGGGCACAGCAGGTGCAGAGGGAGCGCTGGTCCACGTGGACCTTCCCTCCTGGGGTTGAGGCGGCAGAGAGATGGGCAGAGGCCGGCACGCGGGGCTCAGGCCAGGCGCTCCCCTACCGCGAAACTTCCTCAAAAAGCAGCCGTCGCAGGACTCGGCAACCGCAGTCATGGGCACTTACCCCGGGGAAATGGAGGCTGAAGTCCACACAGAAGCTGTACACAAACGCTCGCATGACTGGGAAGAGCCCCAGACCGAAAGCCGCCGGGGGCCTTCCCAGGGCAACGGATGACAGGGGCAGTCGTGTCAACGTCAGGATCCTGCTGGGACGCTGACTGGACTTGCACAAGAGGTGACACTGGGGAAAAGTGGGCAATGGCGTTTCGCTTTCTAGGGAGCTGGCCAACTCCTTTCCAGAGGGGCTGCACCGTCTTCCGCTCCCTCCAGCGACGACGCCCCTGTTCTGTGCTGCCTCGCCAGCACTGGGCACCGGCTCCAGGTTCTGCTGGGAGCAGAGCTTAGGTTTTCTAGTTCTAGGAGAAGCTCCAGAGTGACTCGCTAAGGCCATTAGCGAGTAATTATTTCCCAATGAGTGGCTATTTCCAGTTAAAACCAAAAGCCACCTAATTATTGCTTTTCCCAAAAATTAAATATGAAATCTACGTTATGTAATTGTACACTTATTTCCCCCTTCGTGTATTCTAATTTCTTCCTGAGAAACCTAAGATGCCATCTGGCAGACTGCCCACAGTGGCTACGATTTGGGCAGCAGCAAAGGTCAACTTTAAACATTTTGCATCTAAAGTGACTTTGGATACCTTTGGATAGAAAGTACAGTCTGAGCCATTTTACAAAATGTGGGGCCATTTTACAAAACAGCTTGACAGTTCCTGCAAGTGTTAAACATAGAGTTACCCTATGACCCAGCAGTTCCACTACTAAATATATACCTAAGAGAAATAGAAACTTATGTCTGCACAAAAGCTTGTACGTGGATGTTCATAGAAGCATATTTCTAAAAACAAAAGGTGGAAAAAATTCAAATGTCAATCTGACAAATGAATAAACAAAATGTGGAATATCCGTACGATAGAATAGCATTCAGCTATAAAAAGGAATGAAATATTGATCCATGTTACAACATGGATGAACCATGAAAGCATTCTGTAAAGAAAAGCAGCCACTCTCAAAAGATCACATATTGTATGGTCCCATTTATATGAAATGCCCAGAATAGCAAATCTGTAGAGACAGAAAGGAGATTAGGGGTTGCCTAGAGCTGAGAGGGTTGAGAGAATGAAAAAACATTGTTAACGTGTAATGGGTTTCTTTGTGGGGGGACAGAAATCTAAAACTGGATGGTTGTGATGGTTACACACGTCTTTTAGTGGTTACACTAAGAACCACTGAATTGTATACATTAAAGGGTTAAATTATGGTATGTAAATTACATCCCGATAAAGCTGTGAAAATTATAATTTTATATTTATAAATTTGAAAATTCATCCAAAATTACAAATTGTTTTTTTTTTTTATAAATTTATTTATCTATTTATTTTTGGCTGCGTTGTGTCTTCGTTGCTGCACGCGGGCTTTCTATAGTTGCGGTGAATGGGGGCTGCTCTTCATTGCGGTGTGCAGGCTTCTCATTGTAGTGGCTTCTCTTGTTGCGGAACATGGGCTCTAGGCGCGTGGGCTTCAGTAGTTGTGGCACAGGGCTCAGTAGTTGGGGCACACGGGCTTAGTTGCTCCGCGGCATGTGGGATCTTCCCGGACCAGGGCTCGAAGCCGTGTCCCCTGCATTGGCAGGCGGATTCTTAACCACTGCGCCACCAGGGAAGTCCCCAAATCACAAATTCTTAAAACATGCAACCTAACAAGACTAACCCAAGAAAAGAAATATCTAAAAAATCTATATCTACTCAAAAAGTTGTTTGTATAATTAAGTACCTTTACAGAAAATAATTTCCAGGGATAAATGGCTTTCCAAGTAAATTCTTCCAAATATTTAGGGAAGAAATTTTGGTAATCTTACATAAAACCCTTCCAGGAAACAGAAAATAATATATTGCTCAAAATTTTTATAAGGCCAACATAAGCCTCAGATCAAAAGTAAAAAGAATATTACAAGAATAGAATCATAGGCCAGTTTCTCTTTTGGACATGCATGCAAAATTTGTAAATAAAAGCACAAACTGTATCCATGGTATGTAAAACAGTAATATATCACAATCAAAGTGGCTTTCTTCTAGTAATGCAAGGTTGGTTTAATGTTCCCACATGAAACTGATCCCAGGAATGAATCAGAGTGGGAAAAGAAGTCATTTAAAAAAGAAGTCTTGGGAATTCCCTGGTGGTCCAGTGGTTAGGACTTGGCGCTTTCACTGCTGGGGGCCTGGGGTTCCATCCCTGGTCAGGGAACTAAGATCCTGCAAGCCATGAGGCAGGCCCCCCCCCCCCAAAAAAAGAAAAAATGAAGTTTTAACCAGGAGAAGCACAAGAGTGAATAAACACAACAGATAACGCCTTATGACAAGTAGGTGAAGATTATGGAATATTCTAAACTTTTAAAACAAACAGAAATTGCTAAAGATTCAAGAGGATGTGACAAATGTTGTACATAGGCAAAAAATAAAATAAAATAAAATATACAAATGATGGGAGCCCAAAAATCCAGATGCCCAAGTCTCATCTCTGAAAATCCTCATTCAATGGGTTCTGGATTTCCTCTATGTTTAAAAACCTACAGGTGATTCTGATACGATTCATAGACACAATGTAAAGCTTCTGCTTTACAGGAAATAATACCAGATTATTTTGTTATTTTATAGTTATATTAACAGCCCGTACTATTGACGGATAAGTCTGATGTCAAAATGCACTCCCCACTAGGGTTAAAAAAGGAACGAGTACTCTCTACTGCCACTTGGTGGCAGCACGCATATATTGCAATGGCAATTACTGTAGGAAGCCAAATTAATGGAACATTTTAGAATTGGAAGACTACATAGAGGTCACCTAGTCAAACTTCCAACTATTACAGTTGTGAAAACTAAGGCCCATATAAATGAAATGATTTATCTCCAAAGAGGGTTAGTGGAAGAGTACAAAATGAAAAATATCTCTGAACTTTTAATTTAGTGCTATTTTTTATTAATCTCAATATTAGCTCAAACTTCAGTGTGACAGATTTGGGATTGAATTCTTGCTTGAATTTAGTGGCTGCGTGACTTTTAGTAAGTTACTAAAACACTTTTAACTTCGCTTTTCACATATGTAAAATGGTGAGCCTTGACTGATATAGAGTATGAGATAGCCTAGCACTGTTTTTAACACAAACAAGTACTTAAAATTTTTTGCCTCTCATCCTCCCTCTTAAACAACCTCTATCCTCTTAACAATGAAAGTGTCTTTCAGCTAGCAAAGCACCCCAGAGCTGACCACATTCTGGCAAGAGATATAGGATTCCTTTCCTTGCTGAGGGCTCTTTATACCTGATATTTGAACTGCACTGAAACATGAACATCTCTTGTTTATACTGTATTAATGGATTTGATAGATGAATTTTCAAAAGTAATATGCAGGAGTTAAGCTGCATTAGTCTCAAGAAATATAATTCGATAGTGGTGGCTAGAATGATAAACAGTGTTTGGACAGGGAGTCCATATTGGATATGAACAATCTGTACTCCCATTCGTCTATTAAGAATAAATAAAATCCTTTCAAAATCTGTTTTAAAGGGCAGTTAGTTTCTTCTGCCTCATTTAAGTTACCTGCAAGAAAAAGACAATCTCCTGAATCCTTGTTTAAAAGGCTTTTAATGTAAAGCAAATAATTTTTTGCAACATTTCCCAAACTTTTCATTATCAAATTAGCTGAGGCTTCTTAACGATTATCATTTCACAACAGTATCTCCATTTTCACCTTCGTTAAATGAATTTGCCTAATAGATGGGCCATTAAAACAGAGCTTCACCCTCAACATACTTTAAAGTTTGTATTCAAACAGTATGAAGAAAACAGGATCAGGGAATTCAGCCATAAAAGTGAATGGATTACTACATCATGGATGCAACTAAGTGAAAGAAATCAGGCACAAAAGGCCACATATTGTATGGTTCCATTTATACGAAATGTCCAGCAGTGGCAAATCCATACACATGGAAAATATTATACAGTAGTGGTTGCCAGGAGTTTGGAAGAGAGGGAAGTAGGGAATGACTGCTTAAAATGGGTGTAGGTTTCCTTTTGGGGTGATGAAAATGTTTTGCAACTAGGCAGTGGTGACAGTTGCACAGCATTGTGACAGTACTAAATTCCACTGAATCGTACAGTGAAGTGTAAAATGATCAAAATCGTGAATTTTATGTTATGTTCATTTTACTACAATAAAAAGGAGAAAGAAATAGGGGAAAGACTTTGAGTTTGGGAAAGTAAGGTGAACTGGTCAAGAAAAAGACAGCTCTACTATTCAGTTTTCTCTCAGCTCTCCCAGTGCATTAATCGTCAGCAAAAAAGTAGCCTGAACTTGTAGATGACAGTCATTCAACAGAGTCCAGGGAAAAGTGAATAAAATAAAACCCAACTATTCTGATTTAGCACATCTATGACAGGTTAACTTCCTGCTCAGCCACATGGACATTCATGAGGACGTTTCAAGTTAGGTGTCCTCTACCCCAGTACTTTACTCACAGCTCATTCACACATGTATGCAACAGCATTTCTTAATTTAATGGACTCTGCAGTGCTGGTTGTGATCAGTCTCACGAAAAGGAAAGGAGGAAAAAGCCTCCACACTGGCTTGGTGGTCTTGGGATGAAATGGATGCAGAAGACAGCTTGATTGTCAAACTGGAAACTTTTATTTTCCTTTTCCTCTTCTTTTTATCTTTCCTATCAGGTCTTCTGTCCACTTCCCACTGCCTTCTTTCAAACAGGAAAGACACTGATAAGCTGCTGGATTTTTTTTGTTAAAACAACTATTGTTTTAGATTTCTTGTTGTTCGCTGAATGTTATTGTTTTTACTGCCAAGTGAGCTTCGGTGGTTGATGTAGGGGGTCTCTTGGGAACTTAACTTTTTCAAGTTGAAGTGGAAAAGCTTTTTTGTTTGAATTGGCTTTTACTGGGTGCTTCAAGATTTGCTCTTAGCTCTTTGATGGGGGACTGAATAGCACTATGTTTCCTTCGAGGTCCCAGTAAATAAAGGATCCCATGTCCTCCTGGGCACTTTATCGGGATTTTGCTGTGTGTGCTCTCTAACAGCCAGATGCAGATTCCAGGAAAATGACATATAAGTGAATGTAAATAATCTAATATTTTTAGAATTTGCTTTGGCCATACTCCTGGTCTCATTCTACTTCTTGTAGCAGATGGCTTTAAAGAGCATTAGCTATGTATATATTAAATATAATATACATATACCAATGTTAAATATTATATTGGTATATAAATGTAATATATTACTGTTTATATGAATGTATAACAATTATGTATTATATTAACATGTATTTTTGCATAGCATATATTGTACACAAACTATATGACTAATGCAATGTATTTATATGTTTAATATGTTCACAGTATTAATATGATATATCATGTAATACTGATTATAAAACAATTATATCATAATATAGAAATATATCATTATTATTATCTGATATAATACATTATATTTAATGTATTCTATATAACACAATACAGAATGTATTACTATAAGACAAGTATATTATATAATATAAATATGATACTTATATAAAAGTATATATATTTTAATTATACACTACACATACAAGTATGTATAACTATTTATAATTTTATTTACGTAGGAATCTGTTCATAACAATTGACGTAAAAATATGCAATATTTTAAATCAAATGGGCCATAATCTCACTACCTACACATAACTACTTTTAAAATCTTGAACCCTGTCTAAATCATGCTACATATCTCTCAACCTGTTTTTCTACACATGCACATATACACACATTTATACACAATATATATGTATACTACCACTTTTCAGTTCAATGTATATAAATATATGATATATATAATTATATTCCTGTGTATATAGACAAACATAAATCAAAGGTATGTGTATAGGTATGTATTTCACAATTTATATAAATATATCATATAAATAATGTATGTGTACATAAATACATGATTATATACATACACAGAAATATACTTATTTAAACAAAAGAGACCTAAATAAACATAGTTCTCGAAGAATAAAACTAGTTATGTCTCACCGTTTCAATAACAGTTTATAGTTTTCTACTGTATGTGCTTCTATAATTGTTATGAACAATTCCCATTTGTTGATTGTTAAGTTGTTTTAATTTTTTGCCATTATTAATGAAGCTCTGAAGAATATGGTGGGCAAGATTACGTGAAAAACTCTCCTAAAAGAAAAGAGTTCGGTATGCTAGGTTAAATGTAAACAACTTATTTTTAAGTTCATGTCTGATTTTTGAAGTGTGCAGTAGAAATTTCCAGGACCCCTGAAAGAAGGGGGGTACATGTGTGAGAGTTATAGCTATATTAAGAGTGGACTGAAGATCTTGATCGCTTAGAACAGAAGCTGGCAATCCTGTTTTTATGGAGTGAAATAGCAAATATTTTAGGCTTTGTGGACCAAAGAGGCAAAATTGAGGATATTATTTAGGTACTTAAGTAACCATTTAAAATATTACCAGTTAAGATGTGAACATTATTCATAGCTCATAGGCCATAAAAAATAGGCAGCTGTCTGGATTTGGAATACAGGCCATAGTTTAATGACACACCTGACCTGACACAGAGACTTGTGGTTAAAATGGCCATGACCACATGGGAGGCAGGAGATAAGACTCCATCCCTCCTAGATGGGAAGTTAGAACTAAACCTATCTATCCCCAGGTTCACCTTTAATGAAAGGGTGTGCCAGTAAAAAAAATATCTGCTGGCAAAGGGAGACTAAGACCAAATTCTCTTGGCCTCTGCTCTGGGTAGGAAACAGGTAGGAAATCTTGAGAATTCTGAACCCCAGATCTGTGTTCACAGTGTTTGGGTTGCAAATTTATTTGCTGTCTTGCAAACAGAAGGTAAGAAATTACCTTCAAATGCTCCCAGATGGGTGGTATTCCAAACACAGAACTAAACACTCTCTGGAGAGGTAGACCTTCAACCCAGGCCTATAGCGTTCCCACAGATAAAGTTTAGCTAAACATGAGCTCATGATCTAAATTTACAGAATAATGAAGAAATCAGCTACAATGGGAGAGAATCAGCAAAAACAATCAATACCAGAATTAGATTCCCAAGGCCATCCATTGAATGTTGGAATTATCAGGTGCAAGGCAGAAAATAGACATAAAACTAGAACTGAAACAAGGAACAGGATGTTTTAAAAGAGTGGGTAGGCTCTTTAAAAAATTTCTAAAGTACATGTCATTGAGAAAGCTAAAAACTCAAAGGTTGTGTAAAACAGCAGATTAATCATGGAGAAGAGTGAAATTATGCTGTTTTTAAAAATATGGCAAATCAGATTTTCTGCCTAATTATATAAGTAGATTTATCTTAAAAAAATACACATATTTTAAAGACTTATTGGCTGTAAAATAACTAAAGGATATTTCAGAGGGCTTCTCTCCAAAGAAAAGTGAGAAGTAGCAAAACACAGAAAGTCGAGGGGAAAAAATGTCAATATATACATTGCTATAGGGTGCACTAAGGCTTAGGCCAGCAACAATGTGGAGGTGCTGACCCTTAGCTACTTACAACTAAGCTGGCATCTTCAAAAAGTTCAACTATTTATAACTAAAAAGATTTATTAAAATTAATAACCAAGTGTTTTAATTGACATCAGAAGAGCAAAACAATAAACCCTGAGAACATAGAAAAAATAGACAATAAAGATATGAGCAGAACTTCATAAAACAGAAAAAAGTATAAAATTGAGGTGATTTAGTAAGTCAAAAGAATACTCTTTGAAAAGATTTTAAAAACACACTTTGACTAAGCAAAACAAAAACATAAGTAAATAATACACAGAAAGAATCAGGACAATGTTACAGCAGAGAGTACAAACAGAGAATATATGAAATGCCAGTAAATGTGAACATTTATGTAAAGTGGACAATTTCCTAGCTCCTAAAGTTTACCAAAACTGACACAAGAGGAAGTATATAGCTGGAGTTCTTTCACCAGTAAAGGAATTAAGTCAATAGTTTACAATCTTTCACCAAGAAAATACCAGACCCACCCAGAACGTTTGGGTGGGGAATTCTATCAAACTTCTATTAAACAGATAACATCAGTATTAATAAAGAAAAACTTCTAGAGAGTAGCAAAGGAAGAATGCTCCTTTATTCATCTTAGGAAGTCTATACAATCCTAATACTGAAAATAGATTAGGACTGTAAGGAAAAAGAAATTTACAGGTCAAATTTACTTGTAAATATAAAAGCAAACATTTTAAGCTATGATATTAGCTACCCAGGTTCACTAGAGTAAGAAAAAGCATGAGCAAGTTAGGTCATCCAATGAATGAAAAGGTAGTTTAATGTCAAGAATATATATCAATAGATTGAAATCACCACATTTTATTTCTTTCATCTGTCTCTTTAAAAAATTGATAAGTACTTCTATTGATCTCTCTTGTACTAGGCACTGTCCTAAGTCATTTACATATTTACTCCTTTAAACCTTCTATTATCCCTGGGGGAAGGTTCTATTTTGCTTCCATTTCTTAGCTAAGACTCTAACCCCCAGGAAAGTAAAGCAACATTTGCACGTTTTTGTAGACCGTCAGTGATGGGACCAGTCCAGGAACATCCAAAGTCTGTGCTTGGAAACAGTGCCCCATGCTGACACTCACATTACAGATGAAAGGAAAGGAACCATGCACTTACCATACAGATGAAATCTCACATTACAGGTTAAAGGAAAGGAACCATGCACTTACATTATAGGTTAATACCCACATAACAGGTTAAAGGAAAAAGAAACATGTGCTTCTCTCAAAAGTTGTAAAGAGAGCATATCTATTTCTAAATATATTTCCCAATTTCTTTTGTTTTCTGACCTTTGTAGTGCATTTTGCCATGAGGAAAATTTTAATTCTTAAATAATTAAATGTATCCTTTTTTCTTTGCATCTTAGAAAGGTGTTCCTCATGAATAATTTATTTCAAGTCTCCCAGGTTTCTGATACCTTTACAGTTTCATGATGTTTTTACTTTTAACTAATTGCTATATCTAGAATTCATTAATGATAGCCATATTTTCCCACTTTTGTTGAATAAGTTTGGCTACTGATCCAAAATGTCAATTTTATTTTAATCTCAAATCCCTTACGCTCTTGCATCTAATTTTAAGATGCTTCCTATTCCACTGGTTGTTTTGTCTATCTGAAACAAAATGCTACCTTAATTATAATGTAATTCTAATATAATAAATGTAATTAGTAAACATAATACCATATATAATAAATAGCATAACATAAAATAACAAAATATAATTTACCATATAACAAGGTCAAAAGAGAACAAAACTACACAATCAGTTGAACTGTCCCCCAAAGACATTTTATAAAATTCAATATTCATTTCTAATTTAAAAGAAATAGTAAAATAGGGATTGATGAATGCTTCCACAGTAAGAAGAAATTATATATCTAAAAGAGAAAGAGGTAAATGATAACCTTTAGTAACACTGGCAATAAATATAGGACAAGATGAAGATGCCTGATATAATGTTAAAGAAAAACTATTATGTAACATTGTCTTTGCAGCACTGATGAGTTCAGTGAAAAGAGAATCTCATAGAAAAGAGTATCTCGTTCTTCTTAATGTCTGTACACTTGTCCATTGCATGAACAGAACAGCTTATTTAACCAATATGTTACTGATCTGCATCTGGATTTCTAGGTTTTCATGGAATTTTATTATGCACAATTGTTACAAACTCTAGGACTTCCTCTTATGTTTACATCTTTTGAAAGAAACAATATCTCCACAGATGATTTATCTGGGCTGGCTGCTAGCCGACTATGGCTACTTCTCAGTTCTTCGCTTTACATTCCTAGTCAATATGAAAACGGAAGGCAAGAAGGTTTTCTGTTTAGAGACTGTAAAGATAGGTCTTGGTGATAAAGTCTTGGTGGTAAAGGCTAAAAATATTAACCCAGAACAAGTGTTTTTCCAGTTGTAACTATGTGTGATTCCCTTGGCTTGATTCTGTAGAGGATGTAAGACAAGACTGTAGGATCTGCCCTCAAAGTGCTTCCAGTAAGATGAGCTAAGTCAAGTATGGTGGCATATCTAATTCAAGGCAAAATATAATGGCTCCTTTTCTCTCATAGCAAAACTTCGTGGAGTGAATGTACAAGTCACTGTAGGCTCTTAATTAAAGGAACACAATAAATCTTGTATTGGAAGGTGATTATTCTGGTCTCTTTGTAGAGATGAATTGGAAATTGTCTAGAAGAAGGAAAATTAGCTTAACCAAAGTTAAACTCATAAATAATTGAGCATTAATTAAACATCTGTGGCCTATGTTTCTCTTTGATCATAATTTCTCCCAATTTATACACCTCTTTGATACCCGATTAATCATTGTCAAAGATGCAATTAACAATGATGATTACTGTGTATTAGGTTTTGCCTGAGCCCTGAAGAAACCATCCTAAATTACGAGCTATGATTGTCACTTGATTTTCTCACAAAGAACAATCAGAACTCCTGGTCTTAAGTGGCTTGGAATGTGAAACTAATGAGTCTCTTAGATATTATTAGAGGACCCTACAGAGCCCATTGGTGAAAGTTTGGAAAACACTGGGCTTCTTAAAATTAATTCTTGCAGTGTATTACGAAAGATGACTGAACCAAAAGGATAACGGTGTTTCTGGTTCTGTTGTTGGCATTCTCCATGGAAACATCATGGAAGCTTCTGGACTCAATTTCCTTCCCCATGTGTGAATGTCACTGAAAATATCCAACTCCATTTTATCCCCATAGAACTTCAGAAACTAAGCAAAATGAAGACTCAAAATTCATTTCAAATAATGAAATGAAAATATAATGTAGAATGGAACTGGGAAAATACCTGGTTTAAATTCTGGAAAGTACTAACTATACAACTCTGGATAAGTTGCTTAATCTTGTTTAGTCTGATTTCATGCGGATCTCACAGGATGTTATGATGATTAATTTAATACCTTTGTATATAACGTACAGTGTTATGTAATTTCTTCTTGTTCTTCTTGAGTCAATTCATATCTTTAAGCAACTCACTTTAAAAAATAGTTACTTACTTGCTTAAATTACTCTTACCTTCTATTATCAGCTGAATTGTGTCCTGCTCAAGTTAATATGTGGAAATCTTAACCCCCAATACCTCATAATATGACTGTATTTGGAGATAAGGCCCTTAAATAGGTAACTGAGGTCAAATGAGCGGGCTCTAGTCCAATATGACTGGGGTCCTTATAAAAAGAAAATATCAGGACACAGACATGCACAGAGAGAACAAAGTGATTATTAGTAACCACGATCATGTCCTGAATGCATGGAACACATCACCATTTGCCAACCACCGTGTCAAGTCAGCAGAAACTACAGAAATTAAGAGCTCTCCGCAGAAATTCACACACCCATGCACCAGGTAACAGACCACAGGCAGATGTCCACTCAGCCTTTCACGTGTCCCTCACGGAGGGCACGCTCTCTCCTGGGCGGGGAGAGCACAGACACTTATCGGGAGTTTTACTACTTTTAAAATGCGTTGAGTCTGGAGCCTGTGCTCCGGAACAAGAGAGGCCGGGACGGTGAGAGAGGCCCGCGCACCGCGATGAAGAGTGGCCCCCCCACTTACCACAACAAGAGAAAGCCCTCACACAGAGACGAAGACCCAACACAGCCAAAAATTAATTAATTAAAAATTAATTAAATATAAATATATAAAAAATATAAATATATATATAAATAAATTTATATATAAATATATAACATTAAATTTAAAAAAATTAATTAATAAAAAAATCAACCACTGCAATTAAATATTATTATTATTTTTTTCTGGGTGAAGTAGAAAAGAATAGCTTTATTGCTCTGCCAGGCAAAGGGGCACACAGCGGGCTCGTGCCCCTCAAAACTGTGTGTCCCTAAACCGGGAGGATTTGGTGAGGAGTTTTATAGCAATGGTTCAAGGGCGGGTTGCTGATAAAGATTACGGTGTGTGCAGGGCCTGCACTCCTTTAATCTGGCCTCAGGTGGTCTTCTCCTAATGAGCTTCTCTTGGTGCCTTTAATCTGGTCCCAGGTGGTCTCCTGATGAGCTTCTCGAGATTATCAAACTGTGGTCTTCTCTGGAATGAAGAATGCTAACATCTTCCATTTGTTGGGGGTTTTAGTTCGGTGATCAGAGAAAAATCACAACGCTGAAGTGCCACTTTAAAACCATCAGGATGGCAAAAGTCTCTAGGAAGCGCTGATGAGACTTCAACTTGGCTCCGGCTACGCACAACATCCACCTGGCAGAGTCCCGGGGCCATCCAGGCGCCGCGAGCGCGGAGCTGGCAGGTCCCGGGCGGACCCCGAGGGCGCGCCGCTCCCCTGGGTGGGGGTTGGCAGGCAGGAACGCGCCCCCTGGGCACGGCTGCGGCTCGGGCGCCGGATGTGGAGCCCCAGCACGATGCCCCCTCGGCGCCCGGGGCTCGGCGCGTGGACCACGGCCCGGCACACCACAGTCCAGCGAGGCCCCCGGGGCTTTGCTTTCGAGAACCCGATCGGAGTAGGCATTTCGAAGCGGACCCGCCGCGTGGTCCACTGCCCCCCGCGGACCCTGCTGGGAGGACAGGGGCCTCGGAGGAGAGGATCAGAGAGAAGCGGGGCGGGGGGGGGGTGTTTACTGGGGTCCGCGGGAGCCCCTGGGCGCGGGGAGAGGGCCGCCCGGACAGGCGCCAGGGAGCAAGCGCCCCCGGCCCGGACAGACCGCGCGCCCGGGCACAGAGCCGGGCCTGTGTTCGGGGAAAGTTGCAGTCCTCCTCCGGCGCCCGTACCCGCGCCCCCGGGACACACCCGACACACGGGCTCCGCGTGCCCGGCGCCCGCCGCCCCCAGCAAGTTTCCCCAAGCGCCCCTACCTGGGTCCCCGGCCGCGGAGGGGCCGGTTCCGCGCCGCTCCTGCAGGCACACAAAAGAGCGGGGCGGCTGCGGGGTCTGCGGGTGGCCCCCGGGCACCCGCCCGGACGTAAACAAACCCCGCGGTCCGCGCTGGGCGCCCCACGCCTGCAGGGGGAGCGGCGGCGCGGTCCCCGCCCGCTGACAGCCGGGGGCCGCGACCGGGGCCCGGGCCGGCCGGGGAGCGCGGACGCCCGCCCGGCCACCCGCCCGCCTGGCCGGAGCCGCGCCGCCGCCGCCGCCGCCGCCGCCGCCGGCCGCTCTGACCCTCCCCCGAGCCGGCGGCACCACAGCGCCACCAGCCCCAGCTCCGCCGCGCCGGCGGCTCCTCCTGGAGAGGCAGGCGCTTCATCCCCACAGCAACTCCCCACAAACTTTCCCCGGGAATACGGCGGGCCGGGGGCGCGGGGCGCGCGGCCGGGCGCCGCCGCCGGGCCGCAGCCCCCTCCCGGCGCAGCGCCCGCCGCCCGCTCCCCCACAATTAAATACTAAAAAAAAAATGCGTCGATACAACCATGTCTCACTTTTGCTTGGATCAGTCAGCAAACGCTTTTTGGAAACCCCTAATTCTCCACACCTCCTACTTTTCCAGCTGCCCTGCTCCTCAGGCCGGGTCCCCATGGGAGGCGGGGCTGCGTGCTGACGCACAGCGGGTGCACTGACGTCCTCGAGCCCCGCCCCCACGGGGCCGCCTACCGGTTGGAACGGCAGTCCCCCGTCGCGCGGGGCGACGAGGCCGGCGCCAAAGTGAGCGCGGCTTGGAGGGGCCTGCCTACCTGGGGCCCGTGGCCCTGCGTCTTCTGGCTGCGACGCGGGTCCTGCGCACGCGGCGGGGCCGCAGCCGCTGGGCGGCGGGCGCCCGAGGGGCCGGGAGGCGAGCCGGGGCCCCCAGGCGGGTGTGGGCACCGTGTCCACAGCCAGCGTCCCCGAGGCCGCGCTCGGGCCATGATGACCGGTGAAGCTGCGCTGCGACAGCGTGGCCGACTTCTTCCCTGTGTCCAGTAGTGGTCTGGAGGGGTAAGGAAGCCTGCCTTTCAACTTGAGAGAGCAGAGGGTTTGAGGTCCTCTCTCATCTATTGCTCTAGTATACTGCATAGCACCTAATAAAATACTGGGTTATAGTTGACATTTAAATCGCTGATTGATCATCAAGATTGGGAAGTATCATTGGAAATGAAAATAGGAAGAGTCTTAAGATTTTTAGGTTTTTCTTTTTTTTCCTATGTCTCAAAAGGTATGTAGTATTTTACTGAGTGGTTGGGAATAAAGTTTGCAGTATTCAGTGTATTCAGTTTTAGTATCGAAATAGAATTAAACTGCTGCTGTAAACTGGAATAACACTTTGTTACTGACAAGTTTTCGAATGCATCTGTTCGTCAATTACCTGTTTGGGAAGATTGTAGTTAATGATTTGAAGAATGTGGCTCTAAACCTCCAATTGACTCAAGAAAAGCAAATAAGTCAAGATTGACAAATGTATAGGCTCTTCATCTTATTATGTGTGTGGTTTTTTTTCTTTCTTTTAGTTATTTGTCAAGGTGTAAAGAACTCTACCACTCTTAAGACAGTAAACTTCTCGGGGTGTAATCTGACATGGCAGGGAGCAGATCACATGGCCAAGATCTTAAAGGTGATTTTTTTATGTTTGAACTTTCATGAAAACATATGTGATTGAAGCACATTAATATATTGATACAGATGGCAGTTCATTTTTGTCTTTTGCTACGTGTGAGTGCAGCCTTCGTTTTGTTGAAAGAATATGACCAGTTTTCAGTTTGGGATTCTGCCATTTAGTAAAGATAGTCCACTTAATTTTAGAAATAAGAGATTTAATATATAATAATATTTTAATGTATTTTTAGTTACTGAAAACATTGATTGTGATACTGTGAAAAAACTATGCCATTATAGTCTTCAAGACTGAAATGAATCAAGTATTTACTAGCTGCTGTAGTTTATAAATTAATAAAAATCACTACATCAGCAATTTGTAAATACAGTTTTTAAAATAATGCCTTAACAACTTTACAGTGGTTATAATTACTGTATTTAGGCCTAAAGTTATTTAATAATTTGACATGAAGCCTTCTGAATAGTTTGATGGTGCAGATCAAGGGTAGGTAAACTGTGGCTGGTGGGCCAGATCCAGCCCGTTGCCTGGTAAAGAAAGTTACTTTGGAACATAGTCGCACCCATTGTTTACATGATAGCTATGGCTACTTTCACCCTACGCCAGTGGGGTTGAGTCGTTGCAACAGAAACTATATAGCCCACAAAGCTGGAAATGTTTAAATTTAGATTTTAAAAATTGGAAAATTCTTTGAGCCTCTACAGGGCAAGTCCATTGACCCCTGGGGTTGAAAACAGTCAAGAACTTGGGTGCCTAAGCCAAATGGCCTAGGTTCAAATTCCCTTTCTCCCATTTCATAGCAAGTGACCATGGACAAATCACTTAACCTCTGTGCCTCATTATGAGGTTTAAATGAACTAATTTGTATAAATAGTGCCTGGCACATACAAAGCACTGTGTAAGTGATTGCTGTTATTTCTGCTTGGAGCTTTTATATGTTATTGTTAATAGAAAAATGACCCTAATGATTTTCGTTTTAGAGTGTCAAAGGCACTTTGAGTCTTTTATTTTCTCAAGAATGTAATAAGACTTTTTCCATTTAAAGTCAGTGTTCCCTATTACCAAACTTTATTTTATGAATATAAAGAATTGAATGTCTTTAAGACAATACTTGTGGTTAAATGTCAAACCACTATTTTCCCAAGGCGCATCCAACTGGCTGTGCATAGTCCAGGCCTCTAAAGTTTGTGTGTGTACCCTAGGGAGCATGTGAGATCCATTTTGTAAATATAGTTTTAAAAATAATGCCTGGGACTTCCCTGGCGGTCCAGCAGTTAAGGCTCTGCGCTCCCAATGCAGGGGGCCTGGGTTCGATCCCTGCTCCAGGAACTAGATCCCACGTGTCTGTCGTAACTAAGAGCCCACATGCCACAACTAAAATATCCGGCATGCTGCAACTAAAGACCCGGCACAGCCAAACAAACAAACAAACAAATAAATAAATATTTTTAAAAAATAAATAAAATAATGCCTTAGGAGTTAGGAAAATAACATGTTAGAACCTATTTAGCTTTGTATCATTTAAACACTATCTGTGTAGTTTATAATGTACATACATTATATGTATAGAACTTCATGTATATAATTTGTTAAAAAATAAGATGCATATTAAAAAGTTTTCTTATGGGTTGCCCAGTCAGGTGTTTGGAGACCATCGGAGAACAGAATGATGACATTTAGAGCCTCAGCAATGATAGAATTTAGAACCAATTCCCTGACTTAGAAGATAAGGAAAATAATTCATAGACTGTAATTGAGTTGTCCAACTTGACATAACTGTTCAAGAGCAGGTCGTCCAGTGGCTGGAATCTAATCACTGACCAACTAGAATCTGGGTCACTGGACTCGTAAAGCAGCAGTGACTGTTTAATTTCTCAGGTTGATTCTCCTGGCATATATGCTTGATATGTGTGTGTGTAAATCTCTGACATAATAAGCCATACTCAGTAGGCACACCCTGTTCCCTTCTTCAAGCATCTTAATTTCATCCCATTAAATCTTTGAAGTATCAGACTACCGGAAGGCATGAAGAAACCTGGACTGAGAGTCTTCGTTCCAGGAGACCTGATCTTGACTGTATGGCTGGTTTGAGGCGCATCACTCTGAACTGCAACACGTTCATTGGTGACCTGGGTGCAAGTGCTTTGGCAGAATCTCTTAGTGAGGATTTATGGCTTAGAGGTAAATTCTAAAATTGAAAATATTGAATTTTTAATATGATATATGCTTAGCTTTTGGCATGATACTGTTGTGATAGGATTTTTTTTAAAGCCTCATTTTACTGATAACTTTTATTTTGCTTTTAATCTGTCTCTAAGAGTTGCATATAATCTTTATAGAAACTACAGAGTAACAAGAGAACAATTACCTATAATCTTAATACCCAGACATAATCACTGTTCATTTTGGTGCATACACTTTCAGTCTTTTATTTTTCTGTAAACATATTTGTACACTTACTGATTACAAAAATAGAATTGTAGTATACTTGCTGTTTCATATTTCTGCTTTTTTCACTTAATGATGTATCATGTAGTATTCCATCGTATTGATGTCCCATAGTTTAATCAATTCTTTGCAATTAGATTTACACAGTTTGCTTTTCCCTGTCAGAAACAATGTGAATACGTTGTATATACGTCTCTGTGTCCACTGGGATTACTTCTGTAGAATAAGGTCCTAGAAGTGGAATGACTAAGTGTGACATATTTTTAAGACTTTTTTATTTTTTTATACTGCAGGTTCGTATTAGTCATCAGTTTTATACACATCAGTGTATACATGTCAATCCCAATCGCCCAATTCAGCACACCACTATCCCCACGCTACCGTGGTTTTCCCCCCTTGGTGTCCATACGTTTGTTCTCTACATCTGTGTCTCAACTTCTGCCCTGCAAACTGGTTCATCTGTACCATTTTTCTAGGTTCCACATACATGCGTGAATATACGATATTTGTTTTTCTCTTTCTGACTCACTTCACTCTGTATGACAGTCTCTAGATCCATCCACATCTCAACAAATGACTCAATTTCGTTCCTTTTAATGGCTGAGTAATATTCCATTGTATATATGTACCATAACTTCTTTATCCATTCGTCTGTTGATGGGCATTTAGGTTGCTTCCATGCCCTGGCTCTTGTAAATAGCGCTGCAGTAAACATTGGGATGCATGTGTCTTTTTGAATTACGGTTTTCTCTGGGTATATGCCCAGTAGTGGGATTGCTGGATCATATGGTAATTCTATTTTTAGTTTTTTAAGGAACCTCCATACTGTTCTCCGTACTGGCTGTTTCAATTTCCATTCCCACCAACAGTGCAAGAGGGTTCCCTTTTCTCCACACCCTCTCCAGCATTTGTTGTTTGTAGATTTTCTGATGATGCCCATTCTAACTGGTGTGAGGTGATAGCTCATTGTAGTTTTGATTTGCATTTCTCTAATAATTAGTGATGTTGAGCAGCTTTTCATGTGCTTCTTGGCCATCTGTATGTCTTCTTTAGAGAAATGTCTGTTTAGGTCTTCTGCCCATTTTTGGATTGGGTTATTTGTTTCTTTAATATTGAGCCGCATGAGCTGTTTATATATTTTGGAGATTAATCCTTTGTCCGTTGATTCGTTTGTGAGTATTTTCTCCCATTCTGAGGGTTGTCTTTTCGTCTTATTTTTGGTTTCCTTTGCTGTGCAAAAGCTCTGACGTTTCATTAGGTCCCATTTATGTGTTTTTGTGTTTATTTCCATTACTCTAGGAGGTGGATCAAAAAAGGTCTTGCTGTGATTTATGTCAAAGAGTGTTCTTCCTATGTTTTCCTCTAAGAGTTTTATAGTGTACGGTCTTACATTTAGGTCTCGAATCCATTTTGAGTTTATTTTTGTGTCTGGTGTTAAGGAGTGTTCTAATTTCATTCTGTTACATGTAGCTGTCCAGTTTTCCCAGCACCACTTATTGAAGAGACTGTCTTTTCTCCATTGTCTATCTTTGCCTCCTTTGTCATCGATTAGTTGACCGTAGGTGTGTGGGTTTATCTCTGGGCTTTCTATCTTGTTCCATTGATCGATGTTTCTGTTTTTGTGCCAGTACCATACTGTCTTGATTACTGTAGCTTTGTAGTATAGTCTGAAGTCAGGGAGTCTGATTCCTCCAGCTCCGTTTTTTTCCCTCAAGACTGCTTTGGCTATTCAGGGTCTTTTGTGTCTCCATACACATTTTAAGATGATTTGTTCTAGTTCCGTAAAAAATGCTATTGGTAGTTTGATAGGGATTGCGTTGAATCTGTAGATTGCTTTGGGTAGTATAGTCATTTTCCCAATATTGATTCTTCTAATCCAAGAACATGGTATATCTCTCCATCTGTTGGTATCATCTTTAATTTCTTTCATCAGTGTCTTATAGTTTTCTGCGTACAGGTCTTTTGTCTCCCTAGGTAGGTTTATTCCTAGGTATTTTATTCTTTTTGTTGCAGTGGTAAATGGGAGTGTTTCCATAATTTCTCTTTCAGATTTTTCATCATTAGTGTATAGGAATGCAAGAGATTTCTGTGCATTAATTTTGTATCCTGCAACTTTACCAGATTCATTGATTAGCTCTAGTAGTTTTCTGGTAACATCTTTAGGATTCTTTATGTATAGTATTATGTCATCTGCAGACAGTGACAGTTTTACTTCTTCTTTTCCAACTTGTATTCCTTTTATTTTTTTTTTCTTCTCTGATTTCCATGGGTAGGACTTCCAAAACTGTGTTGAATAATAGTGGTGAGAGTGGACATCCTTGTCTCGTTCCTGATCTTAGAGGAAATGCTTTCAGTTTTTCACCATTGAGAATGATGTTTGCTGTGGGTTTGTCGTATATGGTCGTTATTATGTTGAGGTAGGTTCCCTCTATGCCCACTTTCTGGAGAGTTTTTATCATAAATGGGTGTTGAATTTCGTCATAAGCTTTTTCTGCCTCTATTGAGATGATCATATGGTTTTTATTCTTCAATTTGTTAATATGGTGTATCCCATTGATTGATTTGTGTATATTGAAGAATCCTTGCATCCCTGGGATAAATCCCACTTGATCGTGATGTATGGTCCTTTTAATGTGTTGTTGGATTCTGTTTGCTAGTATTTTGTTGAGGATTTTTGCATCTATATTCATCAGTGATATTGGTCTGTAATTTTCTCTTTTTGTAGTGTCTTTGTCTGGTTTTGGTATCAGGGTGTTGGTAGCCTCATAGAATGAGTTTGGGAGTGTTCCTTCCTCTGCCGTTTTTTGGAAGAGTTTGAGAAGGATGGGTGTTAGCTCTTCTCTAAATGTTTGGTAGAATTCACCTGTGAAGCCATCTGGTCCTGGACTTTTGTTTGTTGGAAGATTTTTAATCATAGTTTCAATTGCATTCCTTGTGATTGGTCTCTTCATATTTTCTGTTTCTTCCTGGTTCAGTCTTGGAAAGTTATACCTTTCTAAAAATTTGTCCATTTCTCCCAGGTTGTCCATTTTATTGGCATAGAGTTGCTTGTAGTAGTCTCTTAGGAGGCTTTGTATTTCTGCGGTGTCTGTTGTAACTTCTCCTTTTTCATTTCTGATTTTATTGATTTGAGTCCTCTCCCTCTTTTTCTTGATGAGTCTGGCTAATGGTTGATCAATTTTGTTTATCTTCTCAAAGAACCAGCTTTTAGTTTTATTGATCTTTGCTATTGTTTTCTTTGTTTCTATTTCACTTATGTCTGCTCTGATCTTTATGATTTCTTTCCTTCTGCTAACTTTGGGTTTTGTTTGTTCTTCTTTCTGTAGTTCCTTTAGGTGTTAGGTTAGATTGTTTACTTGAGACTTTTTTGTTTCTTGAGGTAGGCTTGTATAGCTATAAACTTCCCTCCTAGAACTGCTTTTGCTGCATCCCGTAGGTTTTGGATCGTCGTGTTTTCATTGTCATTTGTCTCTAGGTATTTTTTTATTTCTTCTTGGATTTCTTCAGTGATCTCTTTGATATTTAGTAACGTATTGTTTAGCCTCCGTGTGTTTGTGTTTTTTACGTTTTTTTCCCTGTAATTGATTTCTAATCTCATAGCGTTGTGGTCAGAAAAGATGCTTGATATGATTTCAATTTTCTTAACTTTACTGAGGCTTGATTTGTGACCCAAGATGTGATGTATCCTGGAGAGTGTTCCATGCACACTTGAGAAGAAAGTGTAATGTGCAGTTTTTGGATGGAATCTCCTATAAATATCAATTACATCTATGTGGTCTATTGTGTCATTTAAAGCTTCTGTTTCCTTATTTATTTTCATTTTGGATGATCTGTCCATTGGTGTAAGTGAGGTGTTCAAGTCCCCCACTATTACTGTGTTATTGTCGATTTCCTCTTTTATAGCTGTTAGCAGTTGCCTTATGTATTGAGGTGCTCCTATGTTGGGTGCATATATATTTATAATTGTTATATCTTCTTCTTGGATTGATCCCTTGATCATTATGTAGTGTCCTTCCTTGTCTCTTGTAACATACTTTATTTTTTTTTATTTTTTATTTTTTTAATTATTAGCACCTTTAGTTATTATTTATTTATTTATTTATTTGGCTGTGTTGGGTCTTCGTTTCTGTGCGAGGACTTCCTGTAGTTGCGGCAAGCGGGGGCCAGTCTTCATTGCGGTGCACGGGCCTCTCACTATCGTGGCCTGTCTTGTTGCGGAACACAGGCTCCAGACGCGCAGGCTCAGTAGTTGTGGCTGACGGGCCTATTTGCTCCGTGGCATGTGGGATCTTCCCAGACCAGGGCTCGAACCCGTGTCCCCTGCATTAGCAGGCAGATTCTCAACCACTGTGCCACCAGGGAAGCCCCATTCTTTATTTTAAAGTCTATTTTATGTGATATGGGTATAGCTACTCCAGCTTTCTTTTGATTTCCATTTGCATGGAATATCTTTTTCCATCCTCTCACTCTCAGTCTGTATGTGTCCCTAGGTCTGAAGTGGGTCTCCTGTAGACAGCATATTTGTGTGTCATGTTTTTGTATCCATTCAGCAAGCCTGTGTCTTTTGGTTGGAGCATTTAATCCATTCACGTTTAAGGTAATTATCTATATGTATGTGCCTATGACGGTTTTCTTAATTGTTTTGGGTTTGTTTTCGTAGATCCTTTTCTTCTCTCGTGTTTCCCATTTAGAGAAGTTCCTTTAGCATTTGTTGTAGAGCTGGTTTGGTGGTGCTGAATTCTCTTAGCTTTTGCTTGTCTGTAAAGGTTTCGATTTCTCCATCGAATCTGAATGAGATCTTTGCTGCGTAGAGTAATCTTGGTTTTAGGTTCCTCCCTTTCATCACTTTAAGTATATCATGCCACTCCCTTCTGGCTTGTAGAGTTTCTGCTGAGAAATCAGCTGTTAACCTTATGCGAGTTCCCTTGTATGTTTTTTGTCATTTTTCCCTCGCTGCTTTCAGTAATTTTTCTTTGTCTTTATTGTTTGGCAAGTTGATTACTATGTGTCTCGGCGTGTTTCTCCTTGGGTTTATCCTGTATGGGACTCGCTGCGCTTCCTGGACTTGGGTGGCTATTTCCTTTCCTACGTTAGGGAAGTTTTCGACTGTAATCTCTTCAAATATTTTCTCTGGTCCTTTCTCTCCCTCTTCTCCTTCTGGGACCCCTATAATGCGAATGTTGTTGCATGTAATGTTGTCCCAGAGGTCTCTTAGGCTGTCTTCATTTCTTTTCATTCTTTTTTCTTCATTCTGTTCCACAGCAGTGAATTCCACCATTCTGTCTTCCAGGTCACTTATCCATTCTTCTGCCTTAGTTTTTCTGCTATTGTTTCCTTCTAATGTAGTTTTCATTTCAGTTATTGTATTGTTCATCTCTGTTTGTTTGTTCTTTAATTCTTCTAGGTCTTTGTTAAACATTTCTTGCATCTTCTCGATCTTTGCCTCCATTGGTTTTCCGAGGTCCTGGATCATCTTCACTGTCATTATTCTGAATTCTTTTTCTGGAAGGTTGCCTATCTCCACTTCATTGAGTTGTTTTTCTGGGGTTTTAGCTTGTTCCTTCATCTGGTACATAGCCCTCTGCCTTTTCATCTTTTCTATCTTTCTGTGAATGTGGTTTTTGTTCCACAGGCTGCAGGATTGTAGTTCTTCTTGCTTCCGCCTTTTTAAGACTGTTGATACACATTGCCAAATTACCATCCAGAAACGCTATGCCAATTTGTAGTCCACCCCAACAGTGGATGTGAAGCCTGCCTCACACAAACACTGGCTTGTAGCACTTTTTAAAAAGTGTAAAACTACGAAAATGAGTACCTCTTCCTTTTTCATGCAAGTGGGATTACTCCAAATTTCATAACTTTTTTCAGTTAATTTAGCAAGTCAGTAAATTTGCATCTACTGCATCATTTTTTGTGACTGTTCAGTGTTCCATTATATGAATATGCCACAGTACACATAGCTTATTCATTCTTGTATATAAGCTGTGTCCAGTTTTTCAGTTCCAAATAGTACTCTGATATGTATCCTTGCCTATATCTCTGACTATTTCTTTTGGTTAAATACTTAGAAAGAGAGTTGTTGGATCAAAAGGGTATACACATTTTAAAGGCTTGGCTCAATCTGATAGGAGAATAACCACATGTTGTTTTATTTTGAATTCCTTTGATTTACTGGTGGGTTTACTGGCTGTTTGTATTAATTTGGCTAGTTGGTTAATTATACCCTGTGTCCGTTCTTCTGTAGTGAGAGGTTGTAACGGTTGTATCCTATCCTGTCAGATCCATATGTCTGACTTTCTGTTTCTGTGTGTCATGGGGTGTTGAAAGACTCCAGTTATTTAAATGTGATGCTCCACACAACACTTAAGAAAATGACTCATGATAGTTGCCTTTCATGTAATATTTTTTAATACCTGCGCTTTTGTGATGATGCCTTTTGTTTAAGTGAGTAGGTTGTTCAGCCCCAGAACTACTAGAATTCATGATCATTTGTTCTAGTTTTTGTCTGACCTTTTACTGAGAGAGTTCTTGACCATCATACTTTCATGATAGGTTTTTAGTATGTACTGTGTCTTCACACCTTGTTTGAATTTGTTATTATTTGTATTCTCCTAGACTGGTCTTTTTTGCTCTAAAACTAACAGTTATTACATTTCTTCTCTTTCGTTTTCCCCTTTTAACTAGTTTGAAGTGTGATTTGAAGCTCAAGATCATGATCAAAAGAATGCAGTGCCTTTCTCAGCTCCACCAGTTTTTGCTTCTGAGGTTTACATGCCACTGCTGCCCTTGCTAAGTATGAACTGAGGTTCATTTTGTGACGTTTTTTTCTCATAGGTTATATACAGTTATTCTTCAGTTCTGTAATTGTAGAATATGTTAGATGATTTATTGATACTGAAGGCAGGGTTATCATTGCACATCCAAAAAGTGCTTTTGTTTTGTTTTGTTTTGTTTTTGTTTTTTGCTTTATTGGAGTATAATTCCTTTACAATGGTGTGTTAGTTTCTGCTTTGTAACATAGTGAATCAGCTATACATTTACATATATCCCCATATTTCCTCCCTCTTGCGTTTCCCTCCCAGCCTCCCTATCCCACCCCTCTAGGTGGTCACAAAGCACCCAGCTGATCTCCCTGTGCTGTGCTGCTGCTTCTCACTAGCTGTTTTACACTTGGTAGTGTATATATGTCCATGCCAGTCTCTCACTTCATCCCAGCTTACCCTTCCCCCTCCCCATGACCTCAGGTCCATTCTCTACACCTGCGTCTTTCTTCCTGTCCTGCCCCTAGGTTCTTCATAACCATTTTTTTTTTTTTTTAGATTCCATGTATATGTGTTAGCATACGGTATTTGTTTTTCTCTTTCTGACTTACTTCACTCTGTATGACAGAATCTAGGTCCATCCATAGAAATGGGATTTTTAAATACTGAGTGCAACAGGAAGACTGTCTCTGAGTTGATATGACAAATCAGCTCGATTTTGAGTTATTCTGTTACCTTAGAGTTATTTAATGTTTAAATATGAAGATGACTCTGCCAGGCCATCATCATTAAGAAATATTCTTGAGTTATTTTTTTTCTAAGCATTTGTTATTAATGTGAAAGATAAGGCTAACATTGTTTCAGAGTGGATTTCGTATTATATTTGTTATATCTGGATAGTGTCACCATTCTTCAGCATCTGGTTCTTCCCTGTGCAGGTTAAATTTGATCATTTCATTGGGTGTGTATAAGACTAGGGAACTGATTTTTAGTCACAGTGTGTTTACCGGTCAGAACAGCTACCTCCTGGGGAAAAAGTTCCTGAAAGCCTAATTAAGGCTTATTTTTTAATCAAATTGGATGTCTTTGGTACCATCCACATGAGAATAATTATCTCACATCTGGAAATATGTTATTGCAGGAATATATTTGCCCTTTAATTTATACTTGTCACTCTTTCATTTCAATAAGATTTCATTAAGTTTATAAATTATTTTTCACCAATTACAAATCAAAATATATATTGAGTCTCTTTGTACATCATAATCTGCTAGACACTGTGGGGAGTACAGAATAGTTTAAGATACTCTGTTCTCCCTTCTGACAAGTTTAACCACTCCTTTTTTTTTTTTTAACATCTGTATTGGAGCATAATTGCTTTACGATGGTGTGTTAGTTTCTGCTTTACAACAAAGTGAATCAGCTATACATATACATATATCCCCATATCTCCTCCCTCCTGCGTCTCCCTCCCACCCTCCCTATCCCACCCCTCAATGTGGTCACAAGGCACCGAGCTGATCTCCCTGTGTAACCACTCTTTTCTTGAAATACACTTACGTGTCTTTGCTAGGAAGACAGGATATGTCAATGTTAAAAGTACTTCTGTGGCACTGCTATTAACTACCTCTAGTGGGAGTTACTAGAAGGCTTTGGCAAGGGGGTCAGATAGGTAGATTTTGAAATGGGTTTTTGAAAAGGAAAGAGGGAGGATATTTCAGGCAGGGAAAAATTTGTTCAGAGGCACAGAAGAACAAAAACATGTGGTAAGTCATTTTACTGGGCTGAGAATTCACAAAGGGGAATAGTGTATCGTCTAAACTGCTAGACAGCAGGACAGAATCTGTTCTCAATTTGTATCACAGTATTTGATACATTGGAGCTCAGAAATGTTTGTTAAATTAATAAAATTATATATGGTTATTAGTTTTTTAAGGGTATACCTTCACAGGGCTTTAGTCATACTAGATTGTTAGAGAATGTTTTGCAAATTAAGTGAATAGAAAAGGAAAGGTGAAATGCTAGAAAGGCAGAGAGACAAAGGATGAAAGGTAGGTTGTGGCCAGATTGTAAAGTCCTTTGTTGACAGATTAAATTTGGACTTTATTCTGTAAAGGAAGAGGAGATCTGAATCGTTCAGAGGAGAGGAGTGGCGTAATGAAATTGATCCCCTGGATCAACTGACTTAATTGTAGTGTGAGGACAGATTTGAAAGAGGAAAGTTTAGGGAGGGAGACCACTATTGGTGGTCCAATTTCAGTATTTCTAACAACAATTTACTATAGATAGGTTGTTGGGATACTTGTTCTGGAAATGAGACTGAGAGCGGTTGCAGGCATTTTGAGGTCCTGCCCTTTAATCCCCACCCCCTTCTATTCTGTCAGTGAGCCAGGGACAGCCCAGGAAGTGAGTGTTTCACTGCCAGTCAGTGTGAGGATTTGCGAATCACAGGATCTGCTGCTACTGAACTGAATACAAAGATGTTTTTTCAAATCTTTCTACGTTTTGTCAGCAACCTTTCTACCATTGTAACTGGTTTCCTTTCTGTGATAGTACACCGGATTCCAGGTAGGGGATTTGCCCCTTCCTCTTCCTCTTTCTCCTTTTCCTACCAGCCTGAACTTAGATCTCTGTGCCTCTTTCCTGAAGAATACTAGGGGCTTCTCAAGTTTTCCGATCTGTGTGGAGCAGATACAGGCGGCAGCACTGCAGAGCTGGGAGTTGAAGAAGATTGAGTCAGGATTTGTTTACTTGTTGTCAGGGAAATAGCCTTTCTGTTTGTATATTTTATACAACATAAAGGGGTGGGATTCAGGGTTTCGGAATTCTCTTGGATCTGCAATAGGAAAAATATTCACTATTTAGAATTTTCTCATTTGAAAATCACTGCTACATGTTCTAATGTAAATGTTTGGTTCTTCTGTTTGCATTCTGGGGGACTGCCTTAAAACCTCTGTTTATTGTTTTGTAGCTTTCTATTGTATCTACTAACTAACTGTTACATGATTTTATTCTTGAAATTGGCTGATATAGAACTATTAGAAATCATACTGATATGCACTAAAAACTTTAAAATTATTTAATTTGGAGGGAGTGGTGATGGTGTGATGGACTGGGAGATTGGGATTGATATATATACACTAATATGTATAAAATGGATAACTAATAAGAACCTGCTGTATAAAAAAATAAATAAAATTCAAAAATTCAAAAACAAAACAAAACAAAAAACCAAGAAAAAACCTCATTGTCCTTCAACCACACATTCCCATTGTTCTTGAAACGTGCTTTATGGGAGGATGGCACCTGAAGAGGGAAAATAACAACCGCCCAGGCTGTTATATCTTTCTGATAAATATCAAGCTGCAGTCACTTGTGAATGTTTCCCTCATTAGGTTTGGATAATTAATTGCTGAGTCTTGCTGCTTTCTTTTGAGAAAGGGGCAGTATATAAAATATATTTTATAAATAAAAATATGCTGCATCTGATTTAAGAATAAATGCTCAATTTCAGGGCTGCAAAAAAATAAAAAATAAAAAAATAAACTTATTTAATTCAATAATGTAGTGCTTGCTCTATGTAAGGCAAATGTGTTAGGTAATGGGGTGGAGACAAAAACAAGACCCTGTACTCGAGTACTAGTAGTAGAAGTCATAAAGTATATTCATCTTTATCACACTAGGTGGAGTAAGACAAATGCCGTAAGAGAGCTAAAACAGATGCTGTGTGATTTCAGACTAAGGAGAATCAGTTCTTACTATATGAAGTGGGAATATTGTGTTTATGAAGCTGGTGACATGGGCACTGCATCTTGAAGGATGCATCACCTTAAGTAGATGAGAAATATCCTAGGTGAAGACAGGTATACAGTTATGATGAGAAGAGACTGGAGAGTGGTCGAGTTTGGGTGGAGGAGAGGGTATTAGTGAGAGGCATTACTGGACAGGTAGGTTGGTGTGAGACTGTACAGTGCCTTCATCAATGCCTGGCCAGGTAGTTTAGACCTTATTTGGTAGACAGTGAGGAGTCATTAGTAAAGGTTTTATGGAGGAATATACAACACAATCACATCTGTGCTTAGAAGATGAATTTAGTAGCAGTGCTCCCTAATGCTTTTACGTTATAGCTCACATAGAAAATGATAATATTTTTACTGCATACTGGAGTAAATTGGATGGGATCTGGAACCCCATGAGCTGCTTAGAGATGGAGGTGATTGACATGGGGCCTCTGGCCATCCTAAGGGCTAAGGGGATCAAGAGGCCCACCAATTAGGAAGCTCTGGCATAGATGATAGCTTCCCTATCTAGTTTCAATTAAGAGGCTGTGATAATATCCATCTAAGAGGTTGTGAGGACCTAAATTATGACAGTAGAAAGGAAGTTACTGCTAGGCAAGAGAATATGAAGCATCAGTGCTTATGAGAACAGGTTCAGGCTGGAAGAAAAATTTAGGGAGCTGCCCAGGAGAGGTGGACTGGTAAAAATCTTTACAAAGGATTTGTCCCAGGCACCCTTGCAAACTTCTGAGCCCTAGTAATTTATAATGGCTACCCTATATCATCCCCTTGTCCTCTTCCTGGCATTGTGTGCGTATAATCAGCAGAATTTAACCACTTAGTGAATGTTAGGGGGACAGTGAAGGAAGACAAATTCAAGGCCCACAGAGATTTTGAAGCTAGATTATTTAGCAGGTGGGAAAATTGATTTGGAAGGGGGAAAATGAAAAATTCTCTTTTGACATGTTGAGAGTCACTTGCAAGAAGTAATTGGTGAAAATAAGGGACTAAATGAGATTACCAAGGGAGAGTGCTGAGATTAGAGTAAAGGTCCAAGGTCAGACTTTAGGAACACATTCATGAGGTGATGAGGAACCAATAAAGGGAATTAACTTTTGGAAATTATCTACTATTATTATATTTAATTATGATGATGGACTTGAACAGGAAGTTTTATCTGCCTTTTATTCTCATTATCCACATTTTATCATTGAAAAATCTGAGGCTTAGAGTGATTAGTAACTTGCACAAGGTTGTTAGCTAGTAAGTAGGAAGCTGACATAAAGCAAACAAAGAGGAAGCAGGAAAGTTAGAAAAGTGCAATGTCTCAGAAGCTAAGAATAGAAAGGGGTTTAAGGAGCTGTTGCCTACATTATCAAGCACTATGGAAAATATGAAGAATATATAATAAACTGCCACCAGCATGCTATGGAGTACAGAACATATAAACATGTAAATATTTTCTAAAATGTAAAATGTTTTAAGTTCATGAATCTCTATTCAGACAAATACCCAATCAGGGTATTCAGTTTACTTCTACTTAAGTAAGAGGAGTAAAAGATCTGACCTCAGGGAACTTATTTTAATCTAAGAGTGAAAATAAGGTAAATATGCATAATAATAATAAAAGTAGTAAGATAAATACCAGAGGGTTTCCTTTTCTAAGTTTTCAAAGCATCCTCTTTATACCTCTAATCTTCTGGCTCTCAAATTTTATTGTAGTATGCCTAAGAATACCTGCTTGCCCTACCTCAGAGATTCTGATTAGTTCCAGAGTGGGGTCCATGAATCTGCGCATTAGCAATAACACCAGGTATTTCTGTTACAAGTAGACCCCAGGCCAGACCTTGAGAAATAATGCTCAAACAAAACGCTGACTACAGTATAAATGATCTACTTGTATGTCTGTTTCCTAGGCAGTGAGTTCCTTTACATCTGAGTTCTAACACTTTTTATCCCTCAGCAGTGCCTATCACTTTGTTGAATGAATAAATAATTCAAAGAAAGAAGATATTACATCTTGTTGATTGGTCATTGAAAGCTACATAAATAATAATAGGTAACATTGTTTGAGGGACTTCCCTGGTGGCGAAGTGGTTGGGAATCCGCCTGCCAATGCAGGGGACACAGGTTCGATCCCTGGTCCGGGAAGATCCCACATGCCATGGAGGAACTAAGCCCGTGCATCACAACTACTGAGTTTGTGCTCTAGAGCCCGCAAGCCACAACTACTGAGCCCCTGTGCCACAATTACTGAAACCCACGTGCCTAGAGCCTGTGCTCCGCAACAAGAGAAGCCACCACAATGAGAAGCCCATGCACTGCAATGAAGAGTAGCCCCTGCTCACCGCAACTAGAGAAAGCCTGCACGCAGCAACGAAGACCCAATGCAGTCAAAAATAAATAAATAAAAAATAAATAAATTTATAAAAAAAGACTCAAAAAATTGTTTGAGTATTTACTATGCTCTAAAAACTTTATATAACCTAACTTGTTTATTATTTATAGCCTTAGGAGCAATAAGGATTATTATTATTCCCGTCTTAGAAGGAGGAAGCAACACAGAGAGGTGTTCTTCCTCAAGGCTAATTATTTGGAAAATGGGAGGCCAAGATTTGAACCCAAGCATTCTAGAGCCAGTCAGAGCCTGGGCCCACACTCTTAAGTATTACACTATGCTGCCTCTTAAAGGAAATAGCATTTCAGATAGACTTTGAACAATAGATAAAATTTCCTTAAGGATAGATTAGTGGGAAGGACATTCAGGGTGAAAGTGAATTTTCTTTGGGAAATCAGGAAATAGTTGGGTTTGACCAAATTGTTACTTATAGGAAAGTAGAAGGACTCAAGTGCTCTAAATTCAATTTTTGAAAGAGTTGAAAGAAGTGGGATAATAGATACAATACTATAAAATGTTTTGCTAAAACAATAGTGTCCCTATGTTTTAGTTAGGTTTTCTAGTTTAGACTTCATCACTGTTAAAGTTTTATGAAATAAAATAAAGGACTATATTTTATAGTATCTAATTAATTATGTACTTGACCACCCCTCTGTGTTAGGAAATACTGCCTGTGAACACTGAATAAATATGAAATAAAGGGATAATTTTCAGCTCTCTATTATAAAATAATGACTTTTTTGTGGCTTTTGAATTTCAGGTAATTTCAGACCAGGTTTCACTGCATAATTTAATTTATGATACCTTTTTCCTAGAAAATGCCATGTTCATTCATGAGTGTACCATTAAAATAGCAGAAATTAGGGGCTCCCCTGGTGGCGCAGTGGTTAAGAATCCGCCTGCCAATGCAAGGAACATGGGTTTGAGCCCTGGTCCAGGAAGACCCCACATGCCGTGGAGCAACTAAGCCCGAGTGTCACAACTACTGAGCCCACGTGCCACAACTACTGAAGCCCACGTGCCTAGTGCCTGTGCTCCGCAACAAAAGAAGCCACTGCAATGAGAAGCCCACGCACTGCAACAAAGAGTAGTCGCCGCTCACCACAACTAGAGAAAGCCCGTGTGCAGCAATGAAGACCCAACGCAGCCAAAAATAAATAAATAAATAAAAATTTAAAAAAATAGCAGAAATTAAATTGCAGATCCTATTAAATTCTCATAAATCACTATGAAATATTTGGGATCACATTCTGGTGTACCTAAAGTACTGAGGTCAATGTAATTATGATAATATTGAATGGTGGGTATTTTTTATTATAACAATGATGTGTAGCTATTAGTACATCTGTGCTTAGCATGTAGATTCAGTGTTGTGAAAAGACCAGCATTGTTCAACTATGAGAAATGACAATAGTGGTAACTAAAGTCCTGAGTTAATTCTTAGGCAGATTTGTACTGCAAGAACACAAAAAGGATTATTGTGGTTCAAAAATGGAGAACCAAAGAGTTGGTGGTCTGAGAATGAGGAAGGAGAGGAATTTGGGGACTATATTTGGTGTTAGGTTTATACTTCCCTTACCAGTAGATGAGATTATTGTCTATGGAGAAACTGGAATGTTCATAGAAGATTGGTAAAATTTTTGTGCTTTTGATTTACTCTTCACAGTGTTGAAGACGTACATGGAAAATACTCATCAGAAAAAAGTGATTTTCAGTAAGCGGAAGAGCCTTCCATGTATTGCACCACTTTTAACCACGGTGGAGGAGACTCCGCAGATCATCTCTGCTCGAGTCCGGGGACATTTTCCTAAGTGGCTCAATGGCTGTCTGCTTCGAATTGGACCTGGGAAGTTCGAGTATGGGAAGGATAAGTAAGCCTTGATTTTGGAGAACAATTTGGATTTCTTACCATGGACTGGTTCTATGGAATATGCATTAATATCTGCTTCCTCTCTGAGGCTAACATTGCCATGCAATCCCTTTGATTACAGATGAGGAAACTATAGTCTACAGAAAAAAATGGAGATTTAATTCTTTTTTAAAAGTTTTGACTTTTCTGCTTTGCAGAATATTGTAAATTTTAAGTCACCTGAAAGTTTATGCTAAAAGAGAAGTGTCAGGAACGATCTATAGGATTAGCAAGCTCTATTTCATCACAAGTTTCTGAAGGAAGGGGCAATGTCTTCACCTCATACCACTCCCTTACCCAGTACTCCCCAGACACAATGGCTCTTTCAGTTCCTCAAACCAGGTATGTTTATTTTTGCTCAGGGTCTTGGCATTGGCTTGCTCATCTCTCTTCCCAAGTCTGATTCTTGTCATTCAGATATGAGCTCAAATTTCACATCCTTTGAGCCTTCCCTGATCTCCCAATCTAAAAATGCTACTATTTTTTATATTACCTATTTTAATTATCTGCATTATCAATATCCAGTATATTTTTGTTTGTTTATTTATTTATTAGCTGTGTTTCCTCACTAGATGGCAGTTCCATGATGGTGGGGACGTTTTCTTGTTCAACCCATATCCCCAATATCTAGGATAATGCCCTATACTTAAATAGCACTCAATAAGTATATGTAAATAATTGAAAAAACCCAATAACTCTTTAGTGAATTATTTCTCTGTGTGTCTACTAGGGACATGAAGTGATGTGAAGAAACCACTATGGTCAGGAAGAAATCTACTTTGCTTTAAACATTTAAAAATATTTGAAACTTCTTTTTCATTGTGAAAGTTTTTACCTGTATAAAACTTTTTGACCTATAGAACAGAGTGTGGAAAAAGTGTGTACCGCATGCTCTGTTAGCACTTTGGTGTATTTCCTGCTAATCTCTATAGATTTGTTTTAAATAATCACAATCATATGTAGAATTTTTTTTAGTGAAGTATAATTGACATATAACATTATACTAGTTTCAGGTGTACAACATAATGATTCAGTATTTGTATGTATTGTGAAATGATCATCACAATAAGTCTAGTTAACATTCATCACCATACATAGTTACAAAATTTTTTTTCTTATGATGAGGACTTTTAAGATTTACTCTCAGCAACTTTCAAATATGCAATAAGTATTATTAACTATAGTCACCATGCTGTACATTACATCCCTTATTTATTTTATAACTGGAAGTTTGTACCTTTTCATCCCCTTCACCTCTTGCAATCACCAGTCTATTCTCTGTATCTATGAGCTTGTTTTTCTTTTTCTTTTTCTTTTTTTTTTTTTTTAAGATTCTACATATAAGTGAGATCATGTGGTATTTGTCTTTCTCTGTCTGGCTTATTTCACTTAGCATAATGCCCTCAAGCTCTATTCATGTTGCAAATGACAACATTTCTTTCCTTTTTATGGCTGAGTAGTATTCCATTGTGTATATAGATGCCACAGCTTCTTTATCCATTCATCTGTCCATGGGCATTTAGGTTGTTTCCATATCTCAGCTACTGTAAATAATGCTGCAGTAAACATGAGGTTGCATATATCTTTTTGAGTTAGTGTTTCTGATTTCTTTGGATAAATATCCAGAAGTGGAATTGCTGGATCATATGGTAGTTCTATTTTTAATTTTTTGAAGAACCTCCATACAGGTTTCTGTAGTGGCTATACTAATTTACTTTTTCACCAACAGTGCGTGAGTGTTCTCTTTTCTGCACATCCTCCCCAACACTTGTTATTTCTTGTCTTTTCAATAATAGCCATTCTAACAGGTGTAGGGTGATATGTCATTGTGGTTTTGATTTGCATATGCCTGATGACTAGTGATGTTGAGCATCTGTTCATGTACCTGTTGACCATCTGTATGTCTTTTTTGGGAAAATGTCTATACAGATCTTCAGCCCATTTTAAAACCAGGTTTATGTTATTTTGCTATTTAGTGTATGAGTTCTTTATATATTTTAGATATTAACTGAATTTTTTTGCCCTCATTTAAAAAAATTTCATACTGTCATAAGCCTTTTTATCTGTGTTGCTACAAAATCTGAATGACTATTACTTTTAATGGCTGGATGGTATTCCAGAAATCACTGCCCTTCAAAAAAATATGATAAAATACACATTACATAAAATTTGCCATCTATTTTTGAGCGTACAGTTCATTAGCATTAAGTACATTCACACTGATGTGCTATCATCACCACCGTCCATCTACTTTTCATCTTGCAAAACTGAAACTCTGTACCCATTAAACAGTAACTCCCCATTCTCCCCTTCCCCAAGCTCCTGGCAACCACCTAATTGTACCTTCTATTAGTTATATCATTCCTGTGGGCCTGGTGGGGATCTGATTACGGTCCTACTGTGCTTCTCCAGCTGTTGTTAGAAACAGATCAAGAATTAGGGGCATGTTTAAGATATATTTCTTAATAACCCAGATATTTTAATTTGCTGAACCTGTTGCATCTTGTCTTTACTGAATATTAGACTTTTAAAATGCCAGTGCTAGAAGGAAACAAAATGCAATGTTCTTCCACCGCCCTAC